>NC_086444.1:853208645-853524895 GCF_028390025.1 Pseudophryne corroboree | reverse complement strand
CCAAACAGCACATGATGCAAAGAAAAAAAGAGGCGCAATGAGGTAGCTGTGTGAGTAAGATAAGCGACCCTAGTGGCCGACACAAACACCGGGCCCATCTAGGAGTGTCACTGCAGTGTCACACAGGATGTCCCTTCCAAAAAACCCTCCCCAAACAGCACATGACGCAAAGAAAAAAAAGAGGCGCAATGAGGTAGCTGTGTGAGTAAGATAAGCGACCCTAGTGGCCGACACAAACACCGGGCCCATCTAGGAGTGGCACTGCAGTGTCACGCAGGATGTCCCTACCAAAAAACCCTCCCCAAACAGCACATGACGCAAAGAAAAATTAAAGAAAAAAGAGGTGCAAGATGGAATTGTCCTTGGGCCCTCCCACCCACCCTTATGTTGTATAAACAGGACATGCACACTTTAACCAACCCATCATTTCAGTGACAGGGTCTGCCACACGACTATGACTGAAATGACGGGTTGGTTTGGACCCCCACCAAAAAAGAAGCAATTAATCTCTCCTTGCACAAACTGGCTCTACAGAGGCAAGATGTCCACCTCATCATCATCCTCCGATATATCACCGTGTACATCCCCCTCCTCACAGATTATCAATTCGTCCCCACTGGAATCCACCATCTCAGCTCCCTGTGTACTTTGTGGAGGCAATTGCTGCTGGTCAATGTCTCCACGGAGGAATTGATTATAATTCATTTTAATGAACATCATCTTCTCCACATTTTCTGGATGTAGCCTCGTACGCCGATTGCTGACAAGGTGAGCGGCGGCACTAAACACTCTTTCGGAGTACACACTTGTGGGAGGGCAACTTAGGTAGAATAAAGCCAGTTTGTGCAAGGGCCTCCAAATTGCCTCTTTTTCCTGCCAGTATAAGTACGGACTGTGTGACGTGCCTACTTGGATGCGGTCACTCATATAATCCTCCACCATTCTTTCAATGGTGAGAGAATCATATGCAGTGACAGTAGACGACATGTCCGTAATCGTTGTCAGGTCCTTCAGTCCGGACCAGATGTCAGCATCAGCAGTCGCTCCAGACTGCCCTGCATCACCGCCAGCGGGTGGGCTCGGAATTCTGAGCCTTTTCCTCGCACCCCCAGTTGCGGGAGAATGTGAAGGAGGAGATGTTGACAGGTCGCGTTCCGCTTGACTTGACAATTTTCTCACCAGCAGGTCTTTCAACCCCAGCAGACTTGTGTCTGCCGGAAAGAGAGATCCAAGGTAGGCTTTAAATCTAGGATCGAGCACGGTGGCCAAAATGTAGTGCTCTGATTTCAACAGATTGACCACCCGTGAATCCTTGTTAAGCGAATTAAGGGCTCCATCCACAAGTCCCACATGCCTAGCGGAATCGCTCCGTGTTAGCTCCTCCTTCAATGTCTCCAGCTTCTTCTACAAAAGCCTGATGAGGGGAATGACCTGACTCAGGCTGGCAGTGTCTGAACTGACTTCACGTGTGGCAAGTTCAAAGGGCATCAGAACCTTGCACAACGTTGAAATCATTCTCCACTGCACTTGAGACAGGTGCATTCCACCTCCTATATCGTGCTCAATTGTATAGGCTTGAATGGCCTTTTGCTGCTCCTCCAACCTCTGAAGCATATAGAGGGTTGAATTCCACCTCGTTACCACTTCTTGCTTCAGATGATGGCAGGGCAGGTTCAGTAGTTTTTGGTGGTGCTCCAGTCTTCTGTACGTGGTGCCTGTACGCCGAAAGTGTCCCGCAATTCTTCTGGCCACCGACAGCATCTCTTGCACGCCCCTGTCGTTTTTTAAAAAATTCTGCACCACCAAATTCAAGGTATGTGCAAAACATGGGACGTGCTGGAATTTGCCCATATTTAATGCACACACAATATTGCTGGCGTTGTCCGATGCCACAAATCCACAGGAGAGTCCAATTGGGGTAAGCCATTCCGCGATGATCTTCCTCAGTTGCCGTAAGAGGTTTTCAGCTGTGTGCGTATTCTGGAAAGCGGTGATACAAAGCGTAGCCTGCCTAGGAAAGAGTTGGCGTTTGCGAGATGCTGCTACTGGTGCCGCCGCTGCTGTTCTTGCGGCGGGAGTCCATACATCTACCCAGTGGGCTGTCACAGTCATATAGTCCTGACCCTGCCCTGCTCCACTTGTCCACATGTAATGAGATGTAGTATGTATAAAGAAGAAAGAAAAAAAAAACACGGGTAGGTGGTATACAATTATGGATGGACTGCCGAGTGCCGACACAGAGGTAGCTACAGCCGTGGACTACCGTACTGTACTGTGTCTGCTGCTAATATAGACTGGTTGATAATGAGATGTAGTATGTATAAAGAAGAAAGAAAAGAAAAACCACAGGTAGGTGGTATACAATTATGGATGGACTGCCGAGTGCCGACACAGAGGTAGCTACAGCCGTGGACTACCGTACTGTACTGTGTCTGCTGCTAATATAGACTGGATGATAATGAGATGTAGTATGTATAAAGAAGAAAGAAAAAAAAAACCACGGGTAGGTGGTATACAATTATGGATGGACTGCCGAGTGCCGACACAGAGGTAGCTACAGCCGTGGACTACCGTACTGTACTGTGTCTGCTGCTAATATAGACTGGTTGATAATGAGATGTAGTATGTATAAAGAAGAAAAAAAAAAAAACCACGGGTAGGTGGTATACAATTATGGATGGACTGCCGAGTGCCGACACAGAGGTAGCTACAGCCGTGGACTACCGTACTGTACTGTGTCTGCTGCTAATATAGACTGGATGATAATGAGATGTAGTATGTATAAAGAAGAAAGAAAAAAAAAACACGGGTAGGTGGTATACAATTATGGATGGACTGCCGAGTGCCGACACAGAGGTAGCTACAGCCGTGGACTACCGTACTGTACTGTGTCTGCTGCTAATATAGACTGGATGATAATGAGATGTAGTATGTATGTATAAAGAAGAAAGAAAAAAAAAAAACACGGGTAGGTGGTATACAATTATGGATGGACTGCCGAGTGCCGACACAGAGGTAGCTACAGCCGTGAACTACCGTACTGTGTCTGCTGCTAATATAGACTGGTTGATAATGAGATGTAGTATGTATAAAGAAGAAAGAAAAAAAAACCACGGGTAGGTGGTATACAATTATGGATGGACTGCCGAGTGCCGACACAGTGGTAGGTACAGCCGTGGACTACCGTACTGTACTGTGTCTGCTGCTAATATAGACTGGATGATAATGAGATGTAGTATGTATAAAGAAGAAAGAAAAAAAAAACCACGGGTAGGTGGTATACAATTATGGATGGACTGCCGAGTGCCGACACAGAGGTAGCTACAGCCGTGGACTACCGTACTGTACTGTGTCTGCTGCTAATATAGACTGGATGATAATGAGATGTAGTATGTATGTATAAAGAAGAAAGAAAAAAAAAACCACGGGTAGGTGGTATACAATTATGGATGGACTGCCGAGTGCCGACACAGAGGTAGCTACAGCCGTGAACTACCGTACTGTGTCTGCTGCTAATATAGACTGGATGATAATGAGATGTAGTATGTATAAAGAAGAAAGAAAAAAAAAACCACGGGTAGGTGGTATACAATTATGGATGGACTGCCGAGTGCCGACACAGAGGTAGCTACAGCCGTGAACTACCGTACTGTGTCTGCTGCTAGTAGACTGGATGATAAATAATGATATAAAAAATATATATATATCACTACTGCAGCCGGACAGGTATATATTATATAATGACGGACCTGCTGGAGTGGACACTGGCCCTCATTCCGAGTTGATCGGTCGGTATTTTTCATCGCATCGCAATGAAAATCCGCTTAGTACGCATGCGCAATATTCGCACTGCGACTGCGCCAAGTAATTTAACAATGAGGATAGTATTTTTACTCACGGCTTTTTCATCGCTCCGGCGATCGTAATGTGATTGACAGGAAATGGGTGTTACTGGGCGGAAACACGGCGTTTTAGGGGCGTGTGGATGAAAACGCTACCGTTTCCGGAAAAAACGCAGGAGTGGCTGGAGAAACGGAGGAGTGTCTGGGCGAACGCTGGGTGTGTTTGTGACGTCAAACCAGGAACGACAAGCACTGAACTGATCGCACAGGCAGAGTAAGTCTGAAGCTACTCTGAAACTGCTAAGTAGTTTGTAATCGCAATATTGCGAATACATCGGTCGCAATTTTAAGAAGCTAAGATACACTCCCAGTAGGCGTAGGCTTAGCGTGTGTAACTCTGCTAAATTCGCCTTGCGACCGATCAACTCGGAATGAGGGCCACTGTCTGTCAGCAGAATGAGTTTTTTAATTTTTATAGAATAAAAAAACACCACACAAGTCACACGACGAGTGTACTTTTTCAGGCAGACATTCAATCACAATATACTATACTGGTGGTCAGGTCACTGGTCACAGTGGTCAGTCACACTGGCAGTGGCACTCTGGCAGCAAAAGTGTGCACTGTTTAATATGTACTCCTGGCTCCTGCTATAACCTATAACTGCTCCCCAGTCTCCCCCACAATTAAGCTGTGTGAGCACAGTCAGATATTATACATAGATGATGCAGCACACTGGGCTGAGCACAGATATGGTATGTGAGTGTGACTGAGTCACTGTGTATCGTTTTTTTCAGGCAGAGAACAAGAACAGAACGGATTATTAAATAATAATAAATTATAAAACTGCACTGGTGGTCAGGTCACTGGTCATCAGTCACTAGTATAACTCCTCCTAAGCTCCAGTAAGTAAATGAAGTGTCTCACTCTCACTCTCCTATCTATTTTAATTTCTAAACGGAGAGGACGCCAGCCACGTCCTCTCCCTATCAATCTCAATGCACGTGTGAAAATGGCCGCGACGCGCGGCTCCTTATATAGAATCCGAGTCTCGCGATAGAATCCGAGCCTCGCGAGAATCCGACAGCGTGATGATGACGTTCGGGCGCGCTCGGGTTAACCGAGCAAGGCGGGAAGATCCGAGTCGCTCGGACCCGTGTAAAAAAACATGAAGTTCGGGCGGGTTCGGATTCAGAGAAACCGAACCCGCTCATCTCTAGTCTCTATAGCAGAAGTCTGGAGACAGGAGCTGGAACCTGGAAGACAATCACAGGAGAGAGACAAACTGGAACTAGGTTTGACAACCAAAGCACTGACGCCTTCCTTGCTCAGGCACAACCTATTTATACCTACAGCAAGGAAGGCATTGGCTAGGCAATTATGCAAATTAATAATACTGACAACGGATTGGTAGGAAAGATCAGCTGACAGAATCCAAGATGGCTGCGCCCATGCAGACACTTGGAGCGAAGTTTGGATTGTAATCCATGTGGTCTGGAAAACAGTAATGGCGGCGCCGGCCACCGGAGACAGGAGACGCCAGGCTGACAGATGCACACCCGACCACGCGGACACAGCGGAGGCCGCGGCTGACGTAATCGCCACTCTGAATGCAGAAGCTCAGGGACGGCGGCGGAGGCCGCGGGAGACGTCATGCCAGATGTATAAGGCGTTACTGTGACTGCGTCCAGAGAGACAGGAGAGGATGCGGGAATGTGCACATCAGGATAACAGATGGGATCCGGTCCTGGAGCGCTGAGCCAGCCTTAGGAGGCATCTGATAGGTAAGAAATGGCGTCCAGATACCCGGATCGTGACACCTCGGTGCAAATTTTAGGACTAAAAATAATATTGTGAGGTGTGAGGTGTTCAGAATAGACTGAAAATGAGTGGAAATTATGGTTATTGAGGTTAATAATACTATGGGATCAAAATGACCCCCAAATTCTATGATTTAAGCTGTTTTTGAGGGGTTTTTGTAAAAAAAAAACCGAATCCGATAAAAAAATTTCAGGGAGGCTTTGCCAAAACGCGTCCGAATACAAAACACGGCCGCGGAACCGAATCCAAAACCAAAACACAAAACCCGAAAAATGTCAGGTGCATATCACTAGTTAGAAGACAGATCTTCAATCAAGAAAGTGACGGCTAAAGGTACCGCGCGGCTGGTGGGAGCACAGCGCGCCATGGTGCCCACACATACACAGGCACTGCAGGGTGCAGGGCATGGGGGGGCACCCTGGGCAGCATGAAACCTATGGAAACTGGCATAAATAAGGGTCATAAGTTGCTGAGGCACAGTCCTACCCCCGCCAGTATAAAAAATTACCTCATAAAAGCTGAGGAGAAACACACCATTGAAGAGTGTAGCTTCCTCCTCAGTCAGCCAGCACACTGCTCAGCACCATTTTCTCTCTCTCCTCAGGCTGCAGAGACAACACTGGCCCTCCTCCAATACTGAACAAGTATCAGGGTGCAAAACAGGGGGGGCCACAGTGAATTTGGTGCTATATAATTGTGTGATTAACATTATAAAAGCACTGAATGTCAGTGGGCATTTTGTGTTCACAGACATTGTGTTACTGGCGCTGGGTTGTGAACTGGCAAAATCCTATCTGTGTCCCTCTGACAGATTTTACTGTGGGTCTGTCCCCTATAAATCCCGGAGTGTCTGTGGTGTGGTTCTGCACGTGTGTGACATGTCTGTGGCAGGGAACTCTGTGGAGACATGTTAGGGACACAGAGGTGTCTGACTGGGTGAAAGGTTACATGATAGTGTGAATCATATCATATCATATCATGACAGTAAGAGGTTGGACTGAAGCTCATACAGAAAATGAAAATAATCTGTTGAAGATGTGATTTTTAATAGTTCTGCCTTTCATCCACAGGTACCTTTCTGGGTCACATACAAATTTGCACAAGTAGTACAAACTGATACCGACACAGACTCTGATTCCTGTGTCGACACTAGTGATTCCAGGGGAATAGGTCCTAAGTTAGCAAAAAAACATTCAAACCATGTTTTAGCTATAAAGGAGGTGTTAGAAGTTACGAAGCCCCCTCTTTTACCACAAGGAGAGGGTTTACTTTAGTAAAGAAGTAATGTAATTTTCCCTTCACCTCAGGTCTGATTTAACCTGAAAAGAAATTTCTGATTCCCAAAAGGATATCAGGCAGCTTACCTTTTTCCAAAAAAGGTGGGAGTCACCCCACATTTTAGACACGGCCCTGTCATAAAAGAGAAAAGGCGTTTCTCCCTGCACCTGGAATGGCTTCACTTAAGGAGCCTACAGACCGCAAGTGAGTGAGGTGATTTATTGATATGGCCAATGGGACACTACTCAGGCCTACCATTGTCTCTGAGTGGGTGAGTAGTGCTATTGAAAAGTGGTCAGAAAACTTGTCATTAAACATTGACACAATAGATGGAGATGAGATACTCCTAACGTTAGGTCATATCAAAGACGCTGCTGCGTACGTACTAGAATCCATGAAATATATTGGTTTCTTGGGATCAAGAATCGCTACCATGGCAGTATCGGCTCAGAGGGCATTGTGGATTCGCCAGTGGAATGCTGATGCAGATTCCAAAAGAAATATGGGTGAGGCCTTGTTTGGTGATGGGCTGGATGCGTTAGTCTTGGCGGCTACCGCAGGTAAGTCGACATTCTTGCCTTATGCTCCTACACCGGCGAAAAAGACACATCACTCTCACATACAGTCCTTTCGGCCCAACAAATACAAACAGGCCAAAGGTCTCCCCTTTTTTTGCAGGTATGGGAAGGGGAAAAGGAAAGAAATCCACAGCATCTCCCAGATCGCAGGAGCAGAAGTCCACCCCTACTTCTACCAAATCTGCAGCATAATGTTGGGGCTCCCTTGCGGGAGTCCGCTCAGGTGGGAGCACGTCTGAAACTTTTCAGCCAAATCTGGATTCAATCTGGCCTGGACTAATGGGTCTTACAAATAGTGTCCCATGGGTACAAACTAGAGTTTCAAGACATCCCCCCCATGCCGATTTTTCAAATCGACCTTGCCAGCTTCTCTTCTGGGAAGAAAGGCAGTAACAACGGCAATTCAAAAATTATGTCAGGATCAGGTCATTGTCCTGGTACCCTTGGCACAGTAAGGAGAAGGTTTTTTATTCAAGCCTCTTCGTAGTTCCGAAGCCAGACGGCTCGGTCGGACCGATTTTAAACCTGAAAAATCTGAATCTCTACCTGAAAAGGTTAAAGTTCAAGAGGGAAGTGATTTCCAGTCTGGAAGAGGGGGACTTTATGGTGTCAGTAGACATAAAAGATGCTTACTTGCATGTTCCCATTTTCCTACTCACCAAGCTTATCTGAGATTCGCAGTACAGGATTGCCATTACCAGTTTCAGACGTTGCCGTTCGGACTCTCCACGGCACCGAGGGTATTCATTAAGGTGATGGCGGAGATGATGGTCCTCCTTCGTTAAAAAGGAGTCAATATAATTCCTTATCTGGATGATCTCCTGATAAAAGCGAGATCCAGGGAACAGTTGGTGAAGAACATCGCACTCTCCCTGTCAATACTCCAACAACACGGTTGGATCATGAATTTTCCAAAGTCGCAGTTGGAACCGACGACAAGATTATCCTTTTTAGGGATGATTCTGGACACAGAAGTACGGAGAGTATTTCTTCCAGTAGAAAAGGCTCTGGAAATCCAGAAAATGGTCAAACAAATATTGAAACCAACAAGCGTGTCGATCCATCAATGCATTCGGTTGTTGGGGAAAATGGTAGCGGCCTATGAGGCCATACAGTTTGGCCGATTTCATGACAGAGTATTCCAGTGGGACCTGTTGGACAAGTGGTCCAGATCCCACCTACACATACACTGGAAAATAATCCTGTCCCCCAAAGCCAGGATTTCGCTCCTGTGGTGGCTACACAGTTCTCACCTACTAGAGGGACGCAGGTTTGGGATTCATGACTGGGTCCTAATAACCATGGATGCAAGTCTCCGAGGCTGGAGAGCTGTCACACAGGGGGAAAGCTTCCAAGGAAAATGGTCAAGTAAGGAAGCCTGCCTTCACATAAACGTTCTGGAATTGAGAGCCATTTACCACGGCCTTCTACAAATGGTACATCTTCAAGATCCCGTGCAGATCCAGTCGGACAATGTAACAGCAGTCGCGTACATAAACAGGCAAGGCGGAACGAAAAGCAGAGTGGCAATGGCAGAGGTGACAAGGATTCTCCTCTGGGCAGAAAGATATGTTAAAGCTCTGTCAGCAATTTTCATTTCGGGAGTGGACAACTGGGAAGAAGATTTCCTCAGCAGACACGATCTCCATCCAGGAGAGTGGGGCCTCCACCAAGAAGTCTTCGCAGAGGTGACAAGTCTTTGGGGAGTTCCTCAAGTAGACATGATGGCATCTCATCTAAACAAGAAGCTTCAGAGATATTGTTCCAGGTTGAGAGACCCTCAAGCAATAACAGTGGATGCACTGGTGACCCAGTGGGTGTTTCGGTCGGTATATGTTTTCCCTCCACTTCCACTGATTCCAAAAGGTCTCAAAATAATAATAAGAACAAGAGTTTGAGCAATCTTCATTGCCCCAGACTGGCCAAGGAGGGCTTGGTATCCAGATCTTCAGGAGTTGCTCATAAAAGATCCTCGGCCTCTTCCTCTTCGAGAAGACCTACTACAGCAGGGGCCGTGTGTGTATCAAGACTTACCGCGGCTACATTTAACGGCATGGCTGTTGAGCGTCGGATCCTAGCCCGAAAGTGTATTCCCAAGGAAGTCATCCCCACTCTTATTCAGGACAGGAAAGGAGTAATGTCTATACATTACCACCGTATTTGGAGAAAATATGTGTCTTGGTGTGAATCCAAGAAGGCTCCTATGGAAGAGTTTGAGTTGGGACGTTTTCTCCATTTTCTGCAGGCTGGTGTGGATGCGGGCCTTAGATTGGGGTCAATCAAGGTCCAGATTTCGGACTTATCAGTTTTCTTTCAAAAACAATTGGCCTCCTTTCCAGAAGTTCAGACATTTGTGAAAGGGGTTCTGCACATCCAGCCTCCATTTGTGCCTCCAGTGGCACCATGGGACCTTAATGTGGTGTTGCAGATCCTTCAATCGGGTTGGTTTGAGCCTCTACAAGAAATAGAGTTGAAGTTTCTTACTTGGAAAGTGGTGATGCTTTTGGCGTTGGCATCCGCAAGGCGGATGTCTGAATTGGGGGCCTTGTCCCACAAGAGCCCTTACCTGATCTTCCATGAAGATAGGGCAGAGTTGAGAACTCGTCAACATTTTCTTCCAAAGGTGGTTTCCTCTTTCCACATAAACCAACCTATTGTGGTGCCAGTTGCTACTGACACGTTCGCTGAGTCAAAGTCTCTAGATGTGGTTAGAGCTTTGAAAATCTATGTTGCTAGAACAGCTCGTATCCGGAAAACAGAGGCTCTGTTTGTCCTGTATGATCACAACAAGATTGGCTGTCCTGCTTCCAAGCAGACTATTGCACGTTGGATTAGAAATACGATTCAGCAAGCTCATACTACGGCTGGATTGCTGTTACCGACGTCAGTAAAGGCCCACTCCACTAGGAAGGTAGGCTCATCCTGGGCGGCTGCCCGGGGAGTCTCGGCATTACAACTTTGCCGAGCATCTACTTGGTCAGGGTCAAACACATTTTCTAAGTTCTACAAGTTTGACACCTTGGCCGATGAGGACCTAAAGTTTGGTCAATCGGTGCTGCAGGGTCATCCGCACTCTCCTGCCCATACTGGAGCTTTGGTATAGACCCCATGGTCTTGATGTCGTCCCCAGCATCCTCTAGGACGTATGAGAAAATAGAATTTTGATTACCTACCAGTAAATCCTTTTCTCCTAGTCCGTAGAGGATGCTTGGTGCCCGTCCCAGTGCGTACTTTACCTGCAGTTTAGTTATTACAGTTACATAAGTTGTGTTATCTTGGTTTCAGCATGTTGCTGCAATTGGTTCATGCCTGTTGGCGTGTTATGTTGAATGCCATGTGTGCGGCATGGTTGAGGGTGTGAGTTGGTAGATATCTCACCACTAATTTAAGTAAATCTTTTCCTCGAAATGTCAGTCTCCCTGGGCACAGTTCCTTCAACTGAGGTCTGGAGGAGGGGCATAGAGGGAGGAGCCAGTTCACACCCAATGAAAAGTCTTTAGAATGTCCAGGTCTCCTGCGGATCCCATCTATACCCCATGGTCTTGATGTCATCCCCAGCATCCTCTACGGACTAGGAGAAAAGGATTTACCGGTAGGTCATCAAAATCCTATTTTCATAATAGGCTCTTTAAAATTTTGGCAGCTAGCTGCAAAGGCAGACGACTACCCGCCATGTTTCGAGTCACAGCAGCTGCGTGTGATGTCATGCAGCCTCTGCGGCCCGACTAGCAAATGGCCCGGACAAGCCTGCATTGCCTGGACCGCACCCCCAACATGCCGCCGTCTGAATGCCGCATCAACGACCCCTCCCACGCCACGAATTCCTCTGTCTGTCAATCAGACACAGGCTTTCACATGTGTGAGATACCATTGCATCTCACTGTGTGCGCACACGCAGTGTGGCTTCTGCGTGTGCGCACACTGCAGAAGGGTTTCAGCATGCAAACACATCGTAGATGCATTCCATGCTTTATCGTGCCCTGATTCATTAAATATGTAATGCAGAAGATATCACTGATATCTTCTACTTACCTTTCAGTCCTGATGAGGCCTTCAGTCCCTATACATTAGTATGGGAACCACCATTCAGCAAAATATGAAAAATGAAAGTTTTCCGACTTTGATTGTGGAAACTGATGCTGTCTTTAGTTGGATGTATGCATGAACACACATCAGATGTAACAAGGGGAGAAATAGTAAAAGATGAGAGGAATAAGGGGAGATAGGAGGAGTAGGGGGAGACAAGAGGAATAAAGGGAGAAATGAGAGGAAATATGAGGAGTAGGAGGAAAAAAAAGGGTAAACAGGAGGACACAGCAGGTGGATAGATGCCAAGCGGATACCCATAACATTTGCTTCACTGGCATAAGTAGGGGGCTGCAGCCACTGCGGTCGCTTGGAGGCAGTGACTGCGGCCCCCTTGTGCGGCTGTTTTGGGAAGGACATGGAGGGCACAGTGCACGCCTCTCCTGTGTGTCCCTCCTGGGTTTCCGGCGGCAGCGGCTTGTCTGTTAAATGAAGTGCCCGTTTGTGAGCTCTGATTGGCTCACGAACCGGCACTTCATTTGACAGACACGCCGCTGCCGCCGGAGACGCAGGAGGGACACACAGGAGAGGCGTGCACTGTGCCCTCCATGTACTTCCCAAAACAGCCGCACAAGGGGGCCGCAGTCACTGCCTCCAAGCGACCGCAGTGGCTGGGGCCCCCTACTTATGCCAGTAAAGCAAATGCTATGTGTATCCGCTTGGCATCTATCCACCTGCTGTATCCACTGGGGGGCATGTTTGGTGCACTGGTGGTATATGTGTACCTGGCATTGGGAAGGGCATATTTGGCACTGGGGGTATATGTGTACCAGGCACCGGGTGGGCATATTTTGCACTGGGGGTATGAGTGTAGCTGGCACTGGGGGGCATATGGGGCACTGGGGGCATATGTGTATCTGGCACTGTGGGGCGATATCTGGCATTAGAGGCATGGGGCATATGTGGCACTGGGAGCACCGGCCTAGCAACCCCCTGGTTACAAGCACAACACCCAGCTCATGAAATCCCTGGCAACAAGTATTACCCCCTAGCAATGAGCATGACACCCAGTGCATGAAACCCCTGGCAACGAATATTACCCCCTGGCAACAAGCTTGAAACCCTGCACATGATACCTCTGGCAACAAGCATAACACCTACTGCATGAAACCCCTGGCAATGAGCAGGACACCCTGAGCATGAAAACCCCTGGCACCGTGCATGGAACCAAGAGCATGAAACCCCTGGCAATGAGCAGGTAATTTAAAAGCTATTAGAAGCCTTACTGTAGGACTTAATGTGTAATGGGCATTGCGGTGTGTGGCATAATGTATCACGGACATTGCGGTGTGTGTCATAATGTGTCACAGGCATTACGGTGTGCGGTATACTGTATCACGGGCATTGTGATCTGTGGTTTAATGTCTCAGGAGCAATGCAGTGTGTGGCATAATGTATAACGGGCATTGCGGTGTGTGGCATAGGGTATAATGGCCATTGCTGTATGTGTCACAGGCATTACGGTGTGTGGTATACTATATCACGGGCATTGTGGTATGTGGTATAATGTCTCAGGGTCATTGCAGTGTGTGGCATAATGTATCACGGACATTGCGGTGTGTGTCATAATGTGTCACAGGCATTACGGTGTGTGGTATACTATATCACGGGCATTGTGGTATGTGGTATAATGTCTCAGAGTCATTGCAGTGTGTGGCATAATGTATCACGGACATTGCGGTGTGTGGCATAATGTATACTGGGCATTACTATAAGGAGGAAAATGACAAATAATGTAACGGGCATGAATCAGGATTTTTTTTTTTCCTGTGGTGGCCAACGTCTGGGCGTGCAGGTTGCAAAACTGGGGTATAAGGTAGCCTTATCCTGCAATACCACGCCCCTTTATGCAAAGCCATGCCCATTTCAGCAAGGACACGCCTCGTTTTTGCGGCATGCGCCTAAAGCGCGCGCAGATTCATCGCTTTACTAGTACCAAGTATGGGGGGCGGCGCCAGAGAATGTTTTGGCTTGGGGAAGAAAAAATTCTAGTTATGCCACTGATTTGCTTACATTGTGGGGAGAGCCTGGGCACAGTCCAGCATCTCCAGGATTGCTGGCCACTCTCCCTGAGTGATGAAAACGGGGGCATGTCGAGAGGCCATGCAACCTTCATGGGATGCCACACCTCCATCGACGCATGCAGGGTTCCAAACTGAAACTACTAAATGTTGGGTGGTAGATCTTACTTGCAAATACATGTAGATTTTTAGTATTCTGCCATTTTGCTCCCAAAGGCACTTCAGTAAAGGTAACTTTTAAACTTTTAACTTGCTAATAATTCAATCTTATTAACTTGCTACTTTGCTTCAATGAAGACTGAGGCTGCCACAGGACCAAAACTAGAATTAAATAGTGTTGCCTCTGCCCAGAGCACAGGACCTAACGGCCAGCACTGATGCTCCCCTGTCACACTAGCATTTGTTTGCAGAGCTTCTATAAGATGCATTTGCCACATGATGCAGTGCCACCTGGAGCATCCTTAGAAAGCTTAAGGTGCTCAGCTCTTCCTGGTCCCGGTGGGTTTGCCCCCTCATTGTGACATCATGACATCACTAGTTCGGGGGTTTGGTCTGACACAGGAGAGAATTTTGTCCTCATATGACCCTGAACTACCGAAGCAGCCATTTTTTTTATTGATTCTCTGTTCTGTACTATATAACTCCCATAATGTAAAAAATGTGCCACTCTGTGTAGGTAGTGTGTGACTGGGGAGACCAATCCGAAGAGAAGTCAAGGAACAGTGGGATAAACAGTTGTATGGAAGAGTTCCCAGGGCTTCGGAGGGTGGGTGAGCAGGTTAGTGACATCTAATGATTTGGCAGTAATGCAGTTTGTAATCTTTGTTAAAGTTACTAAATACAGTCTGTTTCAAATATAACTATTTGGGCATAAACTTTCAAATGAATAAGCTATCTGAATGAATGAATGAATGAATGAATGAATGAATGAATGAATGAATGAATGAATGAGGCAAAATGATTGATCTTCCAAGCTCAAAATGAGTTTTCCTTATGATAGATGACAATTACAAGAATAAAAATCAAATGAAGTCGCAGTAGTATGTAGAAACATTGCTGAGCATCATTGTCCTGAGATATTCTTTAAATTCAATCCGTATGGTAACATGGATTCCTTTTTTATAAAGTTAGCATCAAATAAAATGTTTTCAGATACAGTAAGTCTGGCGGCTAGCTGTGCTATACTGTAGGTGATGAGACATGTCTGACATAAGATTTTCTAATGTCCCTTTTATATTATCTGGCAAGACACCTAGTGAAGGAGACAGGAAGTCCCTAAAAGCACCATCATTTGACCAATCTGCCACAGAAGTGCAGGGATTAGGGACTACCCTTGTGGCCTGAGAAACACTGTGTATTAATAGAACATAAGAGCTCATGCAATGGCAACGGATCTGCGGCAGCTGTTTGTTTAATGTTTCATGCTTTTAGCCACATCTGCTCCAAATGAGTGTTAATATTGCAGTGGCATCTACCAAAGAAGGGCTCTGTCAGCTTTGCTGAACATCATTCTGACCCCAGTAACAAAGAAACACTAGTCCACCCGATGTATTTGTAACATTCTTTATCTTTTCTAGTCTACCACGTCCCATAACACCTCTATCTTCTACTTGCAACCTCACAGCAGACACTTCTCTTCAAGGAGAAAAATTGCATTAATTTCCAGCACCTTGTCCAGCAATGTCAGATAACAGTTTATTCATCCCTTGGCCCCTGGATGACATTGAAGCTTATCAACAGTGACAAAAGTATATTGAATAATTATCTTGAAATTAATACATTATCCCAAACTTAAATAAATGTCATCTGATCAATATATCTTGGAATGGAAAGGGAAGAGAATGTGAAGGGCATCACTTCATTATTCATTAATTTTAGAGTAATGTAGGCAGATGAAATGGTTATTTCCGAGCACTGCTATTATACTCTCTGGCATTTTAAATAACTCCCAAGATTTAACAGTATATATTCCCTTGTCACGGCAGCTTATAGCACTTAACACTTTAGTTTCAGTTCATAATGGTTCCAAAAGAGTCTTAGTAGAGGAGACAAGGACTTTTGGACATATCTCCTCTAGCTGGTATATTCTACTGTTATATGTCCACCAAAAATATCTCCCTATAAATCTCATACACTACGTGCTTCAGCTAGCCTGTTTAATCCATATGCACAGATCAGGGTAATTTGTATATGGTTTTATACAATTTTATGACCAACTCTCAAATCTTTTCTTTCTTCATTGTAATTCAAATTTTATGCACAGAGTTTTAAAATACAATGGCTGATTTATTAATATTCAAAAGCCCTATTGAGGACAAAAAGGGGATAAGACTGTTATATTAATTTCATCCAAGACAAGACAGGGTTACCACCGGTAATGCCATTACTATCACCAGTGGTAACTACTGCCCTTAAGATTATTTTAATTTTATACTTTTTTTTGTATGTGGTAGTGTTATTTATTTATGTAATTTGTTTGTTATTTTAACACTTTAGTCTTACTTATGTGGATTTTATGTTTTCCTAAGTACTAAGTCAGGTTGCTCCTATGAAAGCTTTCTGGCATCATTCACAAATATACATGTATTATCTTCTCAGACTTTGCCAGAAATTAATTAGGGTCATTAACCAAGCTCAGTACATTTTACTAAGGTTAGGACACAAGGTGTATGCTTGTCCACTAAGGTGCGCCTGCAGCTGCTCGCTTGCCCACATATTTATCAAACATATTTGTTTGCATAATAAGTCTGCATAATAAATCATGACTGTCTGGCATAGTGCATTGCTCTACACTGTACAGTTGCAAATGAGTAAGTCTTAGTACTGTCAGTGTCAGTATAACTCAGCTAGTCCCAACTCCTCATAAAATATAATTGTTCTATTTACCTAGATGCTTCTTATAAACAATTTGTGTAAGAAAAATATATAATAATAATAATAATAATAATAATAATAATAATAATAATAACATAATAATAATAATAATAATAATAATAATAATAACAATAATACATTTCAACTATTACTTAAAGGAAGCATCCTTTTTCAAATTACTGTACTTTAAAACAGCAAATTCAAATTTGTGAGGTCCACGTAATAACATCATGAGCTGGATGTAATGATGGGCGAGATCGCCAGAGGTGCGAGATGCCGACCAATCCCAGACTTTTTTAAAGGGGCAATCACTTAGAAGGCATGGTTTTGCCTTGTAAATAATTTCCCCTGAGGCACCTGAAGCATAATCTGCGATAAGTGTCGGTATCAGGGGGAGGAGCCCGCCGCATCGGGGCTAATAGGGTAGCCCCTGTTAATACAATTACCTGCGGTCATTGACCGAGGTTAATTGGCTAGCCCCCTAATAGTAAATTATATATCACCATGGTTATCTAAATTATTTTGTAGTCACCCAACCACTGAACTGTACTAAAATCCAAAAGGTATAAAAACACAAAAGCTATTCAGTAATTAATATACTGTATAAAATAATAATAATAATAATAATAATAATAATAAGATGATGATGATGATTATTATTATTATAATTTGAACACATTACATACAATGGCAGTTTCAAGGGTACATTTAAAGTGATTAAGTGTACAGCAAATATGTTTTTAAATATGGTTGCACAATATATATAAAACTTATTCTTTCATCTCTGCTGTAGATGATAGGATACAGCAAGAGTACAACAGCTGCCTTTTAATCTTATAATAAATCATACTTATGCTTCATTATCTTTAACAGTATGCTCATGGATCTTATGGAGAAAACATAGCCTTTTGCCTGCAATAAACCATTGTGTGATGCATATTTAACAAAGAAATGACATTTATTATAGGATATTCTGGAACAATATGCTGAAATATTTTGTCTTAGTATTAAAAATGGAATATCTGTGATTATGATATTGTTGCCAGGGCCACCTGGACCCTGATTAAACATCATTATGGCCAATGACATTAGACACATCTGTATGTTTAGTCGCACATTTGAATCTGGAAACCTCTGCAGTAGTGAAATGTTATAGTTTGCAGATCCCTTTCTCATTTTTAGACAGTAAATTGATCAACCAACCCTGCACCGTATCATTTTTTTTCTCTTTAAACTACAGTTTGTCCATTAAAATTATTGCTGTATCTAAAATCTGTGCACATAAGCTTTCCCTTCTAGTTTTAGTATGTTCTTTACAGCCCAGTGAATAATTTGAATAAAAAATTGCTCAACATCTTAAATCATTAAACCAGGGGAAAAAAACCTACTAGAATAAGCATGGTCTTTTTGCATCACTAACATCTGCCAAATGTCTGATTGGGGAATGAGTGGCTTGGCAAGTGACCTGTCTCTCCATTTATAGTTCTGATAATAACTCTTTATGCATATGCTGTACTCCAAGAAGAATTTTACCATGAATTTATTTCTCAGTAAGAACCGTTCTGGCCTGGAATTAGGTGATTTGCACCTGAATGGTTTTTGATTACCAACATGTTGCCCAGGTGAAAGGGATCAACGCCTTCTTCTTACTGCCAAATGTTAGGTGATATTATAAAACTGATCAAGGCACTTTATTATCTCTACATAGATTGTTAAAATCATAGTACAGCAACAGTAAATCTTCAAGCTTTTTTCTTTGTTTTCTAGTACTAGTCAAGATATATAGATAGATAGATGGATAGATAGATAGATAGATAGATAGATAGATAGATAGATAGATAGATAGATAGATAGATAGATAGATAGATAGATAGTATCTTACTGGTGAAATCTTACCATACATGCAGCAATTTGTCAATCAGCCTTGTCAGAAAATCTTGTGGCAATTTTCTAACATGTTTATGTCCAAATGTGTTTTAAGGGAGAATTGAGCCCCCTTCTCTCCGGCAGTGCAGTAGACTCTGACATTATTCCAAAGTCTACTGCGAATGTGCATGTCTCCAAGAACATGGCACTCGTGCCACATTCCCGGGGACATCTCTATTGTGCATGTGTGAATCACTGGAAAATTACTGGATGATTCCTGCAGCAATCTCAGGGCCGATGGAGCAGTAAGTATAAATAAATGGTAGCAAGGTGTGTGGTGTGTGGGTGACCCTGGACCTAGGGCCCCTGTGTGCACCGCACACTTTGCATGCATTATAGATATGCAAGTGTTTATGTCATTGCCAAATCGGACTAATATGACCTAACATGATCTGGTTACCCATCTTCATGGCTGGATCAATCAAATATCTAGTCTAACTATTCTCAGACTAAGCATTGCCTATATGTCAGCAGATTACATTATACAGTACTGCAGGTACATAGTTGTATTATATTGTAGGCAAGTTTGTACAGTATTAAATATGATCAGTTTTGATGCTGGAAAATACTGGGTTAATAGATGGCAACATTTTGGAATTTTAGTCTGTAAAGTAATAGCAATATTAAACTAGAGATGTGTGCCAATTCCCCTGTTTTGTTTTTAGTTTGGGATCTGTATTAGCTAAAGATGAGCGGGTTCGGTTCTCAGAGAACCGAACCCTACTGGACTTTGCCTTCCGAGTCCGGATCCGAGCCAGGCTCGGGTTTTCCCACCTGACTCGGAAACCCGAACGCAGCAAAACGTCATCATCACGCTGTCGGATTCTCATGGGATTTGGATTCCATATAAGGAACCGCACGTCGTGGCTATTTTCACTCCATTCTCGGAGAGTGTATTGAGAGGACGTGTCCTCAGTGTTCAGTGTCTGTGTAGGAGCGGGAAAGACTGGCGAGTCTTGTGCTGTGTTGTGCTGTCCAGTCCAGTGTAGTCAGTGTATTGTGCTGCATCAGTCCAGCCAGTCACAGTGTTGGTGTTCTCTGCTGCCATATATCCAGTGTAGCTGTATAAAGAGGTGCTGTGTTGTGCAGACCAGTCCAGTGTAGTCAGTGTATTGTGCTGCATCAGTCCAGCTAGTCAGTGTTGGCGTTCTCTGCTGCCATATATCCAGTGTAGCTGTATAAAGTGGTGCTGTGTTGTGCAGACCAGTGGTAGTGTCCTGTCTCATCAGTCATTTCAGTGACGATATACGCTGCTGCTCTATGTCCACTGCTGCCGTATAATAATTATAACAACAACCTGTTGTGCTGCATCAGACCAGTGGTAGTGTCCTGTCTCATCCGTCATTCCAGTGACGATATACGCTGCTGCTATATGTCCACTGCTGACATATAATAATAATAATAATAATAATAACAACAACCACAAGTCCCTTACAGTGTTGTTGTGTTGTGCTGCATCAGACCAGTGTTAGCGTCCTGTACATCAGTCATTCCAGTGACGAGGCAGTCACAGTGGTATACGCTGCTACTATATGTCCACTGCTACAATATTATAATAATTATAAAAACAACCACAAGTCTCTTACAGTGTTGTTGTGCTGTTCTGCATCAGACCAGTGGTAGTGTCTTGGCCATCAGCCATCAGTCATTTCTGTGCCGCATATTGTGTTATATAACTCCAAAAAAAATAATGGAGAACAAAAATTTGGAGGATAAAATAGGGAAAGATCAAGAACCACTTCCTCCTAGTGCTGAAGCTGCTGCCACTAGCCATGACATAGACGATGAAATCCCATCAACGTCGTCTGCCAGGGCCGATGCCCAATGTGATAGTAGAGGGCATGTAAAATCCAAAATTCAGTAAAAAGACCCCAAAAAAGAAATTTAAATGGTCTGAGGAGAAACGTAAACTTGCCAATATGCCATTTATGACACGGAGTGGCAAGGAACAGCTGAGGCCCTGGCCTATGTTCATGACTAGTGGTTCAGCTTCACATGACGATGGAAGCCCTCATAACTGAGGCCTTGACACTTATGTTGGTGTTAGATGTGCACCCGGTATCCGCCATTAGTGCAGTGGGATTTAGACAATTGATGGAGGTACTGTGTGCCCGGTACCAAATCCCATCTAGATTCCACATCACTAGGAAGGCGATAGCAAGATTTTGCCATTTAATTCCAGTGATTTGGACATATAATTACAGTGATTTTCCCAATTAATTTCAGTGATTTATGATTATTAATTACAGTGAACTTGCCAATTAATTCCAGTGATTTATAATTATTAATTACAATGATCTTGCCATTTAATTAGTGATTTGGACGTATAATTACAGTGATTTTACCAATTAATTTCAGTGATTTATAATTATTAATTACAATGATCTTGCCAATTAATTCCAGTGATTTGGATGTATAATTCCAGTTGGAATTGTTTGTGTCGCTTGGCTTAGTCATACAGCTACCTCATTGCACCTCTTTGACATCTTTGCTTGAGGTGCTGTTTGGTGCCTAGTTTTTGAAAAGTGCCATCCTGTTTGACACTGCCGTATGAGTCCAGGGGTACTGCTGTATTAGTCCTGGAGTAATGCCGTATAAGTCCACCAATTGCAGAATTTTATAAAAAGTGACTGGAGCGTGCAGGAGATGCTGTCAGTGGACCGAAGAATTGCGGCCCACTCTTGACATTCAACCACTGCGTGACACTACTAGATGGGCCAGGTGGTTGAGTCGCTTAGCTTAGGCCTACAGCAATCTCGGTGCACCTTTTTTTCTTCTTTGCATCATGTGCTGTTAGGGGCCTTTTTTTATATCTGCCCTCCTGTCTGCCACTGCAGTGCCACGCCTAGATGGGCCAATTGTTTGTGTCGCTTGGCTTAGTCATACAACTACCTCATTGCAATTATTTTTCTTCTTTGCATGATGTGCTGTTTGGGGCCTTTTTTTTATATATCTGCCCTCCTGTCTGCCACTGCAGTGCCACGCCTAGATGGGCCAATTGTTTGTGTCGCTTGGCTTTGTCATACAACTACCTCATTGCAATTCTTTTTCTTCTTTGCATGATGTGCTATTTGGGGCCTTTTTTATATCTGCCCTTCTGTCTGACACTGCAATGCCACACCTAGATGGGCCAGGTGTTTGTGTTGTCCACTTGTGTCGCTTAGCTTAGTCATCCAGCAACCTCGGTGCAACCTTTTGGCATAAAAACAATATTGTGAGGTGTGAGGTGTTCAGAATAGACTGGAAATGAGTGGAACTGATTGTTATTGAGGTTAATAATACCGTAGGAGCAAAATTACCCCCAAATATTGAGATTTTAGCAGTTTTTATGTTTTTTTTGTTTTTTTAAATCATCCAGATCCAAAACCAAAACCAAAACACAGAAGTGGAATTAGAACCAAAACCAAAACACACAACACAAAAAGTGCCCGCCGCACATCTCTAGTATTAGCTTTGTGTTTTGGTTTTGATAAAACCATGATCAGGGGTTTTGGTTTTGGATCTGTATTTATTTTAATAAATGATAAAAACTGCAAAAATCAAACTGCCAACATTTGGGCCTATTTTGTTCCTACAGCATTATTAACCTACATAACATTCATTTTCAGTAGCTACCACTAACTTTTGAACACCTCACAGCTCACAATGTTGTTTTCATCCAGTTTAGGCCAAAATGTTGTACCAAGCTAGCTGCCTGACTTAGCTAGATGACAGCAGAGGGTAGAACAAACATGTGGCTGTTCAACTTCAACCATGGCACATCTAGAAAACAGAGTGACAGTGCAGTGGCAAATGTAAAAAAGGATATCAAAGAGTATCTGCGCAATACAATCTATGATGCAATCTAAATCTATTAGTTCTTTCCCCACTGCACTACAAGTGAACACAATTTTAAAGAGGATAAGAGATAGATTACAAGCGCTCCACAGATAAACCAGTTCACCGTTTATCTCACCACAATGTTAGAAATAAATAAAAGAAAGGAACAATACCGTCTTATAAGATGTGTCAAATTCACAAGTATCTGGTAGTGTTCCAACGTATTTCTTTGCAAATAATCTGTAACAGACTTGTGTCTCCTTCGTATATAAGAGCCACTTTAGCTCATAAAGGGGAACACATTAGAAAATATCATAGTGCAAATTATCATTTAAAACACTGAAGTTTAATAATAGACACTTACAAACATAGGGGTATATGCAATTCACGGCGAATCGCGGCAATTTTTCGCCGTTTTTTAATTCGACTAAATTCGCCAGGTGAATTCCGGCAGGTGGCTGCCGGAATTCACCATATTCAATGAAAAACGGATTCGCCAGAATCGCGGGCGAAAATCGGCCGATTTGGCGGATTTTGCCGCGATTTTAAAAAAAGGGAAAAAACGGGAAAAACCCGAAAAAAAAATGGCGTGGGGTCCCCCCTCCAAAGCATAACCAGCCTCGGGCTCTTCGAGCTGGTCCTGGTTCTAAAAATGCAGGGGAAAAATTGGGCAGGGATCCCCCGTATTTTTAAAACCAGCACCGGGCTCTGCGCCTGGTGCTGGTGCCAAAAATACGGGGGACAAAAAGAGTAGGGGTCCCCCGTATTTTTAACACCAGCATCGGGCTCCACTAGCTGGACAGATAATGCCACAGCCGGGGGTCACTTTTATGCCGTGCCCTGCGGCCGTGGCATTAACTACCCAACTAGTCACCCCTGGCCGGGGTACCCTGGGGGAGTGGGGACCCCTTCAATCAAGGGGTCCCCCCCCCAGCCACCAAAGGGCCAGGGGTGAAGCCCGAGGCTGTCCCCCCCATCCAATGGGCTGCGGATGGGGGGGCTGATAGCCTTTTGTGATAATAAAAAGATATTGTTTTTTCCAGTAGTACTACAAGTCCCAGCAAGCCTCCCCCGCAAGCTGGTACTTGGAGAACCACAAGTACCAGCATGCGGGAGAAAAACGGGCCCGCTGGTACCTGTAGTACTACTGGAAAAAAAATACCCAAATAAAAACAGTACACACACACCGTGAAAGTAAAACTTTATTACACACTACCGACACACACATACTTATCTATGTTGACACGCCGACTGCCACGGTCTCCGACGATCCGAGGTACCTGTGAAAAAATTATACTCACCTTCCAGCGTCCAGAGATAAATCCACGTCCAGAGAGATAAATCCACGTACTTGTAAAAAAAAAAAAACGCAAATACCCGCTCCATACCGGGCTGAAAGGGGTCCCATGCTGACACATCAGACCCCTTTCTCCCGAATGCCGGGACATCACGTGACTCCTGTCACTGAAGTCCCTTCAGCCAATCAGGAAGCGCTACTTCCGTGGCGCTCACCTGATTGGCTGTGCGCTGTCTGTGCTGTCAGACAGCGCATCGCAAAGCCGCTCCATTACTTTCAATGGTGGGAACTTTGCGGGTAGCGGTGGGGTTAACCCGCGGTCAGCCGCTGACCGGCGGGTGACCTCACCGCTAGCCGCTAAGTTCCCACCATTGAATATAATGGACGGGGCTATGCGATGCGCTGTCTGAGTTCAGACAGCGCACAGCCAATCAGGTGAGCGCAACGAAGTTGCGCTTCCTGATTGGCTTTAGAGACCTTTCAGTGACAGCTGTCACTGAAAGGTCTCTCTGCATTCGGGGATAGGGGTCCCATGTGTCAGCATGGGACCCCTTTCAGTCCGTTTGGTCGGGTGTCCGGTTTGTTATTTTCTACAAGTACGTGGATTTATCTCTGGACCCTGGTTGAGGTGAGTATATTGATCTTTTATTTTCAGGTATCCGTGGATTCTACATGGAGAAGAGGACCGATGTCGGCGTGTGAACATAGGTAAGTATGTGTGTGTCGACGTATGAAATAAAGTTTTACTGTCGACGGTGTGTGTGTCCTGTTTTTATTTGGGTATTTTTTTTCCAGTAGTACTACAGGTACCAGCGGGCCCGCTTTTCTCCCGCATGCTGGTACTTGTGGTTCTCCAAGTACCAGCTTGCGGGGGAGGCTTGCTGGGACTTGTAGTACTGCTGGAAAAAACAATATTCTTTTCATGATCACAAAAGGCTATCAGCCCCCCCATCCGCAGCCCATTGGATGGGGGGGGGACAGCCTCGGGCTTCACCCCTGGCCCTTGGGTGGCTGGGGGGGGGACCCCTTGATTGAAGGGGTCCCCACTCCCCCAGGGTAC
Source organism: Pseudophryne corroboree (assembly GCF_028390025.1). Taxonomy (NCBI): domain Eukaryota; kingdom Metazoa; phylum Chordata; class Amphibia; order Anura; family Myobatrachidae; genus Pseudophryne; species Pseudophryne corroboree. The sequence goes on along the minus strand of NC_086444.1, from coordinate 853,500,295 downwards.
CCCGGCCAGGGGTGACTAGTTGGATATTTAATGCCACGGCCGCAGGGCACGGCATAAAAGTGACCCCCGGCTGTGGCATTATCTGTCCAGCTAGTGGAGCCCGATGCTGGTGTTAAAAATTCGGGGGACCCCTACGCTTTTTGTCCCCCGTATTTTTGGCACCAGCACAAGGCGCAGAGCCCGGTGCTGGTTTTAAAAATACGGGGGATCCCCTGTCAATTTTTTCCCCGCATTTTTAGAACCAGGACCAGCTCGAAGAGCCCGAGGCTGGTTATGCTTTGGAGGGGGGACCCCACGCCATTTTTTTTTAGGATTTTACCGTTCCAGCAATAAAAAAAAAAAATTATATATATATTTTTAAAAATATATAAATAATATTTGTGCCTCCAAAAAAAAAAAAAAAAGTACCTAATCCCTTCTAATATAAATAGATCTGCTATTCCCAAAAAAAAAAACACAAAAAAAAACATGTTTAAAATTTTTTTATTTGTTTTCACCCTCCAAAGTGTGGCGGATTGAAAATGATGAATTTGCTGTCTAAAAGCACTGCTGTCGAATTTCCAAACTTGAATTGAATATGCTTTGGTCGAATTGCAGCACTTGTATCATTGCAGAAAAGTCGAATTTGCAAAAATTCGAATTTCAAAAAGTCGAATTTTGAAAGTCCGTTTTTTGGTCGGAAAGCACTGAATTGCATAGGCGAATTTTTTTTTGGGTCGAAAATGACCCGAAATTCGACAATTTCGGGAATTCGACCGCAATTGCATATACCCCATAGACAATAAAAAGTGCATGTTCAAAATCCCTTTAGGCAATAGCAGCAATGGTCTGGAAAAATCCTCAAAGTCCCCTGATGGATCTGGGTCAACTGTTAGCTTGTTGACTGAGGTGTGAGGTGTGGTGCCTCTGGACTGGCTGAGCTGGATGGCTTTAGTGTGGCATACCTTTACATTCTAATAACACTTTTCACTTATTAATTTTCCAACACTATTTCTCTATTTTAATTACATTTCATGTTTGTATCACCCTCTCTATAGCTTCGGCTTCCTAAATACTAATTTATTAACACTATAGTTTTTTACACTGGTATGCCACGCTGGGCTTTCTGGCTCATGCTGGTGTTTTGGGGTGCCACACCCTGCACCTAGATATAGCGCTAGGGACCCCAAATATACAGAGAGGCCTTGATGCGGCTTTGGGGCTTAACCACACATTTGCGCAAATATGTGTAACGAAGATCTATGAATTCTATTATCATGTGGGATTTATATCTGGTTACTGTTATCATTCAGGGTGCTGGGGAAACCAATTGTTCTTTTTTCTTGCTCAGAAATACCCCTCCCTTTCGAGCACCTGAATGATATCACTAAGCTAATTGAGCATTTACCAATCTATATGTCAGAAATAAATAAAAGAAAGGAACAATATCGTCTTATAAGATGTGTCAAATTCACAAGTATCTGGTAGTGTTCCAACGTATTTCTTTGCAAATAATCTGTAACAGACTTGTGTCTCCTTCGTATATAAGAGCCACTTTAGCTCATAAAGGGGAACACATTAGAAAATATCATAGTGCAAATTATCATTTAAAACACTGAAGTTTAATAATAGACACTTACAAACATAGACGATAAAAAGTGCATGTTCAAAATCCCTTTAGGCAATAGCAGCAATGGTCTGGAAAAATCCTCAAAGTCCCCTGATGGATCTGGGTCAACTGTTAGCTTGTAGACTGCCCACCCTAACTCCCTTTTAAACTCTAATACAGAGACCACCTGAACTCAGCAGCGATTTAGTTCAGGTGGTCTCTGTATTAGTTAGAGTATAAAAGGGAGTTAGGGTGGGCAGTCTACACGCTTCTGATGAAGGACACAAATGTCTGAAATGCGTTAAGCGTTCGGCTCTCCCTATTCACATCATCCCGTTGGAAGGCTATTGCATTGGAAATCCTGCACTGCTATCTTGTTCCGGAGCTTGGTACAGTTGACCCAGATCCATAATGTGTTCCCCTTTATGAGCTAAAGTGGCTCTTATATACAAAAGGGACACAAGTCTGTTACAGATTATTTGCAAAGAAATACGTTGGAACACTACCAGATACTTGTGAGTGCAGTGGCAAACAAAATGGCAGTTTAATAAACTGTACGACCCTATAAAAAAGTAACCAAGAATGTTTTCATTAAGTAAGAACTAGATCAGAAGGAAGGATTGATTCATAAGTTAATATAATTCTTTAATTCCGAAAATGTTAATCAAGGGGGGCATTGGGGATGGTAAAGATCAGACATATTTCTTTCATCACCTTTTCTCTTTCTAGTTGCTGAAAAAGAAAGAAAGACGGATTAGCTTCGAATTTGACAGCAGATAAGAAGCAACTCGTCCATCTAATGCATGCCCACACTTTTTTGTTGTGAGCAACCAACCTATCAGTATGTTTTTGAATTGTGGGATGAAATAAAACTGGAACACCCAGAGGAAACCCATGCAAACATGGAGATTATACAAACTCCACATACCTACGGCCATGGCATGAATCAAACCCATGACCTCAGAGCTTTGAGGCAGTAATTATAACCATTACACCATCCACACTGCCCCAGTTGCTGTAAAAGAAACAAAGAAGGATTGATTCGTTATGCTTCAGCCTCTTCCTTCCAGTCAGTTGGATACTTCCCTGCATTTGCTTTTGTACATGTCCTCGTTTGAACAAATGCGTTTTAGATGCAAAAATTTTCCTTTGGGTAAGTTTTTAACTGTGGGCGGGAAACGGGCTCTAGTGAATTGGAGTAGGCTATTTGAAGGATAATTTATTATTCAAAGAATGAAATCATAGCGATCATTGACTGGAACATTCCTTTATACAAATACTATATTCATATGTAGATTGATTGTATCTATATTCCATATTGGACCAACAAGGGAACATACCAAGACTATTCAATCTTTCATGAATGATACTGAAATCTATAACCTGTTACAATTGAATTAATGTCAAGCTCAATTTGTTGTATACTTTTTGTGTATCCTCATGATGTATTTAATATGATGATTCATGTGAACCCCAAAAAAATGGCATGTCTATTATTTCAATGTAATATTGAATAAAGACGATGTTTAAAATGTGTCAGTGAGTAATGAATAGACCTGAGCACCTGCTAGGTGACCTGCAAAACGTGAACTGTGTGGGGTCCTGAGGACCGAGTTTGAGAACCACTGTTGTAGACTGTCACATTTTAAGTTCAGAGAACTCATTAAATCTACTTTATTCCACTGCTTCTTCATTTCAATTGAACAATCAATTCTTCAATTAATATACACATGTTGGAGGGTGAAGCAGTCTCCCAAACATGTTGTACTGTTCAGTGCACCTGACATATAAATTAGTGATGAGCGGATTCGGTTTTACTCGGTTTTACTCGGTTCTCAAAACGGCATCTTATTGGCTCACGGATGTCACGTGTTTTGGATAGCCAATAAGATGCCGTTTTGAGAACCGAGTAAAACCGAGTAAAACCGAATCCGCTCATCACTAATATAAATATGCTCAAATGAGCACATACAGTAGAACTTCATGTTTGGCCATCTCTAAGGTGTCGTCAACCATAATTTATTTACTGTTAAACATACTGTACAAAGGAAATAAGGGTGAATAAACAAACATTATGGAGAGAAGGTGCTAAACAATATAGAGGGAGAAGAGACAGACATTAATAGGGCAGAAGATGAAGACATAGACAAGACACAGGAAGAGAGATAATAATAAGAAGAATCGGATGAGGACATACACAAGACACAGGAAGAGAGACAATAATAGCAGGCAGCTGAGGACATAGACAAGACACGGGATGCGGTCAACATCCCGCTGGACGGGATCCCGGCGGTCGAAAAACCGACGCCGGAATCCCGACCGCCACAATCCCGACCGCCACAATCCCGACATATTCTCCCTCCGTGGGTGTCCACGACACCCATAGAGGGAGAATATAATAGTGTGCCGAGCGTAGCAAGGCACCGTGCCCGCAGCATGGTGAGCGAAGCGAGCCCGCAAGGGGCTGCGTTCTGCTCGCCACCCCTGTCGGGATTGTGTGGTCGGGATTCCGGCGTCAGTATTTTGACAGTTGGGATTCCGTCCAGCGGGATTACGTACTGATCCCCAAGACACAGGTAGAGACACAATAATAGGGCAGCAGATGAGGACACAGACAAGACACAATTAGAGAGACAATAATAGTTGAAAAGAAAATGACATAGGAAATCAGGAAGAAAGGAAATAATAGAGCAGCAGATGAAGACACAGACAAGACAAGGAAGAGAGATAATAATAGTTGAGAAGAAAATGACATAGGGAATCAGGTGGAGAGACAATATTAGGGCAGCAGATGAGGACATAGACAAGACAAAGGAAGAGAGACAATAATGTAGATATGTGCCCTGTGTCACAGGGCACATCAGAAGTGCAGCGGCGGGTGACTTTTCCCTGCACCAGACTGGCAGCGGTGTCGGGCAGTGCCACGGCAGTGGCGTTTTAAACTTGGGGCCAATTTGGCCGCCAATCTGCGCTCGTTGTGTCGAAGGCCCCGCCCCCTGGATGGGACTTCATACGCCGGGCGGGAGCCGAAGAGGCTGGCCGCGCTGAAGAGCGGCGAAGAGCGGGACGGAGAGAAGATGCCGCGGTGGAGGAGAAGACAGCGGCCGTGGCAGGAAGAGCTCCGGTGGCCGCTGAAGAGGCCGGAAGATGCCGGCAACAAGAAGGAAGATGTCTAGCGGTGGCTGGACACGGAGTAGTGGGCCGGCACCGCTGGCCAGGACAGGCCAGCGGCAGAAGAGCCCATCCAGGCCTGAGAAGCGCTGCAGTGGTGGGAAGCAATGGAGCTGTGAAGTTCCCCACTGCAGCCTTCTCCACCGGCAGATAGGCCCTTGTAAGGTGCCCCCTGTCACCCTTCTCTCCTCCCTAGACCACCAGGCATCAGGCATTAGGCCCGTGGGCACAGTCAGGCCACAGGCCTGTGGCGCTGCAGGCGGGCATTAGGCCCGTGGCTAATATCAGGCATTAGGCCTGTGGCTATATTAGAGGGCATTAGGCCCTAGTTCAGTTGCGGCCACTAGGGATATGAGGTGGCCCTGGGTATTAGGCCCGGGTCTCCCAACGGGCCCCAAGAGGGTAAAGGCCAGAGGGTAAAGTCAGGCCTCGGGCCTGTGGATAAATAGGGGGCACTAGGCACAGCAAATAGAGGGTTACTTCCCCCCAAGGTGAATTAAGGTGGAACTGGGCACTAGGCCCAGCCCACCCCGAGGTGTACAGGTAGGCAGGCCCTAAGAGTGTGCATCTGCATCACTCTTCCCCCAGCATAGTATTAGAAGCCTCAGCATGATAGCACCTCTTGATATCTTTAGTAATAGGATGTGCAATCCAGGTTCCCCCCCTTTTTCCAGGCAGGCCCGTTTGGCCTGAGCCCCATATATGTAAGTGTATAGGAGGTGGGTAGGCTGTACGGTGCCCACTCCCCATAGTGTAGGTAGGGATTTAAAAGGATAACACCGTTTGATCTTGTATTGTGATGCCTGTTGTTACCATGCAGGGCAAAATATTTGTTTGAAAATTTGTGCATAGAGTTTGTGTTGCACCACCCACACCTGAGCTAGTTTGAGGGCTCTGTTCATGTAGCTAGTGTAGCGGATGCACACTAGGGTAAAGTTAGGCCCTGCACGGCTGTTTGTTTGTTTGCTTCCTTAGAGGGACCTGTGCAGGGGTTAAAGTGGGGGGGAACGAGGTGGAACTGAGCTCCACCACCTGTAATGGTAGGGGGAACTAGTTCCACCATCTCCATTGCCCTGCACAGTAATTCCAACAGAAAAGCCTGCCCCATCATCTGCGTCAATCGATGATACAGGCGGCCCTAAAGTTGCTGATAAGCTGCAGCCACCTATTCCTTCCTCAGGTCCTGATGCCTCCATGGTCCTCCTCCATGAGTTCCACCACCTCACCAGGACCACTTTATGCCCTGCCTGTAAGTGAGAGGAGGATTGCAGTACAAGACTGACAATGGTGAGTAACACCTCTGTCCATGTGTCCCTTTTGATGTGTGTTTGTCCCTATCTGTCTCCCTTCCTTCAGGGCGAACGGTGAACCTTGCACGAAGGTGCATGGTTGAATTTACATCTGGTGCGAGATTAACGATAGGTGAAATTCGGGCTCTGAGGCCGTGCGCCCAGGATGACCTTCACCTAGCCCGAAAGCTCTGTTTTTCTCTGTTTCGGAGGGCGTTTCGGTCCACAGTTAGGAGGAACGGCACTCAGCAATCTCTTTCCCCCTAGGTCATCGTGTCCAAGTCCAGCTGAAGGTTCCAGGTCCATCGAAGATTCCGTGACCTGAAGGTGAGAGTGCGTCGCCTGGTGAGTAGTGAGTCTACACCTGCACGGCAGCAGGCACTACATCGCACCGCCACCCTCTTACATAATAGGGCAGAAGATGAGGACATAGACAAGACACATGAAGAGAGACAATAATAGGGCAGCAGATGAGGACATAGACAAAACACAGGAAGAGAGACAATAATAAGAATCAGATGAGGACATAGACAAGATACATGAAGAGAGAAAATAATAAGAATCAGAGATTCTTGTAGAGATGTAGTGACCATATCAATCACAACAAAAATATTACATACATTTGCATAGGAAACAGTAAATCATGATAGTATATTCATTATTAAATGGAACACTTCCTTTATTTCATCCTACTCTGTCCAGGTGTCTTGAACAACCAAAACCTGGCTATGCATTTCATGTTTTAACACAAACCTCATGTGTACACAAAAAACAAAAGAAGTGACACCCTAGTGAGACGGATATTCTTACTTCTAGCTATGCGTTCTAAACTCGAACGCAGAAGGGCACGTGCGTCAGATGGTACAAGTGGTGCATATGTCCAAAAATTCTAATAATATCTCATCTCTTATGGATGTACAAGTTAACTGCCAGTCCACATTACAAAATTGGAACGCAAATATAACTCAATGTGAGCAATTTAAAATCAGATCGGTACCATGTAAGGAAAGGTCTTGTTGAAGATCTTTGAAGGGGATTTCTGACATTTTATATAAAGACTATATGTCAAAATTATAAATTTTTTGAGTCATGTTATTTGACTCATCAGGGTGCAGAGTTTTGATATAATTTCTGGGGCCAGATGTAATGGCTTGCGAGACAGCTGGAACGCCAAGATTCTGGCTAAACTTGTACATTTTTTTAAAGCAGCAAATGGGGGTGTGGCCTGAGCGCTGAATAGGGAGGATGCTTTTGCTCTGAGCTCCTGCCCCATTACTCCAAAGTACCCCATAATACCCTCTCCGGGGTCTCCTACTGGCCCTCATCTGCACCCCACTACTCCCCACATACCCTCAGTCATTGGCGGGTCAGGTTTGCTGAATTGGGGAACGTGCTTGCACGCTCCTGCTGGTTGCAGCCTGCCCACCTCTACAGAGCCGGGACATCGATTACTGCTGGTGCCCGAGGCAGACTTCCAGAGCGCTGAGATTGGCATTACTAAGCCTGCTGCAGTGGATCACGGACACTATTGCTCCCTATATTCAAGACGCTGGTCTCCGTTGATTCCGCCGCTGCAGCTTTTCTCTCCCAGTCTGGCTAGATTATACTTGTGGCTGCTGCCCAACCTGTCTCCTGGTTAGCCGCAACTACACTGCCTCCTTCCTTCTCCTGCTGCAGGACATTGAGGGGTGGTGTTGGAAGGTCCTCAACAGTGGTACCCAGGTCACTAGCTGGTCTGTGACTGGCACCTCATGCTGGTGTACCCTACCTGCAGGCTTCGAGGGAAGGGTGAGTGATATAAGGAGTGATATCTTTATATTTGTATCAAGCCCTCCTCTCTCTTTCCCCTTGCCTTTTCCTGCAACTCTCCACCAGTATTAATGAGTGCAACTGCCTCCTGCTGTTTAAGGTGTTCTCTACCTGTGCTGGGACCTATTCCCTGGGAGTAACTGCAGCCTCCATTGGAAGCTCTGTTCCAGGATAGCTTTAGCCACACTATCTCCCTCACTTGGATCACCACTGCCCACCATGGGTAGCCACAAACTGCCAGCTCTCTATGTGTCTTGGCTTGGACAGTTTGTGGAGCCTACTGGCCGGAGTGCTGCCTTAATTATGGGCTAATTATAATTCCATAGGCTCTAGGTGTACCTTGCTGACAAGATGCTGCCCTTTCTCTCCTATTTAATTCCTCCCCCTACACCAGGGGATATATTTACTAAAATTCGTATTTTTCTGAATGAGGTTAAAGTTCAAACACGAATGACATCGAATGTGTGAAATTGCAACTTTTTGATTTTTTTACGCCTCATTTACTATGCTGTCGTATTCTGCATTTTCGAGTTTAACGATGTCGATGTCATTCGTATTTTTGGACAGTGTTTTACGGGAGTGAATAGTAAAACACTGCCGACATTAACACAATGAATCTCGTCCAGATCTGTGAGATCCGTGCAGGGCTTCATTGTGCACCTTTAAAAAAAAAAAGTGTTAAAAATCAAGAAAAAAAATGCTTGGGGTCCCCCCTCCTAAGCATAATCAGCCTCGGGCTCTTTGAGCCGGTCCTGGTTGAAAAAATATGATCAACCAGCACCGGGCTCTGCGCCTGGTCCTGGTGCCAAAAATACGGGGGACAAAAAGCGTAGGGGTCCCCCATATTTTTAACACCAGCACCGGGCTCCACTAGTCAGAGAGATAATGCCACAGCCGGGGGACACTTTTATATAGGTCCCTGCAGCCCAGGCATTAAATCACTAACTAGTCACCCCTGGCCAGGGTACTCTGGAGGAGTGGGGACCCCTTAAATCAAGGGGTCCCCCCCTCCAGCCACCCAAGGGCCAGGGGTGAAGCCCGAGGCTGTCCCCACCATCCAAGGGCGGCGGATGGGGGGCTGATAGCCAAGTGTAAAAAAAATATTGTTTTTTGTAGCAGTACTACAAGTCCCAGCAAGCCTCCCCACAAGCTGGTACTTGGAGAACCACAAGTACCAGCATGCGGTGTAAAAAAAAAGGGGCCGCTGGTACCTGTAGTACTACTACAAAAAAAATACCCAACAAAACACAGAACACACACACCGTGATAGTAAAACTTTATTACATACATGCACACCTACATACATACTTACCTATGTTCACACGAGGGTCGGTCCACTTCTCCATGTAGAATCCACAGGGTACCTGTGAATAAAATTAAAATTATACTCACACAATCCAGTGTAGATCGGTCCTCTTCTACTTGTAATCCACGTACTTGGCAAAAAAACAAACCGACAAACCCGAACCATGCACTGAAAGGGGCCCCATGTTTACACATGGGACCCCTTTCCCCGACTGACGGGACCCCCCGTGACTCCTGTCAAAGAGGGTCCCTTCAGCCAATCAGGGAGCGCAACGTCGTGGCACTCTCCTGATTGGCTGTGCGCTCCTGAGCTGTCAGTCAGGCTGCGCATGGCAGAGATACAATGTAGCGCATAGGCGCTCCATTGTATCCAATGGTGGGAACTAAGCGGTCAGCGGTTGACCGCGAGTAACCTCAACCGCTGACCGCAAAGTTCCCACCATTGGATACAATGGAGCGCCTATGCGCTACATTGTATCTCTGCCGTGCGCAGCCTGACTGACAGCTCAGGAGCGCACAGCCAATCAGGAGAGTGCCACGACGTGGCACTCCCTGATTGGCTGAAGGGACCCTCTTTGACAGGAGTCACGGGGGGTCCCGACAGTCGGGGAAAGGGGTCCCATGTGTAAACATGGGGCCCCTTTCAGTGCGTGGTTCGGGTTTGTCGGTTTGTTTTTTTTGCCAAGTACGTAGATTACAAGTAGAAGAGGACCAATCTACACTGGATTGTGTGAGTATAATTTTATTCACAGGTACCCCGTGGATGCTACATGGAGAAGTGGACCGACCCTCGTGTGAACATAGGTAAGTATGTATGTATGTATGTAGGTGTGCATGTATGTAATAAAGTTTTACTATAACGGTGTGTGTGTTCTGTGTTTTGTTGGGTATTTTTTTTTTAGTAGTAGTACTACAGGTACCAGCGGGCCCGTTTTTACACCGCTTGCTGGTACTTGTGGTTCTCCAAGTACCAGCTTGCGGGGGAGGCTTGCTGGGACTTGTAGTACTGCTACAAAAAACAATATTCTTTTTTTTACACTTGGATATCAGCCCCCCATCCGCAACCCTTGGATGGGGGGGACAGCCTCGGGCCTCACCCCTGGCCCTTGGGTGGCTGGAGGGGGGGACCCCTTGATTTAAGGGGTCCCCACTCCTCCAGAGTACCCTGGCCAGGGGTGACTAGTTAGTGATTTAATGCCAGGGCTGCAGGGACCTATATAAAAGTGTCCCACGGCTGTGGCATTATCTCTCTGACTAGTGGAGCCCGGTGCTGGTGTTAAAAATACGGGGGACCCCTACGCTTTTTGTCCCCCATATTTTTGGCCCCAGGACCAGGCGCAGAGCCCGGTGCTGGTTGATCAAATATGGGGGAACCCCTGTCAAGTTTTTTCCATATTTTTTCAACCAGGACCGGCTCAAAGAGCCCGAGGCTGGTTTTGCTTAATAGGGGGGACCCCACGCAATTTTTTTTCTGATTTTTAACACTTTCAAACCCCTTCCCACTGATAAACATGCACGGATCTCACTGATCCGTGCATGCCTATCAGAACATGGTAAAAAAAGGCAGGTCTATTTTAAAACTGCTTTTTTTTACGATTTGTATTTGTGTTTGTGAAATAGAATTTTTAGTAAATTACCGAGTTGTATGAAATAACAGGCGTATTTGACCGATGGTGTATTCATTCGTATTTTTTTTCTTTGACTTCCAAAAAAATACGAATGCCCTCATCACTGCCGAGATTTTTTTTTAGTAAATTCCCGAGATGACACTTTGAAGAAGAAAAAACAAATCGGTCAAAATCGGGACCTCAGTAAATATACCCCCTGGTCTCATCTCTAGTATACATAACTATCATTATTCTGGTCTCTGTGGACTCCTCTTCTACTTTAAAGCAAACCAAGCTCCTGCCTCATACAGACTGCCTTCTACAGTTATCTTCATTCTCCTCCACCACTCTCCGTCTTCCCTGCTTCCATCTTCAACATGGCTAAAACTAAGAAATCTTGCTCTTAAAACCTTGTCTCCTTCTTTAAAGCAAACCAGGCCTCTGACCCGCAAACCAGGCTTCTGACCTGCAAAGACCACCTTTTACGCCTTCTCTAGGTGGTGCTACTGATGTGGACTCTGACATGGAAGACTCGACAGCTCCCTCTTCCAAAGTTGACATCGCAGCTATTCTCGCGGAGATGAAGTGTTCCAGCCAGGCCATCCAATCAGAGGTATCTGATCTCGCAACCCGGGTTGACGCCCTTGAGAGGAACAGGAGGAAATTATAAGCTTCCAACAGATGTCCGAACAAGATAATTTCCAACTTAATCGCGATTTTGTGTTGCTCGCTGACCAGCAAGAAGATCTCGATAATAGGGGGTGCCAGAACAATCTTAGGATTCATAACATCCCAGAATCAGTTGAGCCAGCCCACCATGAGGATTACTTGTTACGCCTCTTCTGTACTCTCGTCCCTTCTATACCTGAAGATATGCTTCTCCTGGACAGGGCACATCGGCCATCAAACCTCGCTCCTAGGCTCTTGTCATTCCAGGGGATGTGATTCTTTGCTTCCACTATTTTAAGGCGAAATACCAAGTTTACTCCCAAGCCCGACGTTCCCCTGATGTTGCCTTTAGGGATTGAAACTGCTCATATTTCAAGATTTATCTCCTCTTACCTTGGCTAAAATACGGGAGTTGAGGGATATTACTAAAACACTCCAAGACCATAATATTCGATACCGCTGGGACTTCCCTTTCAGCCTGCAAGTGAGTTCTGACAGCAAAATTCTCTGCTCACTCAGTTATAATTGCCGACTCCCCAATCCTCTACAACTGTTATTCCCAGGGATGCCAGTTCGAACCCCTTGCCTCAAAGAGCTCCGAGAAAAGAATGATCAGTTGACACACGCTCCACTCCTACAGCGGTGACCTGATTATCCTGTTATCTTTATGTACTTCACCTTGCCTCCCTGACTGGGACTTGGTCCCTTATCCTGGACTCATTTCCAAAGGTTGGTTTCTTACTGGGCTGAGACCTTTACCGTGACATTATGCCATGTACTATTGCATCTAGATTACTCCACGTTTATTCTGATTATCCCCAACATATTACTGTTTGTTCATGTTCTAGGCATTACCAGTTGCTCATCGCAGCCTTTACCGTGCTTTAACTGTTTTTGTATACTGCCTGTCTGGCCAAATATTTACATGTTATTCCCTCAATTTTCCCTGTCTCTGTCTTTTGCACTAGTGATGTTCTCCTCCCCCATATCTTGGAGTGCTCTTAATTGTGTTGCTGTGTCTATTCTCGTTTATGTTATCATGACTCAATTCCTTCGTTAATTTTGGCTGAATAGTCATCACATACGTCATTATTGCACAGTACTATCTAGTTTTCTAAACATTTCTCAGACTATTCTCATTCCCTGCATCCTCCCCTCTCCTCCCTCATACCCTCTTTACACTTTGCTACCCACTGGTAACTTCTTATCAATGTGTTGTTTTTCTTGTGTTGTGTATTACTTATATCGCAGCCCTTACTACACCGAGGGCATAGTCTATTTTTTGTACTCTTACTTGGTCTAGCTCTCCTTCTTCTGGCTCTTTGACCACGCAACCCACATGGTTGTCATGACCGGCTTCGGACACTCTGGGCTGATTAGTCACTTCTCTCCATGGGTCCAACAACGTGGGCGGGATCCTTCTCAGTCCACACCTTTCCCTACCCTCTCTTCCATTTTCTTCTATCTTCTTTTTTTTCACGAGGCCAACATCCGGGTTTTCTTGCATTCTTTGTACTTGCTCTCTTCTGCTTGTGTATCTTGGTGTTTTCTAGTCTTGACCACACTTGTTGCACTACATAACACACCATGGCTATTAAACTTTTGACGTTCAATGTTAGAGGTTTGAATTAATCTCAAAGATGCTTCACTCTACCTTTCATGGCCTTCAGGGTGATACTATATTCCTCCAGGAAACCCATTTTGCTGGTTCCCATCACCCAGAACTCAACTCTAAACACTTTCCCTACACGTATTATGCTTGTGACCCATCTAGTAAAAAAAAAGGGTAGCTATTCTATTTTTCAAACACCTCACTTTTGATCCCTGCACTATAATACAAGATCCAGAGGGGTGCTACCTTATCCTTGTGGGTGAGCTAAATAGCACCTTATTCACATTTGTTAATGTTTATGCCCTTAACACAACACAACCCAGCTTTTTTCAGACCCTAGTTCAATTCTATCCCAACATAGAAGGGGTAGGCTAGTCGTAGCAGGGGATTTTAACACCACCTTGGACTCCCACCTAGATAGGTCTAAACCTGCCCACACTCATCAGCCAGCTCGATACGCACTAATTCACTTGCCTTGCAATCATTTCTCTCTCACGTTTACAAGGCAAAACCAACCAGGTTTTGCCCTGGATAGATTTGCTGCTTTAAAAAAAATACAAGTTCAGACGGAGTCTCCGAGCTCTAGCCGTCTAACAAGCCATTACATCTCATCTGGCCCATGATATCTACTGTATTTGACCTGAGCTGGAATTTTTATCTTTTTTTCTCCAATTACCTTATACCTTTCTAATCCTCAAAACTGGTAAAAATTAGAGATGAGCGGGTTCGGTTTCTCTGAAACCGAACCCGCACGAACTTCATGTTTTTTTTACGGGTCCGAGCAGACTCGGATCCTCCCGCCTTGCTCGGTTAACCCGAGCGCGCCCGAACGTCATCATGACGCTGTCGGATTCTCGCGAGACTCGGATTCTATATAAGGAGCCGCGCGTCGCCGCCATTTTCACACGTGCATTGAGATTGATAGGGAGAGGACGTGGCTGGCGTCCTCTCCATTAGAAATTAGATTAGAAGAGAGAGAGAGATTGTGCAGAGTCAGACAGAGTTTACCACAGTGACCAGTGCAGTTGTTGTTAGTTAACTTTTATTTATTTTAATATAATATATCCGTTCTCTGCCTGAAAAAAAACGATACACAGCAGCAGCCAGTCACACAGTGTGACTCAGTCTGTGTGCACTCAGCTCAGCCCAGTGTGCTGCACATCAATGTATAAAAGGCAAAGCTTATAATAATTGTGGGGGAGACTGGGGAGCACTGCAGGTTGTTATAGCAGGAGCCCCCAGGAGTACATAATATTATATTAATTTAAAATTAAACAGTGCACACTTTTGCTGCAGGAGTGCCACTGCCAGTGTGACTAGTGGTGACCAGTGCCTGACCACCAGTATAGTAGTATATTGTTGTATGTATTGTATACTATCTCTTTATCAACCAGTCTATATTAGCAGCAGACACAGTACAGTGCGGTAGTTCACGGCTGTGGCTACCTCTGTGTCGGCAGTCGGAACTCGGCAGGCAGTCCGTCCATCCATAATTGTATTACAATATATACCACCTAACCGTGGTATTTTTTTTTCTTTCTTTATACCGTCGTCATAGTGTCATACTAGTTGTTACGAGTATACTACTATCTCTTTATCAACCAGTGTACAGTGCGGTAGTTCACGGCTGTGGCTACCTCTGTGTCGGCAGGCAGTCCGTCCATCCATAATTGTATTATTATTATAATATATACCACCTAACCGTGGTTTTTTTTTCATTCTTTATACCGTCATAGTGTCATACTAGTTGTTACGAGTATACTACTATCTCTTTATCAACCAGTGTACAGTGCGGTAGTTCACGGCTGTGGCTACCTCTGTGTCGGCAGTCGGCAGGCAGTCCGTCCATCCATAATTGTATTATTATTATAATATATACCACCTAACCGTGGTTTTTTTTTCATTCTTTATACCGTCGTCATAGTGTCATACTAGTTGTTACGAGTATACTACTATCTCTTTATCAACCAGTGTACAGTGCGGTAGTTCACGGCTGTGGCTACCTCTGTGTCGGCAGTCGGCAGGCAGTCCGTCCATCCATAATTGTATTATTATTATAATATATACCACCTAACCGTGGTTTTTTTTTCATTCTTTATACCGTCGTCATAGTGTCATACTAGTTGTTACGAGTATACTACTATCTCTTTATCAACCAGTGTACAGTGCGGTAGTTCACGGCTGTGGCTACCTCTGTGTCGGCAGTCGGCAGGCAGTCCGTCCATCCATAATTGTATTATTATTATAATATATACCACCTAACTGTGGTATTTTTTTTTCTTTCTTTATACCGTCGTCATAGTGTCATACTAGTTGTTACGAGTATACTACTATCTCTTTATCAACCAGTGTACAGTGCGGTAGTTCACGGCTGTGGCTACCTCTGTGTCGGCAGTCGGCAGGCAGTCCGTCCATCCATAATTGTATTATTATTATAATATATACCACCTAACTGTGGTATTTTTTTTTCTTTCTTTATACCGTCGTCATAGTGTCATACTAGTTGTTACGAGTATACTACTATCTCTTTATCAACCAGTGTACAGTGCGGTAGTTCACGGCTGTGGCTACCTCTGTGTCGGCAGTCGGCAGGCAGTCCGTCCATCCATAATTGTATTATTATTATAATATATACCACCTAACCGTGGTTTTTTTTTCATTCTTTATACCGTCGTCATAGTGTCATACTAGTTGTTACGAGTATACTACTATTTCTTTATCAACCAGTGTACAGTGCGGTAGTTCACGGCTGTGGCTACCTCTGTGTCGGCAGTCGGCAGGCAGTCCGTCCATCCATAATTGTATTATTATTATAATATATACCACCTAACCGTGGTTTTTTTATACCACCTAACCGTGGCAGTCCGTCCATAATTGTATACTAGTATCCAATCCATCCATCTCCATTGTTTACCTGAGGTGCCTTTTAGTTGTGCCTATAAAATATGGAGAACAAAAAAGTTGAGGTTCCAAAATTAGGGAAAGATCAAGATCCACTTCCACCTCGTGCTGAAGCTGCTGCCACTAGTCATGGCCGAGACGATGAAATGCCAGCAACGTCGTCTGCCAAGGCCGATGCCCAATGTCATAGTACAGAGCATGTCAAATCCAAAACACCAAATATCAGAAAAAAAAGGACTCCAAAACCTAAAATAAAATTGTCGGAGGAGAAGCGTAAACTTGCCAATATGCCATTTACCACACGGAGTGGCAAGGAACGGCTGAGGCCCTGGCCTATGTTCATGGCTAGTGGTTCAGCTTCACATGAGGATGGAAGCACTCAGCCTCTCGCTAGAAAACTGAAAAGACTCAAGCTGGCAAAAGCACCGCAAAGAACTGTGCGTTCTTTGAAATCCCAAATCCACAAGGAGAGTCCAATTGTGTCGTTTGCGATGCCTGACCTTCCCAACACTGGACGTGAAGAGCATGCGCCTTCCACTATTTGCATGCCCCCTGCAAGTGCTGGAAGGAGCACCCGCAGTCCAGTTCCTGATAGTCAGATTGAAGATGTCAGTGTTGAAGTACACCAGGATGAGGAGGATATGGGTGTTGCTGGCGCTGGGGAGGAAATTGACCAGGAGGATTCTGATGGTGAGGTGGTTTGTTTAAGTCAGGCACCCGGGGAGACACCTGTTGTCCGTGGGAGGAATATGGCCGTTGACATGCCAGGTGAAAATACCAAAAAAATCAGCTCTTCGGTGTGGAGGTATTTCACCAGAAATGCGGACAACAGGTGTCAAGCCGTGTGTTCCCTTTGTCAAGCTGTAATAAGTAGGGGTAAGGACGTTAACCACCTCGGAACATCCTCCCTTATACGTCACCTGCAGCGCATTCATAATAAGTCAGTGACAAGTTCAAAAACTTTGGGTGACAGCGGAAGCAGTCCACTGACCAGTAAATCCCTTCCTCTTGTAACCAAGCTCACGCAAACCACCCCACCAACTCCCTCAGTGTCAATTTCCTCCTTCCCCAGGAATGCCAATAGTCCTGCAGGCCATGTCACTGGCAAGTCTGACGAGTCCTCTCCTGCCTGTGATTCCTCCGATGCATCCTTGCGTGTAACGCCTACTGCTGCTGGCGCTGCTGTTGTTGCCGCTGGGAGTCGATGGTCATCCCAGAGGGGAAGTCGTAAGCCCACTTGTACTACTTCCAGTAAGCAATTGACTGTTCAACAGTCCTTTGCGAGGAAGATGAAATATCACAGCAGTCATCCTGCTGCAAAGCGGATAACTGAGGCCTTGACAACTATGTTGGTGTTAGACGTGCGTCCGGTATCCGCCGTTAGTTCACAGGGAACTAGACAATTTATTGAGGCAGTGTGCCCCCGTTACCAAATACCATCTAGGTTCCACTTCTCTAGGCAGGCGATACCGAGAATGTACACGGACGTCAGAAAAAGACTCACCAGTGTCCTAAAAAATGCAGTTGTACCCAATGTCCACTTAACCACGGACATGTGGACAAGTGGAGCAGGGCAGGGTCAGGACTATATGACTGTGACAGCCCACTGGGTAGATGTATGGACTCCCGCCGCAAGAACAGCAGCGGCGGCACCAGTAGCAGCATCTCGCAAACGCCAACTCTTTCCTAGGCAGGCTACGCTTTGTATCACCGCTTTCCAGAATACGCACACAGCTGAAAACCTCTTACGGCAACTGAGGAAGATCATCGCGGAATGGCTTACCCCAATTGGACTCTCCTGTGGATTTGTGGCATCGGACAACGCCAGCAATATTGTGTGTGCATTAAATATGGGCAAATTCCAGCACGTCCCATGTTTTGCACATACCTTGAATTTGGTGGTGCAGAATTTTTTAAAAAACGACAGGGGCGTGCAAGAGATGCTGTCGGTGGCCAGAAAAATTGCGGGACACTTTCGGCGTACAGGCACCACGTACAGAAGACTGGAGCACCACCAAAAACTACTGAACCTGCCCTGCCATCATCTGAAGCAAGAAGTGGTAACGAGGTGGAATTCAACCCTCTATATGCTTCAGAGGTTGGAGGAGCAGCAAAAGGCCATTCAAGCCTATACAATTGAGCACGATATAGGAGATGGAATGCACCTGTCTCAAGTGCAGTGGAGAATGATTTCAACGTTGTGCAAGGTTCTGATGCCCTTTGAACTTGCCACACGTGAAGTCAGTTCAGACACTGCCAGCCTGAGTCAGGTCATTCCCCTCATCAGGCTTTTGCAGAAGAAGCTGGAGGCATTGAAGAAGGAGCTAACACGGAGCGATTACGCTAGGCATGTGGGACTTGTGGATGCAGCCCTTAATTCGCTTAACAAGGATTCACGGGTGGTCAATCTGTTGAAATCAGAGCACTACATTTTGGCCACCGTGCTCGATCCTAGATTTAAAGCCTACCTTGGATCTCTCTTTCCGGCAGACACAGGTCTGCTGGGGTTGAAAGACCTGCTGGTGACAAAATTGTCAAGTCAAGCGGAACGCGACCTGTCAACATCTCCTCCTTCACATTCTCCCGCAACTGGGGGTGCGAGGAAAAGGCTCAGAATTCCGAGCCCACCCGCTGGCGGTGATGCAGGGCAGTCTGGAGCGACTGCTGATGCTGACATCTGGTCCGGACTGAAGGACCTGACAACGATTACGGACATGTCGTCTACTGTCACTGCATATGATTCTCTCAACATTGATAGAATGGTGGAGGATTATATGAGTGACCGCATCCAAGTAGGCACGTCACACAGTCCGTACTTATACTGGCAGGAAAAAGAGGCAATTTGGAGGCCCTTGCACAAACTGGCTTTATTCTACCTAAGTTGCCCTCCCACAAGTGTGTACTCCGAAAGAGTGTTTAGTGCCGCCGCTCACCTTGTCAGCAATCGGCGTACGAGGTTACATCCAGAAAATGTGGAGAAGATGATGTTCATTAAAATGAATTATAATCAATTCCTCCGCGGAGACATTGACCAGCAGCAATTGCCTCCACAAAGTACACAGGGAGCTGAGATGGTGGATTCCAGTGGGGACGAATTGATAATCTGTGAGGAGGGGGATGTACACGGTGATATATCGGAGGGTGAAGATGAGGTGGACATCTTGCCTCTGTAGAGCCAGTTTGTGCAAGGAGAGATTAATTGCTTCTTTTTTGGGGGGGGTCCAAACCAACCCGTCATATCAGTCACAGTCGTGTGGCAGACCCTGTCACTGAAATGATGGGTTGGTTAAAGTGTGCATGTCCTGTTTTGTTTATACAACATAAGGGTGGGTGGGAGGGCCCAAGGATAATTCCATCTTGCACCTCTTTTTTCTTTTCTTTTTCTTTGCATCATGTGCTGATTGGGGAGGGTTTTTTGGAAGGGACATCCTGCGTGACACTGCAGTGCCACTCCTAGATGGGCCCGGTGTTTGTGTCGGCCACTAGGGTCGCTTATCTTTCTCACACAGTCAGCTACCTCATTGCGCCTCTTTTTTTCTTTGCGTCATGTGCTGTTTGGGGAGGGTTTTTTGGAAGGGACATCCTGCGTGACACTGCAGTGCCACTCCTAGATGGGCCCGGTGTTTGTGTCGGCCACTAGGGTCGCTTATCTTACTCACATAGCGACCTCGGTGCAAATTTTAGGACTAAAAATAATATTGTGAGGTGTGATGTGTTCAGAATAGGCTGAAAATGAGTGTAAATTATGTTTTTTGAGGTTAATAATACTTTGGGATCAAAATTACCCCCAAATTCTATGATTTAAGCTGTTTTTTAGGGTTTTTTGAAAAAAACACCCGAATCCAAAACACACCCGAATCCGACAAAAAAAATTCGGTGAGGTTTTGCCAAAACGCGGTCGAACCCAAAACACGGCCGCGGAACCGAACCCAAAACCAAAACACAAAACCCGAAAAATTTCAGGCGCTCATCTCTAGTAAAAATCCATCTGTGAGGCATTTGTGATTGTTTGAAAATTGTGGGAGAGAAAATGTTTTTCAAAACAGCCTTAATTATAAGCCAAATTGTAGAATTAAACGGAATTCAGCAGAAACAGCTGCATGAAGCAGCATCTAGTTAAAGTTAAGTAGTTGCACTATACTTGCCTACTTTTTAAAAATCTTTTTAGGGAGATGTGAAAGTAACACCTATCAGTGCGGACGTGTACTGCTACATCTAAGAGGTGTGTCATGAAAATGACTTACATCCAAATAGTACAGTTAGTAAAATTTACTTGTTGAAGAAAAGACACTAATATTTTGCAGGATTTGTTTGTATATTGTATTTTACAAGAGGTTCCATATACTGTAAGTGGGCATGAGAAACCTTATTTAAAAAGCATGTAGCCATAGGGATCATTGGGGCAGATGTATTAACCTGGAGAAGGCATAAGGAAGTGATAAACCAGTGATATGTGCAAGGTGATAAAGGCACCAGCCAATCAGCTCCAATATGTAAATTAACAGTTAGGATCTGATTGGCTAGTGCCTTTATCACCTTGCACATATCAATGGTTTATCACTTCCTTATGCTTTCTCCAGGTTAATACATCTGCCCCATTGTGCTTTAGAACCAATACAGGGAAATAGCACTGATGAGTCCATTTAAATGTATATGGGGTATATTCAATTGAAGTCGAAAGCTGCCATCTGTCTAAAAGACGGCAGTTTTCGACTTTTTAAGGTCGAATCGTGATTCGACCTATTCAATATATCCCCAAAAATTTTGACAAGTTGATGAATTCGACTTGTCGAAAAGCAAGTGGATTGGCCGAATAGCTGCCGATCCACGCGCTTGTGTCAAAAACAGGGCCAAAACCAACAGGTTTTGGCCACCTTTTCGACCATCTCAGTCCAACATAAAAAAATGTCGGACTGAGATGAGGGATTAGAGCAGGAGAGGGGGGAGAGCAGCAAGGAGACGGGGGACAGCCGCGGGCATATAAGGGAGGATCAGCGCTACAGCACAGCACTGCAGCAGGATGTCACACAGCCATGCCGCTCACAGCAGCTTCCACCTGGCTCCAGCAAGTGAGGTCACGCTTGCTGGAGCCAGGTGGACACTGCTGTGAGGTCGGGAGGCTGTGTGGCATACTACTGCAGAGCTACTGTAGCGCTGATCTCCTCCGTCTGCCGGCGGCTGTCCCTGCTGGTCTCCCCGTGGCTCCCCCCTCTCCTCCTCTGGGTCCCTCATCTCAATTCGACTTGAAGAAGTTGAATTGAGATGAGATTTGAATAGGGGTTGTCGGATCCATTCTGACAAATGCATGTCGGAATGGATCAGACGCTAATTGAATATACCCCAATATCTCTGATTTCTTTTTCCCCCAAGAATGTAGCAGCTGCATAAAGGGGATAAGGTGCAATCAGGCAGATAGCTGGTCTATTCAGGGAGTCAGGGAGATTGCTGCTATTTCAGGGAGTCACCTGCAAAATGAGGGAGGGTAGGCAACTATGAGTTGCAGAAAAAATACATGCTTTACTGTAGATCTAGCTATTGTATCAGCTTCTGTTAAAACCAATTACGTTTATTTAATTTATTACTAGGTATTAATATAGGGGGGCAATTCAGACCTGATCATAGCAGCAAATTTGTTAGCAGTTGGGCAAAACCATGTGCACTGCAGGGGGGGCAGATATAACATGTGCAGGGAGAGTTAGATTTGGGTGGGTTATTTTGTTTCTGTGCAGGGTAAATACTGGCTGCTTTATTTTTTCACTGCAATTTAGATTGCAGATTGAACACACCACACCCAAATCTAACTCTCTCTGCACATGTTATATCTGCCCACCCTGCAGTGCACCTGGTGTTGTCCAACTGCTAACAAATTTGCTGCTATGACCACATCTGAATTACCCCCATAGTGCACACATGGGCAGCACGGATGGTGTAATGGTTAGCATTACCGCCTCACAGCACTGAGGTCATGGGTTTGATTCCTACCATGGCCCTAACTGTGTGGAGTTTGTATATTCTCCCCGTACTTGCGTGGGTTTCCTCCCACACTCCAAAAATATACAGGTAGGTCAATTGGCTCCCAACAAAATTAACCCTAGTGTGAATGTGTGTGTGTGTGTGTGTGTGTGTGTGTGTGTGTGTGTGTGTGTGTGTGTGTGTGTGTGTGTGTGTACATGTGATAGCGAATATAGAGTGCAAGCTCCACTGGGGCAGGGACTGATGTGAATGTGCAAAATATTCTTTGTAAAAGCGCTGCGGAATATGTGTGCGCTATATAAATAACTGGTAATAAATAAATACAGCACATTACAGAGAATATTTAGCCATTCAGATCAGTCTCTTCCTCAGTGGAATTACAAACTGTTATCCCTACAATAAGTTTACATGCACACTAGGGTTACCAATATGGTTTTGCCTTGGGTGAGGAACCTGGAATACCCAGAGAAATCCCAAACAAATTTGGCATGAACACATAATCTCTACAGAGATCAGACCTTGTTTAGAATTGAAACCATGGCCCCAGTAAAGGTGCATATACTGGGTGAGATATTACCTATCTCCGATTTTGAGTTTGTGATTTCCCCTGAACTCCCCGGAGCCCTGAACCACCGATACTGACTATCTTTACTTGAGATTTTGACTATGTGATATTTTGACTAAGTGCCAATTTTGACTATACTATGTACTAGATTCAATGGCGCCGAGAGAGGGGGGGAGAGGGTACAAATTACCTGGGCCCAGGTCTTTGATTAGGCCATGCCCCCTGAAAAGTACACGATATAGTCAAGATTGACTTGCCTGCCCAGTCTGTCTTTTCTTGCGATACCAACCCCACTGTAGTGCACATTGGTATCGCAAGCTGTGTACACACAGTGTGATTTGCACTTACTTTCCTTACGATTTTGACTATATAGTCAAAATTGTAAAGTTATATTGCACTTTGTGTATGCACCTTAAGTTCTCCTATTTATCAAAAGCAATTTTAATAAACATGGCAAAATATGACAATAGTTAACAAACACAAAAATTATTATCAAATCAAACCCTTGTATTAAGCCTAATAACCACAACAAACCCTCTGTAATAATACACATAGATGTCATTGTTTTACTCTAGAGAAGTAGTCAATGGGGTTACACTAAATTCAGCAAAGTAAATCATCTGAGGAATTTGAGTTACATTTTTAATTGGATGTTTCCCAATGTATTTGCAAGAGGAATAATCACAAGCAGCAATTTCTTGATTTCAGCTGTAATCGGACTAGACAAGCCTCAGAAGACATGGTTACATGTGAACAGGGCCCTAGGCCTCTAGCTAATTGAAGGGATATATATATATATATATATATATATATATATATATGGACGCATATGGCTGGCACTCCTGTTAAATATGAAGCAACTGCCCCGGTGCCATCCAATGGTTCCTAGGGAGGATATGGCACTCTCCCAATGGCAAAAAGAACCAGGCGGCACTCAGAGGACTTGTGCAAAAAGGCAAATTTTAGTGAGAAATCACAAAAGTGTATGGCATAGCTTTGCCAACGTTTCAGCGCCGCGCAGGGCGCTTTTGTCAAGGCTGTATGCTAAAACAGGGAACAAGACAGCACAGTGTAAGTTATCTTACCTTTATAAGTCCCCTCATCAGTGAGTCCATGACAGCGTGCAGCAGGAGCTGGCGTGCGGCCGGGTTTCCGGTAAGTCCCAGCGTGTGGTATCCAGGAAGTGACGTCTTCTGGTATCCACGACAACCTCGGGCGTCCCGGCCGACGATGGTAACCCGCTGTAGCTGGCGGTCTGTATGATGAGGAGATAAATGGTGATGTGCAAAAAGAACTAACAGATTGCTAGCGTGTGTGACAAGTGGTTGCTAGCGGTAACTAGAAAAGCACAAGAATGCTCCAAAAGAAGCCTGAATATAAAGTGATAGTACCAGTGAACAGAAGAGTGTTACGTAGAAATATAAAAGGTTAAAAACATGAGTGCAACACTGCCTGTCATCAAGACATGGATACATGTAAATGAATGTATATGTTATCGATAAGATCATACAAACAATGAACAGGTTGAGACAAGCAGTGAAAGCAAGGGAGAATCAAGAGCCCCATTAGCATAGATCAATGGTGAGAGGGAAGCTGGATAGGTACATGCATAGCTATAGATACCACAAAGAGCCCAGTGAATAGTATGACCATAAACACATGAGCTAAATATAATAAATCTAATCATAGAAACACACTCCAAGCTATGTGTTCGTTGAGTACGTCTGGTGCTAAAGCAGATAAACGGTGAATCCATTCGATCTCTCTATGTGCTAATACTTTAGACCGATCACCTCCTCGTATATGAGGGGGAATATGGTCAATGATCATGTACCGGAGTTGCTGTAATTTGTGAGATGCATTTTTAAAGTGCCGGGCGACCGGCTGGTCATTCGGCTTGCCCTCCAATGCAGCCTTAATGGCTGATCTGTGCAGGGCCATCCTTTCACGGAAGGTTCGTATAGTCTGTCCCACGTAGATCAACCCACATGGGCACAAGATGACGTAAATGATGAACTGGGATGTACAGGTGACGTGATGTTTAATCCTAAAGACTTGTTCCGTTTTGGGATGTTTAAAAACTGAACCAGTGTCCATAAATTTGCAAGTTGTGCAAGAGAGGCATCTTTGGCATCCTGGTTTGGACAACTGTTTCCTACTCTGTGTAATGTCAGTTTTGACGAGAATGTCCCGTAAATTACGTCCCCTCTTGTAGCAGGGCATGATGGACGTCTGTTGAAAACAGGGTAAAGCTGGATCAGTGCTAACAATAGGCCACAGAGCCTTAGTAGCACGGGTTATCACAGAACTCGCTGTCGTATATTCTGTTATAAGAGGAACCTTGTGCTTATTATTTTTGGTCGTCTGTACAAGGAGTGTTTTCCGCGGGATGTGCAGAACTTCTTGTTTAATGGATTCCAATGTGCGTTTTTCATATCCCCTCTGGATGAATTGTGCCACAACATGATCGAGTGCTGGTGTAAGCTGTGTCGGGTCGCTTGTAATTCTGGCTATCCTGAGCATCTGGGATCGGGGAAGACCCTTCTTGAGTGCCGGGGGATGGAAACTATTATGCATCAATAAAGTGTTACGATCCGTGGGTTTATAATAGACGGATGTATGAATGCTGTTATTGATGATGCTGATTTGTACATCCAGAAAGTGTATAGATGATGGGCTGGATTCAAAGTTAAACTTAATTGGAGAGTCCCTCATGTTAATATTGGCACATAGATTAACTAGTGCAAAAGCGCCCCCGGTCCAAAAGAGCAACAAATCGTCTTTGTACCGTTTGTACAGAAAAATATCGGCTTGTAGTGTGTCTGAGCCAAAGAGTGCCCGTTCTTGGGAGAACATGTATACATTGGCGTAACTAGGCGCCACGTTCGATCCCATGGCGCAACCGGTGAGTTGGACATAGAAGTCGCCATTGTGTAAGAAATAATTGTGCGTAAGTGTGTATTCCAAAAGTTGCAGAAAGAGTGGGATATGTAACCCCTGGAAATTTTCGGACTGTAAGAATTCCTTCATGGCTGATAGTCCGTCCGCGTGAGGAATGACAGTGTACAAACTGTGTACGTCCATGGTGCACATAATCGTGTCGTGAGGAATGTCTGCCATGTCGTGTAGTAGACGTAATAAATGTGAAGTGTCCTTTAAATATGTAGTTTGTCTGGTAATTAAAGGCTGAATAAGGAGGTCAAGAAACTGAGAGATTGGCTGTGTCAATGAGCCGCGGGCTGAAGTAATCGGACGACCTGGCGGATTCACACAATCCTTATGTACCTTAGGTACCATGTATAGTACAGGAATGGTTGGGTGTGCTTGCATGAGGGAATTTGCCTGCTTCGAACTGATGTGTCCATCATGTACAGCTGTTTTAAGAATGGCATCAATCTCGGTCTTATAAGCTGCAGTGGGATTGTAGCGTAGTTTCTTATAGGTGGTAGTGTCCGCCAGTTGTCGATAAATTTCCTGTATGTAGGCGCTCTTGTCTTGTATGACAATTGCGCCCCCCTTGTCTGCCGGCTGGATTGTAATATCGTTGTAGGAGGCCAAATCTTTAATGGCTCGATGTTCCTGTGTAGACAGATTGCGGTATACTTGCGGCTGTGCACTGTCATACTTGCGAATGGACTTGTCCAGGAGTGTAGTGAAAGATTTGATGGATGCATTGTTGGATTGTGGATCGAACGTGGATTTAGTAGAGAGTGCACTGCGTTGTAACTGGTCAGTAGGTGTAGGGTGGTGCTGAAAAAATTCCTTGAGCCGAAGATTTCTGGAAAAACGGTATTGTTCAACTGTCCATTTAAATTCATTATATGGATTGGTCGGCACAAAGGATAAGCCTTTACTAAGGACCCGTTGTTCTGGGTCAGTGAGTGTCCTCGAAGATAAGTTGAAAATTAACTCTTTTTCTTGTCTTTGGGATTGGTTGGTGGTTTTCTGGATCCTTTGAGTTTGTCCGCCTCTCCTTGTAGGCCAGGGCCTGCTGGTTCTATTCGTGCCCTGGTGTTGACCCCTAAAGGGATGTTTCTAGGTGATTTGCTTCCTTCAGAATCATTGCAGACAAAGTCACTGTCCGAATTGGATGAAAATGTCCGTTTCTTGGAACGGGCCCTCCTGTCCCTCCAAGAATGTCGCTGTCGTGGCCCCCGAGAGTTTGCATTGTCAGATGCTCCATAAAGCCAGCTGTATTCCCGGTTATCATCATAGTCTGCATTAACTGTTTGTAGCTTTGATTTTTTGAATGCAATAAGATCTCGTTTGTAATTGCTGAGTTGGTTGTTCAATTTCTCCCAAGAGCTTGCGTGCTGTGCATCATTCAAGAATGTTTGATGATTAGCTGTGTATTGAGCAATATTGGATCTGTATTTTTTTAATTCCTTGCCTGCCTCCTCAATCACGAGGAGCATGAGGTCCATGCTGCATTTGTTCAGGACCGAAATCCACCGTTGACAAAAATCAGGATTATTCCTCACAATAGTCGGGATGTTCCGTACTCTGAAGCCGCGTGGAATATGTTTAGCGTGGAAGTAGTCGGAAAGTGACGTACCATGTAATAAAAAATCAAGTTCTTTTTTCTTGATTCGTAATAAGGTATGGTAGATCTCGTCAACAGTGGTATTATCATGATTGGTTAAGAAATCCTCAGTGAATAGAATGGCTGCAGCATCAGATTCGTTCAGGACCAAGGTGTTGTCAATTGCCATGGACTTATTAAGTGAGGCCATGGTCTGTTTGGAAGTCCCTGCTGCATTCATGTCGCGGTGAGAAAGCGCAGTGTTGCAATCACTGTGATGTTTGTCCTTTGTAGAGATGATGTAATCGCGTAATCGCGCTATCAAATTGTCCAATAATAACAAAATAATCCAATGTGTGTGAAAGATAATGGGTGCCTTGCCGCTAGTGACTGTTTGCACAGTCAATAAAACAGGGACGCATATGGCTGGCACTCCTGTTAAATATGAAGCAACTGCCCCGGTGCCATCCAAAAAAAATTTGATAATGAGCACTTTTGTGATTTCTCACTAAAATTTGCCTTTTTGCACAAGTCCTCTGAGTGCCGCCTGGTTCTTTTTGCCATTGGGAGAGTGCCATATCCTCCCTAGGAACCATTAGTGCTCATTTATATATATATATATATATATATATATATATATATATATAGCAAACGTGTAACCGGCACTCACACTTCTGTTGTCATCCTGCCGAGGTGCACATTGGTAAGAAACACCATATCATCCAACAATACGGCACTCTGCGGACTTATTCAACCAAATAAATGATTCAAGTAATCTTGCTTATCTTTAGCAACGTTTCGGCTTTTTTATTAGCCTTTTTCAAGCAGCATCAATGATATATATATATATATATATATATATATATATATATATATTTAAAATAAAATATTTTTGCTTTCACTTTCCATCAAAACAAATCTGTCAAGTAAAAACTATGATACACAAAATGGTAGTTACTAAAGTAATACTAGTGATATTCCTTGCATCCTGCAAGCCACAAGCAGTTGCCGTGGGGCAGTGATGATACCACTGGGCCTGCGCCCTGTGTGATTGCACTGCACGCACACCCATAGTTACATCTCTAATTACATATATTTGCAAACATATAGTAAGCCACCAGTCAATATGTAAAATATCTATATATATAAATGCGAAAGCAGTCACTCACTCACTCACTCATCACTAATTCTCTTACTTCCAGATATATTAGGTAGCTGAAATTTAACACATGTATTCTACAGGTGGTAAATAGGAAAATTACTTAATTAGAATTTCATCAAAACTCCCCTTAGGGGATGAAAAGGGGGTTGGCCTTATGACATCATTACCGATGTGTGTCTTGTGTTGCGTGAACGATAACGCCAAAATGGACAATCAGATCAAAATTTGGATTGCACCTCCAGTGTGTAGAATTTAATAAACTACAAAAATGCAAAAGCCCTCAATCTCTCACTCATTCACTGACTGACTCATCACTATTTATCTTACTTCCCACTATGTTAGGAAGATGAAATTTAACATATGTATTCTGCAGGTGGGAAATAGGGAAACTATGTAATTAGAATTTAAAAAGACCTCCACTAAGGGGAAGAAAAGGGTTGACATAATGACGTCATTACCGATGTGTGGCTTGTGTTGTGGGAACGAAAATGCCCAAATGGACAACCGGATGAAAATTTGGATTGCACCTCCAGTGTGTAGAAT
This sequence comes from Pseudophryne corroboree, assembly GCF_028390025.1. Lineage (NCBI taxonomy): Eukaryota > Metazoa > Chordata > Amphibia > Anura > Myobatrachidae > Pseudophryne > Pseudophryne corroboree. The sequence goes on along the minus strand of NC_086444.1, from coordinate 853,471,579 downwards.
TTAATACATTACAAACATGGTCCTGTCACTTTTTACCGTATCTGCTACAGGTGCTTAATTAATATTTACTTACATTAAGACGTCTCAAATTTACAGCTCTGTAGATCTATCACATTTTTAACACTCATTTATATTTGCAACCATGAAAATCAGAAACTCCCATGCGAAGAACGGGTAGAACAGCTAGTTCCAAAAAAAAATAGTTATTTTGGTAATCTTAACACATTGGACATTTGTGAAAATCTGTTCAATCAATGGAAAACAAAATGGGTGAAGTTATCAGGGTAAAAAGGCATCTAAATTAGAAAGCTAAAAAGTTCAATATTTGCCTCAGTGTTTGGGCATAGATTCAGTCATTTCTCCCTAGTAGAATTTAGATGTGTTATGTGAAAGAATTTCCCATAATTTTTATTCTACCTAGACATCTCCTTTATTATACAGCTTCTACAACTTTCTTAGCAGAAAATTACATTTACAGTTACAGTGGCTGGTTCTGAATAGGGAGCAAAGCAAAAAAAAAAAAAAAAAAAGCAAGTAACTTTGTATATGGAACAAACCATGGTTTACTGCAAGAGAAGCAAATACATTATTATTATTATTATTATTATTATTATTATTATTATTATTTTATTTTATTTTTTACATGCAGGGTAAATACTGGCTGCTTTTGCATGTAGCCCACATATGCTGGACAGCTTTTTTTTTACTCTGCAATTTAGATTTGGTTGCGTCTGTCACTAGAAATGTGCACGGACCCCCATGTTTTGGTTTTGGCTCAAATCCATCATCGTGCTTTGGTCTTTGCAATACCACCCTCAAGTGTTTTGGTTCTGATTAAAATAGATTAAAAAAACTATAAAATCAATAAAAACAGCTAAAATCATATAATTTTTGCAATCCAAAACCCAAAAATTCAGATTAAAAAATCCACATTGCGAACTGCAAGAAGATTCAAACTGGGACTTGGTTCAGGTCAGATCTGGTTCGGTTCATATCCACAAAATTTGGGTGGATTCAGATTTCTGAAGAGCTGCACCACACATCTGTATCTGTGACTATACGCTAATGCAATAAGCCCTTTCCTTGATGTGCAAGCGTGACTCTGAATGAACTGAGATGCCCACATGAGCATCTTCAGATACTATAATAATTCTTGGTGTGCCTGTGCATGTAACCACTTCAGCGACACATCCTCAACACTCCCATAATGTGCCGATAAGACAGACCATCTCTGTGCTTCTGAATAGTCATTTCCTAGTCACTGCCCAGAAATTAAGTTTTTTTCATGCAAATGCAGTAGTATATAGTCACTCAACTCTGTGATCATTGATATTGCATGTGACTCAGACTCAGTCCCTTTAAATTCGCCCCACCTGCAGTGCAGCATGGTTTTACCAAGGTGCAAAGTTACTTGCTCATTTTTGCTTTGCTACCAACTCAGATTCTGTTGGAATACAAATGGAGCCGTACTCATCTTGGGTGGCTCCATCGCAAACGTGCACTCCCGGAGGGACTAGGCTAGGTGATCCGACGCCTAGCTCCGCTACGGCAGTGCACAGACGCTCCCATTGTAGTGGGAGTGCGTGCACATCACGAACATGCAGGCGGCCCAGACGCCGTGATGGGCATGCCTAGGCGGGCACGCCCAGGCACAGACGGAGCCACGATTAGCGTGGCTCTATCTGTATGTGTGTGCAACTGGCAGTGGTATGGCAGACTAGTTGTACACATGAGCGGTTTATTCAGCTGTATTGTGATATGACCACTGACTAGCCCTATTTACAGTCATGCAGACACAGACTCTCAGCATGGAGCGGACCTTGAGCAGAACATACAGGTCACAGGGTGGTGATTGTATGTGGGTAGTTGTGCAGGATGCAAGAGGTACCCGTGGTTGTAGTAGGATGCATCAGCAGCCATAACAACTTCCCTCTGGGTTAAGTGGAACAGGACTGCCATCAGAAATGATAGAGCTCAGGACTAACAAACTGGCATCCTCCCGACTCCATGGCAGGCAGATCTGCTCCTCTTTGTGCCAAGGCAGGGAGCATGATGTTGTGATGTTAGTGATGTGCCCCCAGCAGCCCTCATTCATAGGAATAGCTGTCACGCCGCTGAGCACTGTTACTTGCTCGGTGGCCAGAGCCAGTTCTAGACCAAATAGAGCCCAGGGTGAGAAGTCACTTTGCTTCCTCCACCAAAAGTTTTTTTTTTGTGTGTGTACTAAATAAAAATACAGCTTACTGTACCTACATGATGGTTTTTCTGCAACAAGGAGCCTCTGCTAAAAGTTATCCTCCATGGGGGTCTATATCCGGTATTCATTATTCATGTAAGAAATAAATGGTCCAATAGATGCCTGTTTGTATAGAAATATACACACAGTGTGGAAGCTGCTCAATCAGTTTGGCAGCACTTATCAGGTGTATGAAATATAGCCAATGTCATCATCATTCAACAGAGATTCAATCAGACTTGTTCCCCCTGTATCACCTCCTGCATCATGTCCCCTCCAGACTCCTGTGTCTCTCTAGCCTTCTGACCACTGTCACTTCAACCTCCTGCCCCTGTTACTTCAACCTCTTGCCCCATATCTTTTCAGCCTCCTGCCCCCTGTCTTTCCAGCCTACTGTGTCACCTCAAGAACCAGGCCCTTCCATCTTACTGTACCTTCATATTTTGAAAAGCTGGGTGCTCCTCTTCATGCTCCTTTTCCTCAATTGGCAAGCAGGCTGGGCCACCGCTGGAAGTGCGCAGGCGGTGGCTCCTCTTCACTTCACGGAGAGTGGTGTCACAACATCAGCATTGTGCTTCCGGCAGCCCTGGCTGTAGCCATGCAAAAATAGGAGGTGCTGCTGCTGTCATGTCATTGAGCGCTGTGATTGACTTGCTCAGTGGCACAGGCTTTGCAGCAAATGGCAGTGTGGCAGTAAGGTGGCCAGGCAGTATGGCATATTGGCTACTAATTTCTTAATGATATCAGCCCGTACATCCTTATGTTCACCACTGAGACACCCTCTTTGTCTTTGCCGGGACTCCAGTCCCAGCAGTCCCTCCCTGATGGCAGCCCTGAAGAGGTACACATCCAAGTCCCACTATGGCACTCTAACACAGCAACAAGATGAAGCAGCCAATGCATATAAGTACTGTACAGTTTCTGGCCATCTTGGGTAAGGATTAAAGCCTCCCTAAAGAAGCCAATAAACAGTATGCAAAGTAGAACTCTCCAGCTTCAACAGAATCAGTCTCACAGTGCAGAATCCACTCTGGAGAAAGGCAAAGAAAAAGAAGAACTGGAAGATTGTGTTGCTGGATCTTTGCAACTGTGCATAACAAACTACTAAATACGTGAAAATGTGCGGCAACTCTGCTTATCTATAGTAAATGAGGCATATGTACTAATCTTTGGAAAAATTCTAAGTGCCATCTGACATGTTGTGTTTGAATAAGGGCAGTTACAGTAGGAGCCGATTGGTTGGTAGTTTCTCTCTCTCCACCTTATCACTCCCCAAGGCTTAGTACATCTGCCCAGTTTCTTTTCTGTTTCTTTTCTTACACCCAGCACCCACAATGTGCCAAGCAATGCAAGGGACCTGAGAGTCTAGTCTACAGAGATCATTACTGATAGCATCGTCAGTACTGTACATCATTTTACATATTTTTTTTTCTACAAAGAATTACACTAATTAGCAATGTACACTCTTCTCTTGCTGTAATGAGTAACATTTAAGCATGATAATTCCGGCTATCATATGTAAACAAATGTGTCTGTTGCAAGCAAATCACAAATGTACATGTGGAATTTTCCACAGAGAAATACTATAAGGAGCATCTGTTTATAAATCTGTCTCCCTCATAAATGTATTTTGTTCTGGAAATCATCCTATAGTAGTTAACAGTGCTATGGAGTTTTTTGCATTATTGCACAATATGCTTCATAAAATACAATAATGCCAACTCCTGCTGGTACATCTGTTCCCCCAGCTTAGTAGACCATAGAAGAGACAGTCTCTTAGTCCCTAATGTGAGCCCATTGCAATAAACGAAAATGAATCCCATGGAAATACAACTCTCATACCTGAACACCTGTGGGAAACTGGAACAGTTGGATAGGGACCTATATTGTTGTAAATTGTCCAGAGAGTACAACTCCTGTGATTCTTTCTGCTTCCCCACCTCTCTTTCCTTCTGCTGTTGGGATTAATGAAACACCCTTTGTGTTCTCATAGTCATTTTGTTAGAAGTTTTCAATAAACGAATGACCACCGCCAGAGGCAGAAATGTCAGGCTTCAAAATGAAAATAGGGACTGCCTACTGGTGCGAAGTTTGGCAAGGAAGAACTCCAGTCATCAGGCAACAGATGTTCTTGAATTACCCATTACATTTTGGTACATCTGTTTGAAAAAAACAGGCTTAATTAGATTGTTAGATTCATTATTCTTCTCATTTATTTGTTGTTTTACTATCCTCTTCATTTCATAAAACTTAAATGTGCTTTACTTTTTATATTTATGCACAGGCTCATTTAACAACATGTGACGAAGGGCCTAATTCAGAGTTGATCGCAACAGCAAATTTGTTAGCAGTTGGGCAAAACATTGGGGGTCATTCCGAGTTGATCGTAGCCCTGCAAAATAGACATGCGGGGGTACGCTCAGCACAGGGCTATCCTGCCCCACATGCCAGTGCCGGCCTCCCCGCAGAAGTGCAAAAGAATTGCACAGCGACAATGCTTTTGCACTTTAGGAGTAGCTCCCGACCAGCGCAGCTTTAGCATGCTGGCCGGGAGCTACTCGTCGTTCCCCAGCCCGCAGCGGCTGCATGTGACGTCTCGAAAGCTGCTGTGGCCCGCCCCCCGCAAGGTCCGGCCACGCCTGCATTGGCCGGACCATGCCCACGAAATGGTGGCCAAAAGCCGCCGTTCCACACACCCCCAGCGAGATACATAGCGTAGCCTGCCTAGGAAGGAGTTGGCGTTTGCGAGATGCTGCTACTGGTGCCGCTGCTGTTGTTGCTGCGGGAGGCCATACATCTACCCAGTGGGCTGTCACAGTCATATAGTCTTTAGTCTGCCCTATTCCACTTGTCCACATGTCCGTGGTTAAGTGGACAGTGGGTACAACTGCATTTTTTAGGACACTGAGGACACTTTTTCTGACGTCTCTGTACATTCTCGGTATCGCCTACCTAGTGAAGTGGACCCTAGATGGTATTTGATACCAGGGACACAGTACCTCAAATAATTCTCTATGCCCCACTGAACTAATAGCGGATACCGGACACATGTCTAACACCAACATAGCTGTCAAGGCCTCAGTTATCCGCTTTGCAAAAGGATGACTGCTGTCATATTTCATCTTCCTCACAAAGGACTGTTGGACAGTCAATTTTTTAGTTGAAGTAGTACAAGTGGTCTTCCGACTTCCCCTCTGAGATGACGATACACTCCCAGCAGCAACAGCAGCGGCAGCAACAGCAGGCGTACCACTCAAGAATCCTCTGGAGGAATCCCGGTTAGGAGAAGACTCCTCTGTCTTGCCAATGACATGGCCTGCAGGACTACTAATGTTCCTGGCTGAGGACGAAGTTGGCAGTGAGGGAGTTGGTGGTGTGACTTTCAGTAGCTTGGGTACAGGAGGAAGAAGGGATTTAGGTGTCAATGGACTGCTTACGCTCTTACCTAAGTTTCACAACTTGACACTGACTTCTGATGAATGCGCAGCAGGTGACGTATAAGGGAGGATGTTCCTAGGTGGTTAACATCTTTACCCCTTCTTATTATAGATTAACAGAGGCAACACACGGCTTGACACCTGTTGTCTGGATTTGTGGAGAAATAATTCCACATCAAAGAGGTGGCTTTTTTGGTATTTTGCCCAGACATCACAATGGGCTTCTTCATCCCACAGACAACAGGTGTCTCCCCCAGTGCCTGATTTAAACAAATCACATCACCATCAGAATCCTCATCGTCAACTTCCTCCTCAGCGCCAGCAACACCCATATCCTCATCCTGGTGTACTTCAACAGTGACATCTTCAATTTGAATATCAGGAACGGGACTGTGGTTGCTCCTTCCAGCACTTGCAGGGGGCATGCAAATGGTGGAAGGAGCCACCTCTTCCCATCCAGTGTTGGGAAGGTCAGGCATCGCAACCGCCGACACACATGGACTTTCCTTGGGTATTTTTAATACCATCTTAGAACGCACAGTTCTTTGCTGTGATTTTTCCAGCTTAACTCTTATCATTTTTCTAGCGGGAGGATGAGGGCTTCAATCGTCATGTGAAGCTGAACCACTAGTCATAAACATATGCCACTCCATGTCGGAAATGGCATATTGGCAGGTTTACGTTTCTCCTTAGACATAGTTACATAGTTACATAGTTGTTGAGGTTGAAAAAAGACAGATGTCCATCGGGATCAACCTGTATAATAAATGTTTTTTATTTGTTTTTGTTTTAATCTTAATTAAATGCTGTATCCTTGGATATTTTTTTTTCGCCAGGAATTCATCTAATCCATTTTTAAACTTATTTATTAAGTCCACCATTACTACCTTCTCTGGTAAAGAATTCCAAATCTTTACTGTGAAGAACCCCTTTCTCTGTTGTATATGGAATTTTTTTTCTTCTAACCTCAGGGGGTGTCTTCATGTCCTATGTAGTGTTTTTTTGATAAACAAATCGTTTGATAAATCCTTGTATTGTCCCTTAACGCATTTATAAATATTAATAATGTCTCCTCTCAGTCGCCTCTTTTCCAGTGTAAACAAATCTAGCCTTTTAAGTCTTTCCTCATAATCTAGTGCCTCTAACCACTTAACCAATTTGGTGGCTCGCCTCTGAACCTTTTCGAGCTCCAAGATGTCTTTTTTCTATTGAGGTGCCCAGAACTGTACACAATATTCCATGTGTGTGCTACACCAATGATTTATACAGTGGCAGGATTACACTCTCATCCTTTGTCTCCATTCCCCGTTTAATGCATGCTAACACCTTATATGCTTTTGTTGCTGCATTTTGACATTGTGTACTGCTACCAAGTTTATTATCGATGAGCACCCCCAAATCTTTTTCAACTACTGTTATCCCTACATTTTCCCCATTTAGTTTATAGGCTGCTGATTGTTCTTGGTCCCAAAATGCTTAACTTTACATTTGTCTGTATTGAACCTCATTCTCCATTTATCCACCCAGACCTCAAGTCTAGATAAGTCATTCTGAAGAGACTCAACATCCTTGTCTGAATTAATTACTCTACATAGCTTAGTATCATCTGCAAAAATTGATACTGTGTTTTCTAGTCTCTCTCCTAGGTCACTAATGAATATATTAAACAACAATGGTCCGAGTACTGAACCCTGTGGTATTCCACTGAGCACTGGAGCCCATTCAGAGTACATCCCGTTAATCCTCACTTGCTGTTCCCTATTGAACAGCCAATTATTCACCCAAGTACAAATAGTGTCCCCTACCCCAAGCTCCCTTAATTTGAGAATTAGTCTCTTATGTGGAACTTTGTCAAAGTTCTTAGCGAAGTCCAAAAAGATCACATCCACTGCATGACCCTGATCAATATTATTGCTCACTTTCTCGTAGAAGCTTATTAAGTTAGTTTGACAGGATCTGTCATTCACAAAACCATGCTGATTCCTAGTAATAACCTTAGAGGTATCCAAGTACTCAAGTATGCTGTCCCTTAATATACCTTCCAGTAATTTCCCCACTATAGAAGTCAAACTTACTGGTCTATAGTTACATGGGTGAGTTTTATTACCCTTTTTAAATATTGGGACTACCTCTGCTATATGCCAGTCCTTTGGTATCGCTCCTGATCTAATTGACTCTCTGAAAATCAAATATAAGGGTCTCAATATCTCTACATTAAATTCCATAAGCACCCTGGTGTGCAGTCCATCTGGCCCAGGAGATTTATTTATCTTAATTTTACTTAGTCTCTCCTGGACTACATCCTCATTTAACCAAGTACCTAGCATTGGGTAATTTTTGTAGCTTATGTTATGCTCTATCTTGTCAACCTGTCCTCATTCGTGAATACTGATGAAAAGAGTTTATTAAATAAATCTGCTTTATCCCTATCATCATTAATCAAGACATCCAACTCGCCCTTTAAAGGCCCAATATTCTCCCTTTTTAACCTTTTTCTGTTTATGTACTTAAAGAACTTTTTGGGGTTTGTTATACTCTCCATTGCGATTTGTTTTTCGTTTTCTATTTTTGCTGCTCTGATTTATTTTTTGCATTTTTTGTTACATTCCTTGTAGAACTGGAATTTTTCCACTGTTCATCAGACTTGAAAGCTTTGAAAGCGTGCCTTTTTTTATCCATTTGTTCATTGACTCTCTTATTACGCCACATCGGTTTGAATTTCCTACTCCTGTTTTTGTTGACTTTGGGAATATACAAATGAGTTTCTTATTGAGCATAGTTGTAAAAACATTCCACATTTCAGCAGTATTCTTACCTTGCAATACAATTTCCCAATTGATGTCCCTCATTGCTTGTTTCAGCAAAATGAAATTGGCTTTCTTAAAGTTAAAAGTTTTAGTTAGACCCTTGTATTGTTGTTTTTGAAAGCTGATATCGAATGTGATCATATTGTGATCGCTATTTCCTAGTGTCTCTCCTACTTTAGTATTTGATATTATTTCCTCATTATTTAGTCCAGTATAGCCCTATGCCTAGTTGGTTCCCCGATTACCTGAGACAAGTAGTGATCTTTAAGCATGTTTAAGAACCTATTACCCCTAGTTGTATTTACTGTTTCTGTGTTCCAGTTTATGTCTGGGTAATTAAAGTACCCAACAATAATGACGTCCCCCATACCTGTAGCTTTTTCGATTTGCTGCCAGAGAAGTAATTCGCCAGACACACTAATATCTGGCGGTTTATAGCATGTCCCTAATAGAAGTTTTTTTTGTATCTTTACCCCCACTTGAAATCTCAACCCACAATGACTCCACGTTATCTCCAGTCCCCTCGTAAATGACTTCCTTTAAATACGGTTTTAAGAAAGGTTTAACATAAAGACAAATACCCCCTCCTTTTTATTAGCCCTATCTCTCCTGAAGAGGGTGAACCCTTCCATGTTTGCCGCCCAGTCATGTGAATTGTCCCACCATGTCTCTGTAATGCCTATTATATCATATTGGTCATTAAGTGCAATTGTTTCTAATTCCCCATTTTACTGGTTAGGCTTCTTGCATTTGTAATCATTCACTTTAGTTTGGTAATTCCCTGATCCATGAGTTTTGTTGTGGATAACATTTCCTTAGGAATCTGAGTTTGCCTTAAATTACCATCGCTGACTATTTTTCTCCTTCCCCCCTCTCCACCCTCATTATACTTTATACATCCCATTTTCCTTTGCTCTCTAGTTGTCCCACTAATTCTTTCTATTCCCTCCCCCCTAGTTTCAAATCTCCTCCAACCTTCTAACCATCCTTACCCCCAGCACCGCTGCCCCCTCCTCATTCAGGTGCAATCCATCGTGACAAAAAAGATGGCACCTGACTGAGAAGTCTGCCAAGTGTTCTAAGAACACAAACCCCTCCTTCCTACATTAGTTTCTAAGCCAATCTCCCTCTGCCTTCCTGGACTAGCGCGTGGCACAGGTAAAATTTCAGAGAATATTACCTTAGATGTCCTTGCCTTAAATTTTTGGCCTAGAACCCTATAATCTTTCTTAAGGACATCCCACCTACCATTTACTTTGTCATTGGTGCTAAAGTGCACCAAGACCACCGGGTCATTCCCGTCTCCTCCCAACAATCTGTCTACCCGGTCCGCAATGTGCCATACCCGAGCACCCGGGAGACAACAGACTGTATGGCGATCACAGTCCCGATAGCAGATTGCCCTGTCTGTTCTCCTGATAATAGAATCCCCTACCACCACAATCTGACTAGGTACCTTGCTATCTTTTGTTCCCTTTGTGCTGGAGGGACCGCTACTCCGGTTGCTAGAGGGAACGGTCTCCTCTAGTGCCGTCATTTCCTTACTGTCCTCCCCAGATTCTTCGTCCAATCGGGCGAATATATTGGGGTTTGGCAAATCGGAGATGTCCTGTCTTCCCCTCTTCTTCTTCCTTGTAACCGTGACCCAGCTAGCTACCAGATTATCCTCGTCCTCGTCTACCAGTGGCCCCCCCTGCAACTCCTCCACCATTCTATCTAAGCTCCGCTCGAGATTGTGAATCTCCCTTAGTCACGTAACGGTTTGCTCCAGATCAGTTACCTGGGCTTCCAGGGCAACTGTTCGCATACACCTCGCTCAGATGTATTCACACTGGGCCGGTTGCTCCAGGTGCGCATACATCTTGCACAACATGCACTGAATGAGATCCTCAATCATGGGCACCCCCATTTTATTTAAAAGGGAAAACAATACAGTACAATACAAACGATACAGACTATGCAATACGATACGAACAGTACAGACTATGCTTCACAATACGATACTATAGCCTAGCTGTGGAGGAAAACAATGATCATGACAGTACAATTACAATTACAGAACAGTAATTGGCAATTTAAATCGGGATCCGGTCTGAAGATTGACAGTGTCTAGGTCGACAATGTCCACATTTTTTTTGTGTGTAGATTTTTTCATACTTAACGATCCACGTGGACTACGATTGGAACGGTAAAGTGTGCCGAGCGAAGCGGTAGCGGAGCGAAGGCACCATGCCCCGAAGCATGGCGAGCGAAACTAATTTGGGATCCCGGTCACTTTACGAAGAAAACGACAAAAAAAATCCTCATGTCGACCTTTAGACCTGTCGACCTAGCACATGTCGACCTAGAAACCCTGTCGACCTTCCATCCATGTTGACCTAGTGACTGTCGACCTATAGTGGTCGACCTAAACATTGTTGACCTAGATACTGTCGATAAAACGAACAACACCCTTTAAATCAAGGACCGATTGAGAGAGAAAAGAAGAAAAGCACTTATGCACTATACAATATACAGTAATTCAAAAACAGTAATATAATAAAGTAGGTAGTATGATACTTATCTGTGGGGGCCCTCTCCTGCGGCACCCCTGTACCTCCTCACTCTCTTAATGATGGGTCAGCTGTCCTTTTATGCTGCAGGCTTCCACAGCACAGACCCTCACACTCCAGTGAATGGATCCCCAGTTTCACACACACCCTCACGGTCCTGAGTGTCAGCAGATCCCCAGCTGACACACACCCACTCTCTTACTCCTAATGCTCTATAGCTCCCACTCCACAAACTCCTACTGCCTGTTCAGTAATGCTAAGCTGCTCCCTCACACACACCCCGGAGCTTCAGCAGCACTTCCACCTGCTACCTGCTCCGTACAGCGGCACTCACAAACACTCGCACAGAGCAGCAGTGATCGCTTCTGCCATCTGCTCCACTTCACAGCCTTTCTTTCACACTGTTCTCCGCGGCACACGAGCTGCCGTGTACTCTCCCGCTCCCTCACCCGCACCACTCACAGACTCACAGACCGCTCACGGACTTCCGGTTCCGGTATCTCTGCACTCCCACGAGACCATTTAAATTTATTTTTTGGGATCTTTTTACTGAATTTTGGCTTTTTGGATTGTATGTGCCCTCTACTATCACATTGGGCATTGGCCTTGGTAGACCACGTTGATGGGATTTCATCGTCTATGTCATGACTAGTGGCAGCAGCTTCAGCATTAGGAGGCAGTGGCTCTTGATCTTTCCCTATTTTATCCTCCAAATTTTTGTTCTCCATTCTTTTTCTGGAGTTATATAACAATATGCGGTACAGGAGAGCGTACCTCTACACCACACAGGGCAAAACCTGTGTAAATTATTTGGATTAAATATATCAATAACCCCTTTATTTAGAGTAAATAAAATACAGCACAGGACAGCACCACTGAACTTATATGGCAGCACTACTGGACTGGAGTTATACGGAATTAAACGGACTTATATGTAACTATATGGCAGGATCACTGGATTTATACGGCAGTACCGCTGAACATATACGGCAGTATCAATAGACATATACGGTAGAGATGAGCGGGTTCGGTTTCTCTGAATCCGAACCCGCCCGAACTTCATGTTTTTTTACACGGGTCCGAGCGACTCGGATCTTCCCGCCTTGCTCGGTTAACCCGAGCGCGCCCGAACGTCATCATCACGCTGTCGGATTCTCGCGAGGCTCGGATTCTATCGCGAGACTCGGATTCTATATAAGGAGCCGCGCGTCGCGGCCATTTTCACACGTGCATTGAGATTGATAGGGAGAGGACGTGGCTGGCGTCCTCTCCGTTTAGAAATTAAAATAGATAGGAGAGTGAGAGTGAGACACTTAATTTACTTACTGGAGCTTAGGAGGAGTTATACTAGTGACTGATGACCAGTGACCTGACCACCAGTGCAGTTTTATAATTTATTATTATTTAATAATCCGTTCTGTTCTTGTTCTCTGCCTGAAAAAAACGATACACAATGACTCAGTCACACTCACATACCATATCTGTGCTCAGCCCAGTGTGCTGCATCATCTATGTATAATATCTGACTGTGCTCACACAGCTTAAGTGTGGGGGAGACTGGGGAGCAGTTATAGGTTATAGCAGGAGCCAGGAGTACATATTAAACAGTGCATACTTTTGCTGCCAGAGTGCCACTGCCAGTGTGACTGACCACTGACCACTGTGACCAGTGACCTGACCACACTGACCACCAGTATAGTATATTGTGATTGAATGTCTGCCTGAAATAGTACACTCGTCGTGTGACTTGTGTGGTGTTTTTTTATTCTATAAAAATTAAAAAAACTCATTCTGCTGACAGACAGTGTCCAGCAGGTCCGTCATTATATAATATATACCTGTCCGGCTGCAGTAGTGATATATATATATTTTTTATATCATTATTTATCATCCAGTCTATACTAGCAGCAGACACAGTACGGTAGTTCACGGCTGTAGCTACCTCTGTGTCGGCACTCGGCAGTCCATCCATAATTGTATACCACCTACCCGTGGTTTTTTTTTCTTTCTTCTTTATACATACTACATCTCATTATCATCCAGTCTATATTAGCAGCAGACACAGTACAGTACGGTAGTCCACGGCTGTAGCTACCTCTGTGTCGGCACTCGGCAGTCCATCCATAATTGTATACCACCTACCCGTGGTTTTTTTTTTCTTTCTTCTTTATACATACTACATCTCATTATCATCCAGTCTATATTAGCAGCAGACACAGTACAGTACGGTAGTCCACGGCTGTAGCTACCTCTGTGTCGGCACTCGGCAGTCCATCCATAATTGTATACCACCTACCCGTGTTTTTTTTTTCTTTCTTCTTTATACATACTACATCTCATTATCATCCAGTCTATATTAGCAGCAGACACAGTACAGTACGGTAGTCCACGGCTGTAGCTACCTCTGTGTCGGCACTCGGCAGTCCATCCATAATTGTATACCACCTACCCGTGGTTTTTTTTTTCTTTCTTCTTTATACATACTACATCTCATTATCATCCAGTCTATATTTGCAGCAGACACAGTACAGTACGGTAGTCCACGGCTGTAGCTACCTCTGTGTCGGCACTCGGCAGTCCATCCATAATTGTATACCACCTACCCGTGGTTTTTTTTTTCTTTCTTCTTTATACATACTACATCTCATTATCAACCAGTCTATATTAGCAGCAGACACAGCACAGTACGGTAGTCCACGGCTGTAGCTACCTCTGTGTCGGCACTCGGCAGTCCATCCATAATTGTATACCACCTACCCGTGGTTTTTTTTTTTCTTTCTTCTTTATACATACTACATCTCATTATCATCCAGTCTATATTAGCAGCAGACACAGTACAGTACGGTAGTCCACGGCTGTAGCTACCTCTGTCGGCACTCGGCAGTCCATCCATAATTGTATACCACCTACCCGTGGTTTTTTTTTTCTTTCTTCTTTATACATACTACATCTCATTATCAACCAGTCTATATTAGCAGCAGACACAGTACAGTACGGTAGTCCACGGCTGTAGCTACCTCTGTGTCGGCACTCGGCAGTCCATCCATAATTGTATACTAGTATCCATCCATCTCCATTGTTTACCTGAGGTGCCTTTTAGTTGTGCCTATTAAAATATGGAGAACAAAAATGTTGAGGTTCCAAAATTAGGGAAAGATCAAGATCCACTTCCACCTCGTGCTGAAGCTGCTGGCACTAGTCATGGCCGAGACGATGAAATGCCAGCAACGTCGTCTGCCAAGGCCGATGCCCAATGTCATAGTACAGAGCATGTCAAATCCAAAACACCAAATATCAGTAAAAAAAGGACTCCAAAACCTAAAATAAAATTGTCGGAGGAGAAGCGTAAACTTGCCAATATGCCATTTACCACACGGAGTGGCAAGGAACGGCTGAGGCCCTGGCCTATGTTCATGGCTAGTGGTTCAGCTTCACATGAGGATGGAAGCACTCAGCCTCTCGCTAGAAAACTGAAAAGACTCAAGCTGGCAAAAGCACCGCAAAGAACTGTGCGTTCTTCGAAATCCCAAATCCACAAGGAGAGTCCAATTGTGTCGGTTGCGATGCCTGACCTTCCCAACACTGGACGTGAAGAGCATGCGCCTTCCACCATTTGCACGCCCCCTGCAAGTGCTGGAAGGAGCACCCGCAGTCCAGTTCCTGATAGTCAGATTGAAGATGTCAGTGTTGAAGTACACCAGGATGAGGAGGATATGGGTGTTGCTGGCGCTGGGGAGGAAATTGACCAGGAGGATTCTGATGGTGAGGTGGTTTGTTTAAGTCAGGCACCCGGGGAGACACCTGTTGTCCGTGGGAGGAATATGGCCGTTGACATGCCTGGTGAAAATACCAAAAAAATCAGCTCTTCAGTGTGGAGGTATTTCAACAGAAAAGCGGACAACAGGTGTCAAGCCGTGTGTTGCCTTTGTCAAGCTGTAATAAGTAGGGTTAAGGACGTTAACCACCTCGGAACATCCTCCCTTATACGTCACCTGCAGCGCATTCATAATAAGTCAGTGACAAGTTCAAAAACTTTGGGCGACAGCGGAAGCAGTTCACTGACCAGTAAATCCCTTCCTCTTGTAACCAAGCTCACGCAAACCACCCCACCAACTCCCTCAGTGTCAATTTCCTCCTTCCCCAGGAATGCCAATAGTCCTGCAGGCCATGTCACTGGCAATTATGACGAGTCCTCTCCTGCCTGGGATTCCTCCGATGCATCCTTGCGTGTAACGCCTACTGCTGCTGGCGCTGCTGTTGTTGCTGCTGGGAGTCGATGGTCATCCCAGAGGGGAAGTTGTAAGCCCACTTGTACTACTTCCAGTAAGCAATTGACTGTTCAACAGTCCTTTGCGAGGAAGATGAAATATCACAGCAGTCATCCTGCTGCAAAGCGGATAACTGAGGCCTTGACAACTATGTTGGTGTTAGACGTGCGTCCGGTATCCGCCGTTAGTTCACAGGGAACTAGACAATTTATTGAGGCAGTGTGCCCCCGTTACCAAATACCATCTAGGTTCCACTTCTCTAGGCAGGCGATACCGAGAATGTACACGGACGTCAGAAAAAGACTCACCAGTGTCCTAAAAAATGCAGTTGTACCCAATGTCCACTTAACCACGGACATGTGGACAAGCGGAGCAGGGCAGGGTCAGGACTATATGACTGACAGCCCACTGGGTAGATGTATGGACTCCCGCCGCAAGAACAGCAGCGGCGGCACCAGTAGCAGCATCTCGCAAACGCCAACTCTTTCCTAGGCAGGCTACGCTTTGTATCACCGGTTTCCAGAATACGCACACAGCTGAAAACCTCTTACGGCAACTGAGGAAGATCATCGCGGAATGGCTTACCCCAATTGGACTCTCCTGTGGATTTGTGGCATCGGACAACGCCAGCAATATTGTGTGTGCATTAAATATGGGCAAATTCCAGCACGTCCCATGTTTTGCACATACCTTGAATTTGGTGGTGCAGAATTATTTAAAAAACGACAGGGGCGTGCAAGAGATGCTGTCGGTGGCCAGAAGAATTGCGGGACACTTTCGGCGTACAGGCACCACGTACAGAAGACTGGAGCACCACCAAAAACTACTGAACCTGCCCTGCCATCATCTGAAGCAAGAAGTGGTAACGAGGTGGAATTCAACCCTCTATATGCTTCAGAGGTTGGAGGAGCAGCAAAAGGCCATTCAAGCCTATACAATTGAGCACGATATAGGAGGTGGAATGCACCTGTCTCAAGCGCAGTGGAGAATGATTTCAACGTTGTGCAAGGTTCTGATGCCCTTTGAACTTGCCACACGTGAAGTCAGTTCAGACACTGCCAGCCTGAGTCAGGTCATTCCCCTCATCAGGCTTTTGCAGAAGAAGCTGGAGACATTGAAGGAGGAGCTAACACGGAGCGATTCCGCTAGGCATGTGGGACTTGTGGATGGAGCCCTTAATTCGCTTAACAAGGATTCACGGGTGGTCAATCTGTTGAAATCAGAGCACTACATTTTGGCCACCGTGCTCGATCCTAGATTTAAAGCCTACCTTGGATCTCTCTTTCCGGCAGACACAAGTCTGCTGGGGTTGAAAGACCTGCTGGTGAGAAAATTGTCAAGTCAAGCGGAACGCGACCTGTCAACATCTCCTCCTTCACATTCTCCCGCAACTGGGGGTGCGAGGAAAAGGCTCAGAATTCCGAGCCCACCCGCTGGCGGTGATGCAGGGCAGTCTGGAGCGACTGCTGATGCTGACATCTGGTCCGGACTGAAGGACCTGACAACGATTACGGACATGTCGTCTACTGTCACTGCATATGATTCTCTCAACATTGAAAGAATGGTGGAGGATTATATGAGTGACCGCATCCAAGTAGGCACGTCACACAGTCCGTACTTATACTGGCAGGAAAAAGAGGCAATTTGGAGGCCCTTGCACAAACTGGCTTTATTCTACCTAAGTTGCCCTCCCACAAGTGTGTACTCCGAAAGAGTGTTTAGTGCCGCCGCTCACCTTGTCAGCAATCGGCGTACGAGGTTACATCCAGAAAATGTGGAGAAGATGATGTTCATTAAAATGAATTATAATCAATTCCTCCGCGGAGACATTGACCAGCAGCAATTGCCTCCACAAAGTACACAGGGAGCCGAGATGGTGGATTCCAGTGGGGACGAATTGATAATCTGTGAGGAGGGGGATGTACACGGTGATATATCGGAGGATGATGATGAGGTGGACATCTTGCCTCTGTAGAGCCAGTTTGTGCAAGGAGAGATTAATTGCTTCTTTTTTGGTGGGGGTCCAAACCAACCCGTCATATCAGTCACAGTCGTGTGGCAGACCCTGTCACTGAAATGATGGGTTGGTTAAAGTGTGCATGTCCTGTTTATACAACATAAGGGTGGGTGGGAGGGCCCAAGGACAATTCCATCTTGCACCTCTTTTTTCTTTAATTTTTCTTTGCGTCATGTGCTGTTTGGGGAGGGTTTTTTGGAAGGGACATCCTGCGTGACACTGCAGTGACACTCCTAGATGGGCCCGGTGTTTGTGTCGGCCACTAGGGTCGCTTATCTTACTCACACAGCTACCTCATTGCGCCTCTTTTTTTCTTTGCGTCATGTGCTGTTTGGGGAGGGTTTTTTGGAAGGGACATCCTGCGTGACACTGCAGTGCCACTCCTAGATGGGCCCGGTGTTTGTGTCGGCCACTAGGGTCGCTTATCTTACTCACACAGCTACCTAATTGCGCCTCTTTTTTTCTTTGCGTCATGTGCTGTTTGGGGAGGGTTTTTTGGAAGGGACATCCTGCGTGACACTGCAGTGACACTCCTAGATGGGCCCGGTGTTTGTGTCGGCCACTAGGGTCGCTTATCTTACTCACACAGCTACCTCATTGCGCCTCTTTTTTTCTTTGCGTCATGTGCTGTTTGGGGAGGGTTTTTTGGAAGGGACATCCTGCGTGACACTGCAGTGCCACTCCTAGATGGGCCCGGTGTTTGTGTCGGCCACTAGGGTCGCTTATCTTACTCACACAGCTACCTCATTGCGCCTCTTTTTTTCTTTGCGTCATGTGCTGTTTGGGGAGGGTTTTTTGGAAGGGACATCCTGCGTGACACTGCAGTGCCACTCCTAGATGGGCCAGGTGTTTGTGTCGGCCACTAGGGTCGCTTAGCTTAGTCATCCAGCGACCTCGGTGCAAATTTTAGGACTAAAAATAATATTGTGAGGTGTGAGGTATTCAGAATAGACTTAAAATGAGTGGAAATTATGGTTTTTGAGGTTAATAATACTTTGGGATCAAAATGACCCCCAAATTCTATGATTTAAGCTGTTTTTTAGGTTTTTTGGAAAAAAACACCCGAATCCGACAAAAAAAAATTCGGTTAGGTTTTGCCAAAACGCGGTCGAACCCAAAACACGGCCGCGGAACCGAACCCAAAACCAAAACACAAAACCCGAAAAATTTCCGGCGCTCATCTCTAATATACGGCAGTATCACTGGACATATACGGCAGTATCAATGGACATATACGGCAGTATCACTGGACATTTACGGCAGTTTCACTGGACTGGAGTTATATGCCAGTACCACTAGAATTATATGGCAGGATCACTGAACTTTTATGCCAGTACCACTGGAATTATATGGCAGGATCACTGGAATTATATGGCAGGATCACTGGATTTATACCGCAGTACCGCTGGACATATACAGTACGGCAGTATCAATAGACATAGATGGCAGTATCACTGGACATATATGGCAGTATCACTGGCCTAGATTTATATGCCAGTACCACTGTAATTATACAGCAGGATCACTGAATTTATATGCCAGTACAACTGGAATTATACAGCAGGATCACTGGAATTATATGGCAGGATCACTGGAATTATACAGCAGTACCGCTGGACATATATGGCAGTATCAATGGACATATACGGTAGTATCACTGGACATATACGGCAGTATCACTGGACATATATGCCAGTACCACTGGATTTATATGGCAGGATCACTGGAATTATAAAACAGGATCACTGGGTTTATACGGCAGTACCACTGATTATATATACGGCAGTATCAATGGACATATACGGCAGTACCACTGATTATATACGGCAGTATCACTGGACATATACAGCAATATCACTGGACTGGATTTATACGCCAGTACTATTGGAATTATATGGCAGGATCACTGGATTTATACGCCAGTACCACTGGAATTATATGGCAGGATCACTGGAATTATATGTCAGAATCACTGGATTTATACGGCAGTACCGCTGGAAATTTACGGCAGTATCAATGGACATATACGATAGTATCACTGGACATATACGGCAGAATCACTGGACTGGATTTATATGCCAGTACCACTGGAATTATACGGCAGGATCACTGGATTTATATGCCAGTACCACTGGAATTATACGGCAGGATCACTAGAATTATACGGAAGGATCACTAGATTTATACGGAAGTACCACTGGACATATATGGCAGTATCAATGGACATATACGGCAGTATCACTAAACATATACGGCAGTATTACCGGACTGGACTTATACACCAATACCACTGGAATTATACGGCAGGATCACTGGATTTATACGGCAGTACCACTGGAATTATACGGCAGGATTACTGGATTTATACACCAGTACCACTGTAATTATATGGCAGGATCACTAGAATTATACGGGAGGATCACTGGATTTATACGGCAGTACCGCTGGACATATACGGCAGTATCAATGGACATATAGGGCAGTATCACTGGACATACTGTATACAGTAGTATCACTGGACTTGACTTATACGCCAGTACCATTGGAATTATACGGCAGGATCACTGGATTTATACACCAGTACCACTGGAATTATATGGCAGGATCACTGGAATTATACGGCAGGATCACTGGATTTATATGGCAGTACTGCTGGACATATACGGCAGTATCACTGGACATATACGGCAGTATCAATGGACATATACAGCAGTATCACTGGACATATATACGGCAGTATCACTGGACATATATGGCAGTATCACTGGAAATATACGCCAGTATCACTGGACATATACGGCAGTATCACTGGACATATATGGCAGGATCTCTGCACTGGAATTATACAGCAGGATCACTTGATTTATATGCCAGTATCACTGGAACTATATGGCAGGATCACTGGAATTATACGGCAGGATCACTGGATTTATATGGCAGTACTGCTGGAAATATACGGCAGTATCAATGGACATATATGACAGTATCACTGGACATATACGGCAGTATCACTGGACTGGATTTATATGCCAGTACCACTGGAATTATATGGCAGGATCACTAAAATTATACGGCAGGATCACTGGATTTATACGGCAGTACCACTGGACATATATACGGCAGTATCAATGGACATACTGTATACGGCAGTATAACTGGACATATACAATAGTATCAATGGACATATACGATAGTATCACTGGACATAAACGGCAGAATCACTGGACTGGATTTATATGCCAGTACCACTGGAATTATATGGCAAGATCACTGGATTTATATGCCAGTACCACTGGAATTATACGGCAGGATCACTAGAATTATACGGCAGGACTACTGGATTTATACGGTAGTACCACTGGACATATACGGCAGTATCACTGGACATATACGGCAGTATTACTGGACTGGACTTATACACTAGTACTACTGGAATTATATGGCAGGATAACTGGATTTATACACCAGTACCACTGGAATTATATGGTAGGATCACTGAAACTATACAGGAGGAGCACTGGATTTATACGGCAGTACCGCTGGACATATATGGCAGTATCAATGGACATATAGGGCAGTATCACTGGACATATACAGAAGTATCACTGGACTTGACTTATACGCCAGTACCCCGTGGAATTATACGGCACGATCACTGGATTTATACACCAGTACCACTGGAATGATATGGCACGATCACTGGAATTATACGGCAGGATCACTGGATTTATACGGCAGTACCGCAGGACATATACGGCAGCATCAATGGACCTATACGGCAGTATCACTGGACATATATGGCAGTATCACTGGACATATACGGCAGTATCACTGAAAATATATGCCAGTATCACTGGACATATACGGCAGGATCACTGGACTGGACTTATACACCAGAACCACTGGAATTATACAGCAGGATCACTGGATTTATACGCTAGTACCACTGGAACTATACGGCAGGATCACTGGAATTATACGGCAGGATCACTGGATTTATATGGCAGTACCGCTGGAAATATACGGCAGTATCAATGGACATGTACGACATTATCACTAAACATATACGGCAGTATCACTGGACTGGATTTATATGCCAGTACCACTGGAATTATACGGCAGGATCACTGGACATATACGGCAGTATCAATGGACATACTGTGTACGTCAGTATCACTGGACATATACAGCAGTATCACTGGACTGGATTTATATGCCAGTACCACTAGAATTATACGGCAGGATCACTGGATTTATATGCCAGTACCACTGGAATTATACGGCAGGATCACTGGAATTATACGGCAGGATCACTGGATTTATATGACAGTACCGCTGGACATATATGGCAGTATCAATGGACATATAGGGCAATATCAATGGACATATACGGCAGTATCACTGGACTTGATTTATATGGCAGTAGCACTGGAATTATACAGCAGGATCACTGGATTTATACGCCAGTACCACTGGATTTATATGGCAGTATCAATGGACATATACGGCAGTATCACTGGACTGGATTTATATGCCAGTACCACTGGAATTATACGGCAGGATCACTGGATTTTTATACAGCGGTATCAACTGACATATATGGCAGTATCACTGGACATATACGGCAGTACCACTGGACACATACAGCAGCACAGGGACACCACCACTGGACTGTTACAGGACAACACAGCACCACTGCAATGGACTGGACTTATACAGCAGCAATGGACATATGGCAGCAGAGGACACCACCACTGTGACTGGACTGATGCAGCACAACTCACCACCATTGGACTGATGCAGCACAACACAGCACCACAGGACTGGACTTATACGGCAGCACTGGACATATGACAGCAGAGGACACCACCACTGTGACTGGACTGATGCACCACAACACAGCACCACTGGACTGATGCACCACAACACAGCACCACTGGACTAGATTTATACAGCAGCACCAGACATATGGCAGCAGAGGACACCACCACTGTGACTGGACTGATGCAGCACAAGACACTACCACTGAGTACACTGAGGACGGAGACACGTCCTCTCTCTACACTCTCCAATGCTGGAGTGAAAATGGCGGGGACGCTCGGCTCCTTATATGGAATCCAAACCCAGCGAGAATCCGACAGCGGGATGATGACGTTTTGCCTCGTTCTGGTTTCCGAGTAAGGTGGGAAAACCCAAGCCTGACTTGGATCCAGGCTCATGACGTGAAGTCCGGGGGGGTTCAGTTCTCTGAATATATATGCATTGGCTAGCTTCACAGGAGTCTGGAGGTGGGCATAGAAGGCATGTGAAGCCTTATATCGAGTATTGGGTGCCGCACAACACCTGATAGACACGTCGCTGCTGATCCCCGGGGGGGAAAGCCAGCACAAATATTACATACAACACAAGATGTATGTTTGTTTGTGCTAATCCCCCCCCTGCCCCCCCAGCACTATGTGGTCTGCTGAATATGGACAAATTAGTTTATGCCTCCAATACCCCTAAGTCATGCCAAAATCAGTCCATTCTCCGCATCATACCCTTTTTAATAAAGATGTTAGCAGACCCTTATGTTTTGCCTCCAGCTGTCAGAGCTGTAACTAGACTTTTTGGTGCCCTGTGCCAAAAAGAGAATTGGCGCCCTCCCCCATTTTTTCAATAGGGACATAAGGCGCATGCCTCGTTGGGAAGGCGCATGACAAGTTGATCCCAGAGAAAGCCCATTCTATGATGTCCCTTCCAACATTTTGTAATATACATGCAGTCGAGTCATATTATTATGACCACCGCCTACATTTGAAGTCAGCAGCATGTAGCCCATGAAGTATGTCACGTGTCGTGCACTGGCTTGGTAGGTATATAAATTATATAAGATAGGCCATCTGCACACATATCACTCGTTGCTGTCATGGGAAAAAGGGGCAATTTATCAGAGTTGCAAAAAGGGATGATTATCACCATTGCAAATAACCAAAGTGGGGCACCGCGTGCCATTGATGGCTAGGTGAACGTCAGCTACGAAAGTGCATAAGGGCCCACTTGCACACTACAGTGGAGCAGCTCACCATCAAAAAGACACTGGGGGCTACAAGACGTGTGTCTAAAATGACAATTCAGTTAACCCTGCTGCGAGTGTGTGAGTTGGGCTCCAAAGCGGTTACTTTGGCAGTTAGCTGGTGGTCATAATAATGTGACCGACCGTGTCTATATATATATATATATATATATATATATATATATATATGACTTTGTGAGCTGGAGACCAGTGAAGTTCCCTTTTACTGCATATACCCATGAGAGAGCATCCGGGCATATAAAGTCCGGTGTGAGCTCTACATAATCCAATAAATTGGGTATTGTTATATCTTATCAATGTTAGAGCTATATTTTAGGATGTTTAGTGTTCAGTTATGGACCTATTCCACTAAAAGTGTTGGCCATATACTACTATTGCACTATCTTTGAATTACATACATCGTTAGAGACTCATTTTGGCATTTTAAGGTCAATTTGCTGCTTGGAGAAGTTGACTCAAATTCTTTGAAAATAATACTCTGGAACAAACCCCATTCAAGTATCTGCTCATAGCTGCTCCTTGATACCTACTCCTGAAGAAGTCCTATGGATGAAACACATAGTACAATATTTATCCAGTGGTGCAAGTAGAAAAATTTCTTAGCGGTACTGTGCGTGCACGCCGAAGGCGAGCATGTCAAAATATGGGTGTGGCCACATGCCACATGGGGTGTGGTCAATTAAAATAGGGGAATGATACACATATGGGTGGCCAGATACAGATATGACCCCAATAACACGGTGCCAGATACACATATGCCCCTAGTAGTGCCAGATACACATATGCCCCCAATAGTGGAGTGCTAGATACACATATACCCCCAGTAGTGCAGTGCCAGATACACATATGCCCCCAGGGTGCCAGATAAGACAGCACAGTGCCAGATACAAATATGCCCCCCCAGTGCCAGATACACATATTTTCCCCCACAGTGTCAGAAAAAAATATGCCCCACAATGCCAGATACACATATGCCCACAGTGCCAGGTAAAAATAGCCCCCATAGCGCCAAAAACATATATGCCCCCACAGTACCAGATACACATATGCCTCCAGTTTCTGATTTTCACAGTTGTAAATATTAGTGTTAAACATTTGGAAACTCTATAGAGCTGTAAATTTGAGATGTCTTAATGAAAGTAAATATTAATCTATGGTTCTTGGCTTTACCCGAGGAGCACCGATAGCAGATACGGTAAAAAGTGACAGGACCAGTTTTGTAGTTTATTGAATTCTACCCACTGGAGGTGCAATCCACATTTTGATCTGATTGTCCGTTTTGGCGTTATCATTCAGGCAGCCCAAACCATGCATCGGTAATGACATCATTGTGTCAACTCCCTTTTCATCCACTTATGGGAGATTTATTAAAATTCAAATTACCTGTACATAGTTTTCCTATTTCCCATCTGCAGAATACAGTACCTACTGTATGTTAAATTTCATCTTCCTAACATATCAGGAAGTAAGAGAATTATTGATGAGTCAGTCAGTGAGTGATAGAGTTAGTGAGTGAGGGCTTTCTCATTTTTGTCGTTTATTAAATTCTACACAGTGGAGGTGCAATACAAATGTTGATCCAGTTGTTTATTTGGGCGTTATCATTCACGCAACGTAAGCAACACATCGGTAATGACGTCATTATGTCAACCCCCTTTTCATCCACTTAGGGGAGGTTTATTAAAATTCTAATTACATTGTTTCCCTATTTCCCACCTTAAGAATACCAATGTTGAATTTCCGCTTCCTAACATATCGGAAAGCAAGAGAATTAGTGAGGAGTCAGTGAGTGAGTGAGTGAGTGAGTGAGTGAGTGAGTGAGTGAGTGAGGGCTTTTGCATTTATGTATATAGGGGGTAATGCATACCTGATCGTTGGGAAACGATTTTTGCAATCCTGCGATCAGATACTTGCTGCCTACAGGGGTAGTGTATTTTAGCTGTGCAAGTGTGCGCAGCCCAAAACTTATTCTGCTGCTGCGATCACTTCAGCCTGTCTGGGACCAAAACTGATGTCAGGAATCCTCCCTGCAAACGCTTGGACATTCCTGTGTTTTTCCAAACAGTCCCAGAAAATGGTCATTTTCCAACCACAAATGCCAACTTCCTGTCAATCTCCCTGCAATCGCTGGTGCATTCGTAATTTCCGCACCATCCAATCGCTGCCCGCCGATCCCCGTTGTTGCGGTCCGTCGCGCCTGCACATTGTGGTGCATATACATGTGCAGTTCAGACCTGATCGCCTGCTGTGCAAAAATGCACAGCAACGATCAGGTCTGAATCGGCCCCATAGATTATCCACTGTCCGGGTCTGTGAGGACCACCCCTTTTTGAGCTCACCCCTGAATAAGGTGAAGGTGGGGTTTTATAACATTTCTCAAATACTGGCATTGGTTTATTGACTTTATATACATGGATGCAATCTCTGTATTTTAAAATTGTGTTCCTTTGATTTGAAAATAAAATATTGTATAAATTTAATAATTGTCCATTTGGCCTCTGTCTGTCAAGAGATTCCTTTTGGTGAGAGGGTATTTCCACAGGATCCTCTCCCTGTCCAATGTTGAAGACCCTGCAAGAAGACCATCAAATGTTGTCAAGAACCCAAAGGGACTTGTATATGGACTTTAGTTTTAAGTCATTTGTCAACAATATTTAAATTTGGGGTACACTCTGGAATTCAATATGTGTATATATAATGTAACAAAACCACATAGAAGGAGTACTTGTATCAACTGCCGTTTTAAGATTCACACTCACCAAACTGCTGTGCAGCAGGTAGCATCTTGCAATGCGTGTCACTGCCCCTGTGGGTAGATCCGGTTAAAGTATCAGGGATTGCTGTGGACACTGTCCAGTAATTGAGGTCCCACTTTAGGTGCCAAATGTTACAGAACCACATAGATGGAGTACAGTCCAACTCACTTTTATTTACACCTCAGGCATGTTACATATTATACACACACATTTATAGAACACTGCAAACTTGATTTGGACAAAAATCATCTTTATACCAAATTCATGCATTTAACTTGAGAACTCTGTTATTCAGTTACAATACCCTTTATTAATTAACACACTTCAATATACTGCCATACCCAGGATTCAAACCTATAACCTGTTGCATTCCAGTCAAACACCCTACTCGTTTAACTAATTGATCCTGCATAAAAACTATGAGATTTCTAACAAAATTAAGCTACTTGTACTTCGTAAAAATAATAATATGCATTGCAGTTGAGTATATCTATGTAGTGTGCAGTCACACACCCAATCTCTTGCAGCCACACGCTACAAAGATCTGCTCAGCTGCAATGCTGATATTTTTTTCACAAAGTACAAGGTGAGCTTCAAATAATTAGAATTCTCTAGCTTAGAAATCTCTAGCTTTCTATGCAAGGGCAGATAGCTCAATGAATAGTGTCTTACTGCAATGCCACAGGCAATGGGTTCGAATCTCGGATATGTCAGCATCTTGAAATGTAATAAAGGACAGTATGAATGAATAACAAATAGCTATCAAGTTAAGTCAATATGGTATAAGTATTAACAAAGGAAGGGGTGGGGGTAGGAGACAGGGCAGTCTGAAGTTGCTGGGCTTCAAAAACAGGGGAAGATGCATGTCAAACTAATTAAAACAGGTAATTGACAAGTGCCACCAACAGCATCCCATACCCTCAGGGCTGTGTGTGGTGGCATGCTATGTACACACCTAGTTTTGGCCCTGCTAGTTGTGGTTCTAAATCCATCTTCAAATTTTGATAAAACCACCGTGATATGTTTTGGTTTTTCATTAAAAATAGTCAAAAACATTGTTCATGTTGTTGAAGAAAATTTTGACTAAAATCTTGTATTCATTGAATACAGTATATTTTAGTACTAAAAGTGAACTAAATGAAAACTGAAATCTTAACTAAAACAAAGCAAAAAAAAGTAACTAAAACTAAATTTAAAATCTGTCAAAATTAACACTGGAAGTAGGATTTTACATTTTTAAAGAACAATTATGTGTTCTAGATATAAAATAAATATACCTGCTGTGAAGGAAATAGGATTGTGTATGCACTTGTTTGTCTAATAAACTTAAGACATTCATTTGTTTATGATATATGGGAGCACCGCGGTAAGTTAGACTCAGTATGTAATACATTCACAGGCTACTGAGCCTAAATTACTAAACACATAGTCAAAGGTATGCTAACTTCTCAAGGGAATTTTAGAGAAATGTTCTCCAGCAAAATTCATTACAATATCATTAAAGTGTTTGCAAAAGTTATGACTAAATCTTGACTAAAATGAAGCAAAAGAAAAAGACTAACATGTTACTATAAAACAACTACAATTTTAAGTAAGTGGCTAAGCCTAAAACTCAATTAAAAATCCTTGTCAAAATTATCACTGGTCAAAAACTGATAAAATCATGTAACTGTGAGATTATTTTGTTCCATCATTAATATTTATATTATTTAATATTCATTTATGGTCACTTACTGTAAATTTTCTAAAGACCACCTCACAACAGTTGTGCATCCCTATTGGTCCAAGTTAATTATATGGTACCCAATGATAACACAAAGGATGATCACAAATATGTGTATGGACCTGAGACTGTCCATGCCACTGCATGTGGTGAATGGCATGTTGCCAATTTTATGTTTTTTTCTGCACTACATTTTTCCTTTAATAAAGGTGTTTTTGTTTTTGTCTTTACCCGTGTAAAATATTGTTGTTTTTTTATTTGAAATGTACTGATTTAAACTTTCCATGCCCTTGAGCATCGACTTTAGATGACGTTAAAGGACTAGTATCGTCTTCATGACTGGTTGCAGCAGCTGCAGTGATAGTGTTTGGTTGCTGCGTCTGCTCTTCTGTAAACTTATCATTTTTCACTGCATGGAGTCATACAGCTTTTATATGTACGTCAAATGAACATAGCAGATGGGCTACAGAGCGTATTGGAGTAGAGCACATAGAACAATACAAACAAATAATACAACATTTTTTAATTCTTTTTCTTCTCTAAATTGCAGCTTGGCTCACACTGCGTGGATTCAGACAGCTTTTATATGTATGTGAAGTGAACATAGCACACTGAGGTACATAGTGTACTGGGGTAGAGTGCACAGAACAGTACAAACAAATGACACAAAAATATACATTTTATTTATTTTACTGTCAGCTCAGCTCACACTGCATGACGCCAGACTGCTTTTATATTTACGTGACGTGTAGTGGGGTACAGAGCATACTGAGGTAGAGTCTACAGAACAGTATAAATAAATTATACAAAAGTATATTTTTTATTTTTTATTATTGGCTCACACTGCATGGAGTATCAAGGCTTATATATGTACATGAACAAATGCACTGAGGTGCATTGCATACAGGTTGTACAAACTTTAAAAAAAAACTATTTTTTTTACTTTTTTATTATATTTTTTTACCTTTTTTACTTTTGTGGCAACAGACTATAAGGAGTTACACTGACTATATGTGAACATAGATCTAACCGGAATTTCTGCATTCGCCAGGCAGGCATATGCACAGGGCCCATCCTGTGCATGCGCCCACATTTACTGTGGGTGCCCTGCAGTATTTGCAAATGCCTCTGCCTGATTGACAGGCTGAGGCATTCGCGGGGCGGCAATACTCCGTTTCCAAGGTGGATAATGGAGCATTGTGGGG
Source organism: Pseudophryne corroboree (assembly GCF_028390025.1). Taxonomy (NCBI): domain Eukaryota; kingdom Metazoa; phylum Chordata; class Amphibia; order Anura; family Myobatrachidae; genus Pseudophryne; species Pseudophryne corroboree. Next base: position 853,442,502 of record NC_086444.1, on the reverse strand, counting down.
GTGGTGGCTTCCAAACAGGGGTGTGGCGGCTTTATCAGGGCGGATGCATGACGTCACACACAGCCGCTCGGATCAAAAAGATGTTGGCTTACCTCCTGCCATTGCAGCCAGGCTGTGCTGGCAGGAGGCTTCACTAATTTCTGCAACTGCGCACTAATTGTGGCACAATCGCAATTAGTGCGAGTTGCAGATGGGGGGTGGGGGGTAGTGGTTCGCATGCGGGGCGGCTGTGCCCTGCGATGGGTGGCCCTCAGCATGTGAGGCAAAGGGTTGCAAATTGTGCCAAAAAGCAGAATTTGCAATCCTTACTGAATAGGATCCATAGGGCGGTGGGGTATGACCTGCAGAGACAGTGCAGCACCACCGTGTGACAGAAATAGAGTAAGGGGACTTGATACAGCTTGTGGATGGAAACAGCACATCCACGTAATGGATACAGGACAGCCACTTGTAGATGGACACAGCACAGCCACTCAATGGACACAGGACAGACAATTGTAGATGGACACAGCACAGACACTCAATGGACACAGGACAGACAATTGTAGATGGACACAGCACAGACACTCAATGGATACAGGACAGACAATTGTAGATGGACACAGCACAGACACTCAATAAACACAGTACACCACTTGCACTGATTTTTGTGTTTTAAAGATGACAGCTCTACTAGACTTGAGTGGAAAGGTATTGCATCATCATATGAGGTTACAGACGAAGATGCCTGGCTGTGTTTGGCCCTGGCTTCTGCAAAAGGCATGCTTCTAGTACATGAAACAGAGGTAGTACTAGCAGGACCACCATTCACAAACAAAGGCCATGAGCCTTCCCTTGCCACTACGTGTGGTGTATGTTATGTCTGCAATTTTAACTTTTTTGTCCCTAAACATTCCTTTTATTATTAAGTGATATTTTCTTTACTATTGTGAAATATTGAGATTTCAGGCGCCCTTTCTTAAATACAGAATAATGCCAAAATGTAACCACTCTGATTTTTACAAGAATGATTAATTATTATTATTATTATTATTATTATTATTATCATCATCATCATTATTTTGGGGTATTTTAAGGCACAGAATCAAATGGCCACAGAAGCCTTTTACCACTTGCTATCAGAAATCTGAGGCTGCCGCCTTGTATTTTTACGAGACTACCATTTTTATTTTTTTCATTTTGGGACACTTTACTGCACAGAATCAAACAGCCCTTCATTCACAATTGAATATGTGACAGTATTTATATCAAACTTTATCTGATATGCATCCAGTGATGTGATCTCCTACTTAGTAGCATCTATCTTATAAAAACATATACCGTACATTTATTTATTTCCGTTGGAATCTCTCTAATACCATATTATATGTTTGAACAATATTTTACTAATATGTTCTTATAACAACACTGCATAAAATGTATGCCATCTACCAGGCTACATGCATAGCCTTTAATATTCAACAGTAAAAGCTGACAAATATATTTATCTCACATTTGGATATATACAAATATAATCACAAGTCTTAGGATAGATATTATTTCTCAGTCCGCCATGAAAAAGATGGATTTTTGGTACATAAATGTTTATAATAAATTTTTTATTCAAGGAGTAAACTAAAATGAAATGCCTTTAAGCGACAAAGAAAAACATGACCATGTCCCTTAACAAGAGTATATTTCAAACTACTTACAATATCATTTAGTAAAAGAATGTCTGTTCTTTCTCTGTTTTTTCATTTGCTTTTTTTCCGCAAATACTACATTTGCTAGGGACATTTTATAATTTGTAAAGGATTATCTATATTACGATGTTACGATTTCCAAATAATAGAGGCTATACACTATACTTAAAATAATACTGTCCACCCCACCCCCGCCGGAATTTGAAGTAGACGGATGTTATACAAAACCTCATCTTTTTCTCTGTGTGCATTACGGCTCCTCTCTGTGTGCGTCTGATGTCATACACACGTGTGCCATGATGGGTCACATGTACAATACGGCAGGACTGGAGGTGTGTGCTGGAACTGGGACCCAACAGCTATCTAATCACTGACAGCCTGCTCAGAGTATTTAGCCAGCCCAGCTGAATTTTAGCGGAGCTCGCAATCTGCCAGAAATGCACTTTCTACAGCCTTGCCTGCAGTCTCTCTGGGACCCACAGTGCCTTAAGCAGCTACTTTGGTTCCCTTGTGGTAAATCTGTTACTGCCTGGAAGAGGTGCCAGTGTAGATCCAAAAATTGGGACACCTACTGGCTACAAGCCATCATCAAAACATTTTTTTTTGTCTTGATCTACTTACAGTATACCATCCTGTCTGGAAAATTATAGTTTTTCTTTTCTTATATAGAAAATACAGGCGCTAATTCCTAATTATAACAATAAATACTTTATTAGTAATTATACCTCAAAAGAGCTGCACGGTGTGTTTATGCCTGTGTTAGCACAAAAAATCCTTGTGGAGACAAGGAACCTAAGAACTATTAAATAACACCTTGCGCTTATATGAATAAAGCTCTGATGTGGGTGAATAAACAAGACCACGAGTTAAATAATCACTTATTTATTATACTAAAATATAAAGATAAATATAAATGATCATACAGGTTTCCATATTTATTAAGGTAAAACCTTATATGAAACAATATATACACAACCTAAAAACAATACTGAATCTACCTCCTGAAGGTGGATCAATTAGAAACAATGTGTACACAATAAAAAATTGTTATATAAAAAAGACATTTCGTTGAGTATAAATAGTCAGTTCATGTCCGGATATTTTATCCCATAAGTAGATGAAGAATATTCAACAATAAATAATATATAATATGCTGTTCCTTCCGTACGTACAGAAATTCGATAGCCGGAGCCCACAGTGAGTCACACTGTATTTACCGCAACAGGGGGCCTTAATATCAGGTGGCGAGTAGAGTACCTCCGGTCAGACCCTCACTTGCTGCAAGAGTATGGTCTGCCAACAGTCTATCTCACCAGATTGTTGGATTTTGTCTGTGTTTCCCCCGTAACTCGTACCGTGCTGCAAATGGAAGGAGTAGGCTGGGCAGTAACAGATGTCTCCGTTTTCCAGGATTGTGCACCACTCGCACTTCCAATCAAAGGGAGGGTACAGTCAACGGGGTCCGGCTTCCAGGTATGGAACGTAAGGTCGCGAAAAAGGATTCTATCAATAAGATAAAAAGATCGGGCGCTTATATGTACTGTTGCTCAAAAGCTGCTGCTATAAAATTGGGTAAGTCACCCCCAATACCAAACGCGAACAAAGAAAACCAATTAGCAGCGCTAATAAAACAATTAGTAGAATAGAAGGATTGAGTACTGATTCATAATATTTAATCAAACATGAAATTATTCACTAGCACAACAAAAAAAATATGAATAAAAAAAATCTGACAATTACTATAAAAGATTACTATAAAAGAGAGGGGTCATGGTTATAGCTGCCTGATTTGTGTGTAGTCCGTTCCTGATTATTATAGACCGGATAGCAAACAGATGAATAGTCGTCCCTGGACTGACAGCGCAGTCATAGGATTAGAAGTTATTTACCACAATTGGCCACTGGAGGAAATAGTCCCTTAAAGTTGTGATTGCGGGTCCTCACTGCATCGCGGTATCCTCCTTAATTGGAAAAGAGTAGTGGTAGTTCTGCTGATGAAAGTTCGTGCAATAATTTGGCTCAGCACAATGTCCAGTCCTGGTCCGGATACACAAAGGCAGCAATTCTCATATAAGTGGTGACCCCAAAAGCTTGTTACCTGACGCATTTCGCTGCAGGTCCTGCAGCTTTATCAAAGGCGGGTGTTCCCGCCAGACTCGGATTCCAGATTGAGGCTGAAAGTTATCCTCCTGGCGTTGGATTCTCACAGATTTGGAATTCCATATAAGGAGCCGTGGCTGGGACCCAGCGCCATTTCACTCCAGTCACGCTGCGGTGTGCTGCGCTCTGCTCTGCAGTGTCTATCTAAGTGGCTGTTTTGAATACAAATGCTGTCGCTGTGTGCATAAGGGGCTGTGCTGCGGTCACTGTGTCCATCTAAGGGGCTGTGCTGTCACTGTGTCCATCTAAGGGGCTGTGCTGCTGTTGTTGTGTCCATCTTAGGGGCTGTGCTCTGCTGTGTCCATCCACAAACTGAGTCCAGTCTCCTTAGTCTAATTCTATCACAGTGGTGCTGTTTTGACTCCATAGGCTCCACCACTGCGCTCCCACAGTGTGACAAATTTGTCAGTAAAAAAAGGTTAAAAAAAGTTTTAAAAAAAATTGTTGTGTTTGTTTGTACTGTGCACTGCATGCCAATATATGTGTAGGGATGTAGAGGTTACAAATGCTAATTAAGACTGATATCTATTGGACACTTAGTAAAGTTACATAGTTACATAGTTTGTGAGGTTGAAAAGAGGCAAAATGCCCATCAGGTTCAACCTGTATTCTGTGTTAAGCTGTTCATAATATAATGCACCTGCTTAAGTAATGGTTTAGTACCAATTGACAACTATAATTCTTACCACTCCCAGATATTAATGTCACTATGTTAACTGCTATAACTCTGGATACTTTTTCCAGTTAAAAATTTGTCCAATCAGTTTTTAAATGCATTTACAGAGTCTGCCATTAGTACCTTCTCCAGCAGGGAGTTCCACATTTTTATTGCCCATACTGTGAAGAACCCTTTACTACATTGTGTAAGAAAGTTTCTCTCCTCTAGCCTCAGTGAGTGCCCATGTATCCTATACAGGGTTCTTTTAATAAAGAAATCCCTTGCTAACTCCTTGTAATGACCCTTTACATAATTGTAGATATTAATAATGTCACCTCTTAGACGCCTCTTTTCTAGTGTATACATATTTAACCTAGTAAGCCTTTCCTTTTACTCCAGTGTCTCTAACCCTTTAATCAATTTAGTAGCTCACCTTTGAACTCTTTCTAGTTCCCCTATATCTTTTTTATAACGTGTTGCCCAAAATTTAACACAATATTGTACAGTGGCAGGATTACATCCTCGTCCATTGTCTCATGTGCGGCGGGCAATTTTCGTGTTTTGTGTTTTGGTTCTAATTCCACTTTCATGTTTTGGTTTTGGCTTGGTTTTGCCAAAACCACCCTTTCGTGTTTTGGTTTTGGTTTTGGATCTGGATGATTTTTGGAAAAAAACATAAAAACAGCTAAAATCACAGCATTTGGGGGTAATTTTGCCCCTACGCTATTATTAATCTCAATAACATTAATTTCCACTCATGTCCAGTCTATTCTGAACACCTCACACCTCACAATATTGTTTTTAGGCCTAAAAGTTGCACTGAGGTGGCTGTATGACTAAGCTAAGCTACACAAGTAACATAGTAACATAGTATCTGAGGTTGAAAAAAGACAATTGTCCATCGAGTTCAACCTATTTGTGGTCTCCTATGCATGATGATTTGACTAAAATTTCTGACTGATGCTGCTGTCAGCCGTTACATTTTATCCCTATTTATAGTAACTATAATGCATGACTATGCACCATACCCCTGGATATCCTTATCCATTAGGAATTTATCTAACCCATTCTTAAAGGTGTTGACAGATTCCGCCATTACAACTCTCTCGGGCAGGGAATTCCTAACATGTATTGTCCTTACCATGAAAAAGCCTTTACGCAGTATTGTACGGAATCTCCTCTCCTCTAACCTGAGCGAGTGTCCACGAGTCCTCTGTGTTGATCTAACCAAAATCAGGTCCCGTGCAAGCTCTGTGTATTGTCCCCTTATATATTTGTAGATGTTGATCATATCCCCTCTTAGTCTCCGCTTTTCCAATGTAAACATGCCTAGTCTTTCAAGCCTTTCCTTGTATTCCATCGTCTCCATGCCCTTAATTAGTTTGGTCGCCCTCCTCTGTACCTTTTCAAGCTCCAGGATATCCTTTTTGTAGTACGGTGCCCAGAATTGTACACAGTATTCAAGGTGTGGCCTCACTAGTGATTTATATAATGGGAGTATAATACTCTCGTCCCTAGCATCAATACCCCGTTTTATGCATGCTAATATCTTATTAGCCTTCTTTGCTGCAGTCCTACTTTGGGTACTACTGCTTAGCTTGCTATCTATGAGGACACCTAAGTCCTTTTCCAGTACAGAATCCCCTAATTTTACCCCATTTAGTAGGTAGGTGTAATTTTTGTTCTTGTTACCACAGTGCATTACCTTACACTTGTCTGTGTTGAAGCGCATTCTCCATTTGGCTGCCCATGCTTCTAATTTAACTAAGTCGTTCTGAAGAGACTCGGCATCCTCCTATGTATTTATAGCCTTACACAATTTGGTATCATCTGCAAAAATTGACACCATGCTCTCTAGACCTTCTGTTAGGTCGTTAATGAAAATATTGAAAAATAGCGGTCCTAATACTGAGCCTTGCGGCACACCACTTAGCACTTCAGTCCAAGTTGATAAAGATCCATTAACCACAACGTGCTGCTTCCTATTATCTAACCAGTTTTTGACCCAAGTGCATATTGTGCTTCCTAGCCCTGATTCTTGTAGCTTGTAGATAAGTCTCATGTGTGGTACAGTATCGAACGCTTTGGCAAAGTCTAAAAAGATTACATCCACGTCTTTACCCTGATCTAGGTTTGCGCTGATCTAGGTTTGCGCTTACCTAGAGTGTGCGGCACAAACACCTGGCCCAACTAGGAGTGGCACTGCAGTTGCGGACAAGATGGCATTATTCAAAAACTAGTCCCCAAACAGCATATGATGCAAAGAAAAAAAATTGCAATGAGGTAGTTGTATGACTAAGCCAAGTGACACAAACAATTGGCCCATCTAGGCGTGGCACTGCAGTGGCAGACAGGAGGGCAGATGTGACAAAAAAAGGCCCCAAACAGCACATCATGCAAAGAAGGAAAAAAATTGCAATGAGGTATTTGTATGACTAAGCCAAGCGACACAAACAATTGGCCCATCTAGGCGTGGCACTGCAGTGGCAGACAGGAGGGCAGATGTAAAAAAAAGGCCCCTAACAGCACATGATGTAAAGAAGAAAAAAAGGAGCACAGAGGTTGCTGTAGGCCTAAGCTAAGCGACACAACCACCTGGCCCATCTAGTAGTGTCACGCAGTGGCAGAATGTCGAGAGTGGGCTGCAATTGTTCGGTCCACTGACAGCATCTCCAGCACGCTCCAGTCACTTTAAAAAAAAATCTGCAATTGGTGGACTTATATGGCAGTACCCCAGGACTAATACAGCAGTACCCCTGGACTCATACGGCAGTGTCACACAGGATGGCACTTTTCAAAACCTAAGCCCCAAACAGCACCTCATGCAAAGATGTTGAAGAGGTGCAATGAGGTAGCTGTATGACTAAGCTAAGCGACACAAACAATTCCAACTGGAATTATACGTCCAAATCACTGGAATTAATTGGCAAGATCACTGTAATTAATAATTATAAATCACTGAAATTAATTGGCAAAATCACTGTGATTATACGTCCAAATCACTGGAATTAAATGGCAAAATCTCACTATCGCCTACCTAGTGAAGTGGAATCTAGATGGGATTTGTTATCAGGGACACAATACCTCCATAAATTGTCTAAATCCCACTGCACTAATGGCGGATACCGGACGCACGTCTTAACACCAACATAAGTGTCATGGCCTCAGTTATGAGGGCTTCCATCGTCATGTGAAGCTGAACCACTATTCATGAACATAGGCCAGGGCCTCAGCCATTCCTTGCCACTCCATGTCATAAATGGCATATTGGCAAATTTACGTTTCTTCTCAGACGATTTAAATTTCTTTTTTTGGTTCTTTTTACTGAACTTTGGCTTTTTGGATTTTACACGCCCTCTACTATCACATTGGGCATCAGCCTTGGCAGACGACGTTGATGGCATTTCATCGTCTATGTCATGGCTAGTGGCAGCAGCTTCAGCACTAGGAGGAAGTGGTTATTCATGATCTTTTCCTATTTTCTCCTCAAAATTTTTGTTCTCCATTATTTTTGGGAGTTATATGAGACAATATACGTCACAGGAATGACTGGAATTACTGATGACACAGGACACTACCACTGGTTTGATGCAGCCCAACAGGTTGTTATAATAGTTATACTGCAGCAGTGGATATATAGCAGCAGCGTATATCGTCACTGGAATTACTGATGACACAGGACACTACCACTGGTCTGCACAACACAGCACCCCTTTTTTACAGCTACACTGGATATATGGCAGCAGAGAACACCAACACTGTGAATGGCTGGACTGATACAGCACAATACACTGACTACACTGGACTGGTCTGCATAACACAGCACCACTTTACAACTACACTGGATATATCTGCCTGGACTGAAACAGCACAATACACTGACTACACTGGACTGATCTGCACAACACAGCACCACTTTACAGCTACACTGGCTATATGGCAGCAGAGAACACCAACACTGTGACTGCCTCGACTGATGCAGCACAACACTTGCCACCCCACTTTCCTGTCCCAACACACAGACACTGAACACTGAGGATACATCCTCTCTATACACTCTCCGAGACTGGAGTGAAAATGCCGGGGACGCGCGGCTCCTTATATGGAATCCAAATCCCGCGAGAATCAGACAGTGGGATGATGATGTTTTGCCGCGTTCGGATTTCCAAGTCAAGAGGGAAAATCCGAGCCTTGCTTGGATCCGGACTCGGAAGGCAAAGTTCGGTTCTCTGAGAACCGTACCCACTCATCTCTAATCTCAATGCCCCGTTTTATGCACACAAGCACTTTATTTGCTGCATTTTGACATTGTGTACTTTTATTAAGCCTTTTATCTATGAGCACCCCCAAATCTTTTTCCATCACAGTTACCCCTATATTTTCACCATTTAGAGTGTAGGATGCATGTGTGTTTTGTGTCCCAAAATGCATAACTTTTTGCATTTTTCTATATTGAACCTCATTCCCCATTTATACGTCCAGGTTTCAAGTTTAAATAAGTCATTCTGTAGAGACTCCACATCGCTTTATAGTTAATTACCTTACACAGTTTAGTATCATCTGCAAAGAATGACACTGTGCTTTCCAGGCCTTTTCCTAGATTATTAATAAATATATTGAACAGTAACGGGCCAAATACGTACCTTTGTGGTATTCCGCTGACTTCTGGTGCCCAGCTGGAGAACATTCCGTTGACCACTACTCATTGTACTCTGTTATCCAGCCAATTACCTATCCATGTGCAAATAGTATATCCTAGGCCAAGTTCCCTTAATTTGATGATCAGTCTCCTGTGAGGCACTGTATCGATTTGCTTTTTGTTTACAATTTTAGCTGCCCTTATCACTTTTTTGCATGTTTTATTGCATTCCTTATAATGCTGGAATTACTCCTCCTCTTCATTAGATTTAAATGTTTTGAAAGCACGCCTCTTTTTAGCCATTGCTTCTTTGACCTCCTTATTAAGCCATATTGGCTTGTGTTTAGTACTCCTGCGTTTACTGCTCATGAGAATTAATTTGTGAATATTGCTATCAAGCAACCTTTTTAAAGCTACCCAAATTTCCGTTGTGTCTTTACCATGAAACAAAGCTTCCCAGTCAATGTCATCTAGTGCCGTCTTAGCATATTGAAGTTAGCTTTTCTAAAGTTAAATGTTTTAGTTGTTCCCTTATAGCTATGTTTCTTGAAAGTGATGTCGAATGTGATCATATAGTGGTCACTGTTTCCCAAGGTTTCACCAACTTTAGTGTTTGATATAATGTCCACATTATTGGTAATAACTAGGTCCAGAATAGTTTTACCTCTAGTTGGGTCCTCGACTAATTGAGTCAAGTATTGATCCTTTACTGTTTTTAAATACCAGCTGCTCCTAGTTTTACACATGAATCGTTACTCCAATTTATATCCAGATAGTGAAAATCTAACACTAGGATATCCCACATTCCCACAGCTTTTTCAATTTGCAGTAAGAGTTGTTCCTCATCATGTATGCTAATATCTGGTTGCTTGGAGCACATTCCAATGACTAGTTTCTTTGCTTCTGTGCCCCCACTTGTGATCTCAACCCATAGTGACTCCACATTATCTCCAGTCCCTTCGTAAATACCATCTATTAAGTTTGGTTTTAGAGATGGTTTAACAAAGAGACATACCCCTCCTCACCTTTTAGTAGCCGTATCCCTCCTGAAAAGTGAATATTCCTCCAAATTCTCAACCCAGTCATGAGAGTTGTCCCACCATGTTTCCGTAATACCTATAGTATCATACTGAGATTTTGATACAAGCCATTCCAATTCCCCCATTTTACCTGAGACGCTTCTTGCTTTCGCAAGCATACATTTTAGCTTAGCAGCTCCCTTGCCTGTTTGTTTTAATAGTATCTTATCTATATTTACAAGTGCCTTTCTAGACTTACCCTTACCGATTGTTATTCTCCTCCCTCCCTTTCCACCCCATCATACTTAATACAGCCTTCCTCACTACTATCTCTATTTGACCTATTAAGACTTTCTAAATCCCCCCTGATGTTTGTATCTACCCTTGTGCTATGGACATGATTTTCTATATACCGTATTGTTGAAAGGGAAGAAGAATGATGATTTGTGTAGTTTAAAACTGGATGCCAAATTTACACCATTGACTATAATACCCCATTCCATGTCTATTAGTCATAACTAGAGATGAACGGGTTTGGTTCTCACGTCATGAGCCCGGATCCAAATCAGGCTTGAGCTTTCCCGCCTGACTCGGAAACCAGAATGAGGCAAAACATCATCATCCCCCTGTCAGATTCTTGCAGGGTTTGGATTCCATATAAGGAGCCGCGCATCCCCGCCATTTTAAATCCGGCATTGGAGAGCGTAGAGAGAAGACGCGTCTCTGTCCTCAGTGTCCTCAGTGGTAATGTCTTGTGCTGCATCTGTCCAGTCACAGCGGTTGTGTCCTCTGCTGCCATATGTCCAGTGCTGCTGTATAAATCCAGTCCAGTGGTGCTGTGTTGTGCTGCATCAGTCCAGTGGTGGTGTCTTGTGCTGCATCAGTCCAGTCACAGTGTGGGTGTCCTCTGCTGTCATATGTCCAGTGCTGCTGTATAGGTCAAGTCCAGTGGTGCTGTGTTGTGCTGCATCAGTCTAGTCAGAGTGGTGGTGTCCTCTGCTGCCCTGTGTCCCGTGCTGCTGTATAAGTCCAGTCCAGTGGTGTTGTGTTGTGCTGCATCAGACCAGTGGTGGTGTCTTGTGCTGCATCAGTCCAGTCACAGTGGTGGTGTTCTCTGCTGCCATATGTCCAGTGCTGCTGTATAAGTCCAGTCCAGTGGTGCTGTGTTATGCTGCATCAGTCCAGTGGTGGTGTCTTGTGCTGCATAAGTCACAGTGGTGGTGTCCTGCCATATGTCCAGTGCTGCTGTATAAGTCAAGTCCATTGCAGTGGTGCTGTGTTGTCCTGATTCAGTCCAGTGGTGGTGTACCTGTGCTGCTTTATATGTCCAGTGGTACTGTCGTATATGTCCAGTGATACTGCCGTATATGTCGAGCGGTACTGCCGTATAAATCCAGTGATCCTGCAGTATAATTCCAGTGGTACTGGCGTATAAGTCCAGTCCAGTGATACTGCCATATATGTCCATTGATACTGCCATATATGTCCAGCGGTACTGCCGTATAAATCCAGTGATCCTGCCGTATAATCCCAGTGGTACTGGCGTATAAATCCAGTCCATTGATACTGCCGTATATGTCCAGTGATACTGCTGTATATGTCCATCGATACTGCTGTATATGTCCATCGATACTGCTGTATATGTCCAGCGGTACTGCCGTATAAATCCAGTGATCCTGCCGTATAATTCCAGTGATCCTGCCGTATAATTCCAGTGATCCTGCCGTATAATTCCAGTGGTACTGGCGTATAAATCCAGTGATCCTGCCATATAATCCCAGTGGTACTGGCGTATAAATCAAGTCCAGTGATACTGCCGTATATGTCCAGTGATACTGCCATATATGTTCAATGATCCTGCCATATAAATCCAGTGATCCTGCCGTATAATTCCAGTGATCCTGCCATATAATTCCAGTGGTACTGGCGTATAAGGCCAGTGATCCTGCCGTATAATTCCAGTGGTACTGGCGTATAAGGCCAGTGATCCTGCCGTATAATTCTAGTGGTACTGACGTATAAATCCAGTCCAGTGATCCTGCCGTATAATAACAGTGGTACTGGCGTATAAATCCAGTGATCCTGCCGTATAATTCCAGTGATCCTACCGTATAATTCCAGTGGTGCTGGCGTATAAATCCAGTCCAGTGATACTGCCGTATTTGTCCAGTGATACTGCCGTACAGTATATGTCCATTGATACCGCCATATATGTCCAGCGGTACGGTCATATATGTCCAGCGGTACTGCCGTATAAATCCAGTGATCCTGCAGTATAATTCCAGTGGTACTGGCGTATAAATCCAGTCCAGTGATACTGACATATATGTCCAGTAATACTGCCGTATATGTCCATTGATACTGCCATATATGTCCAGCGGTACTGCCGTATAAATCCAGTGATCCTGCCGCATACTTCCAGTGATCCTGCCATATAATTCCAGCGGTACTGGCGTATAAATCCAGTGATCCTGACGTATAATCCCAGTGGTACGGGCGTATAACTCCAGTCCATTGATACTGCCATATATGTCCATTGATACTGCCGTATATGTCCAGCGGTACTTCCGTATAAATCCAGTGATCCTGCAGTATAATTCCAGTGAACCTGCCGTATAATTCCAGTGGTACTGCCGTATAATTCCAGTGATCCTGCCGTATAATCCCAGTGGTACTGGCGTATAAATCCAGTCCATTGATACTGCCATATATGTCCAGTGATATTGCCGTATATGTCCAGTGATCCTGCCGTATATGTCCAGTAATCCTGCCATATAAATCCAGTGATCCTGCCATATAAATCCAGTGATCCTGCCGTATAATTCCAGTAATCCTGCCATATAAATCCAGTGGTACTGGTGTATAAATCCAGTGATCCTGCTGTAAAATTCCAGTGATCCTGCTGTATAATTCCAGTGGTACTGGCATATAATTCAAGTCCAGTGATACTGCAGTATATGTCCATTGATACTGCCATATATGTCCATTGATACTGCTGTATATGTCCAGCGGCACTGCCGTATAAATCCAGTGATCCTGCCGTATAATTCCAGTGATCCTGCCGTATAATTCCAGTGATCCTGCCGTATAATTCCAGTGGTACTGGCGTATAAATCCAGAGATCCTGCCATATAATTCCAGTTGTACTGGCATATAACTCCAGTCCAGTGATCCTGCCGTATAACAACAGTGGTACTGGCGTATAAGTCCAGTGATCCTGCCATATAATTCCAGTGATCCTGCCATATAATTCCAGTGTTCCTGCCGTATAATTCCAGTGGTACTGGTGTATAAGTCTAGCCAGTGATACTGCCGTAATTGTCCAGTGATGCTGCCGTATATGTCCATTGATGCTGCCATATATGTCCAGCGGTACTGCCGTATATGTCCAGCGGTACTGCCATATAAATCCAGTGATCCTGTCGTATAATTCCAGTGGTACTGGCGTATAAGTCCAGTCCAGTGATACTGCCGTATATATCCAGTGATACTGCTGTATATGTCCATTGATTCTGCCATATATGTCCAGCGATACTGCCGTATAAATCCATTGATCCAGCCGTATAATTCCAGTGATCCTGCCTTATATGTCCAGTGGTACTGCCATATAATTCCAGTGATACTGCTGTATATATATATATATATATATATATATATACCCTGTTGCAAAGAGGATTAAGGAGGCCATTACAACTATGCCGGTGTTAGACGTGCGTCCGCTCAGTGACATGCGGTGGGGTGAGGCAGGTGAGACAGAGCCTTTCCTGTCATACTAACGTTCGTGGCAGAGTTTTGATTGTATAAAGTATATGAAAAATGCAAAGAAATATGTTTGAAATATCTTATTTGCATTATTCTAATAATTTATATAGCCAAAACTCTGGAGTCAAAATTCTATGGCAGGTGAGGCAGTGTCTCCCCTGCCTATCTTTTCCGCACATCACTGATCAAAACTCACCAAATTTCCATGAGTTTAAACTGCTACACCTGTGTATAATGCCCAGATGTATGCTTTGGCTCATATATTGCATGTAAATTTGCCTCTGGGCTAGCCTGTGCCTCCTGAGCTATTTAGCTCACCGCACGTCCCTGCGTCCGGTATCCGCCATTAGTGCAGTGGGACTGCAGTGCCAATCCCAGATGATCCAGGTGTTTATGCCGCACACTTGTGTCGCTTAGTTTAGTCATACGAAAAAGAAAGGATAAATAGGGAGCGCAAGCAGAATAATAAATAAAAATTTTATTAAAGGAATTATCCCTTATGGATTGGTACAGACTGAGTTAATAATACACTTATAAAGGCACATCCACCATTTGCAATAAACCAATACACAATTACAGTTAGATACTGATAAAAAATGAATAAGATCCTCGAGCTTAATATTCAATAATCAAAAAGGGACACAATTGGTATATATGTCTCCTTATTGTAATAGTAACAGTTCCTCAAAAGATAGTACCGCTGTATTGTTCCAATAATTGTATAAAATTCCGGATAACAGTTGTGGTAATGTTTCTGTAGTGATAAGTGATAACAATAAGTATACTTGCCCTTTAAAGTGAAGTGAGTCCGAATCACTGATACTTAAGTGTGATGTTATATTCGTAAAACAAATTTTTCTCACAGTTTGAAGAAATTAATGGAGCCAGAGGGTAACAACTCACGCTATCACTTGAATGAATACAGTCGTCTGGTATCAGCGTCTTACTGTACCTTGGCTTCTCGTTGAAAACATGCAAGTGGGCAACACTGGATGAATCTACTGTTGGTGTCCCAATGTGCCGTGGCTCACTACAGGCAGGGCATGCTGGCGGATGGCGCTGGACGGCCCATGATTCTGCCTCTTCTGATGTCAGCGATTCAAAGTGCCGCAGCTAGCCGCTTCCAAGGCCGCCGGGCAAGCGGCACTTAGGTGGTCTGTGGACCGTTTGGTAGGAAAGAACTGCTGGCGGTCAGCCCTGTGTTGGATGCCGCGGCTTTGTTTGGCAGGGAAGCCCGTACAGGCGGCTCTGAGCGGGGCAATCAGAGAACAGCTGGAGGTGATGTGCAGCCTGTGTTGTGAATAGAAGTCCTAACTTCTGACGTGTTTCTCGACCATTCAGACTGGTCATTTCTTCAGAGGAATAAATCACATACAGCTACCTCATTGCCCTCCTTTACTTCTTGGCATGTTGTGCTGTTTGGGTACTATTTTTTTTAAGTGCCATCCTGTCTGACACTGCAATGCCACTCCTAGATGGGACAATTGTTTGTGTCGCTTAGCTTAGTCATACAGCTACCTCATTGTACCTCTTTTTCATCTTTGCATGATGTGCTCTTTGGGGCCTTTTTTATATTTGCCCTCCTGTCTGACACTGCAGTGCCACTCCTAGATGGGCCAATTGTTTGTGTCATTTAGCTTAGTCATACAGCTACCTCATTGCACCTCTTTTACATATTTGCATGATGTGCTGTTGGGGCCTTCTTTTATATCTGCCATCCTGTCTGACACTGCAGTGCCACTCCTAGATGGAACAGGTGTTTGTGCCGCACACTTGTGTCGCTTAGCTTAGTCATACAGCAACCTCGGTGCACTTCTTTTTCTTCTTTGCATGATGTGCTGTTTGGGGACTAGTTTTTTAAAGTGCCATCCTGTCTGACACTGCAGTGCCACTCCTAGATGGGCCAATTGTTTGTGTCGCTTAGCTTTGTCATACAGCTACCTCATTGAACCTCTTTTACATCTTTGCATGATGTGCTGTTGGGGCCTAGTTTTTGAATAGTGCCATCCTGTCTGACACTGCGGTGCCACTCCTAGATGGGCCAGGTGTTTGTGCCGCACACTTCTGTCGCTTAGCTTAGCCATCCAGTTACCTCATTGCACCTCTTTCTTTTTTGCATGATGTGCTGTTTGAGGCCTATTTTATAAATCTGCCATCCTGTCTGACACTCCAGTGCAACTCATAGAAGGGCCAGGTTTTTGTGCCGCACACTTGTGTCGCTTAGCTTAGCCATACAGCCACCTCGGTGCAATGTTTCGGCCTAAAAACAATATTGTGAGGTGTGAGGTGTTCAGAATAGACTGGAAATGAGTGGAAATGAATGTTATTGAGGTTAATAATTATGTAGGATCAAAATTACCCCCAAATTCTGTGATTTTAGCTGTTTTTATGTTTTTTTTCAAAAATCATCCAGATTCAAAGCCAAAAAACGAAAGGGTGGTTTTGGCAAAACCAAAACACGAGCTGGGAATTAGAACCAAACCAAAACACAAAACACGAAAAGTGCCCACCGCGCATCTCTAGTCATAATTTTATCTATTACGCTATTTTACAGTCACACTCAGATTTTTAGTTTCTGAATGTATTTATTTTATGACATGTAAAAAGCCTTGCTAAACTTCTACAGCAGCTGTATTTACCATTATCCATGATCTATGCATCTGATTTAATTGATATGCTGCTCTGGAATTTGGAATTTGTTTGACTTTAAAAATATCAACAATTCTTTTTTATATTTTTTATGTAATCACTATTGATGTGATGTCTATACAGATACAGATGTCTATAGTTATTATATTTCCTCAAACTTATATTTTGTACAGTGTAACTACCATTTGAATTCTCCAGTCACCTGAAATTATACCTTCATTGTAAATGTAATTTAATATAGTAGGAAAGTTTGCAAGCCACTATCATAACCCACAGGGTAAACATTAGTGGAAGCTCCTGTCTAACATGCCAATTTATATAATAAATCCATGTCATATACACACTTTCCTGATGCACTTTTCTTACACCTTGCTGTAGCTTCCTAATTGACAACACTATGGCTTTGTTGTTAGCTCTCCATATATTTCATTCCCCAACCCCAAGTACAGAAACATTGAGCTCCTTGGTGCTTAATGATTGCAAATTCTTTACAACTGAATGCTTTATAGCAATCTAATTTGATTAAATATATTTTTTATGTCATTATTGGTACAACTAAAAGGGCATTAATTAGGTTAGAGAGTAACATTAGTTTATAAATAAGTGTAAAGGTGTAATGGTGAGCCCCCATCTTAGATTTTGGGTAAGCCAATGGACCTGATGCTAGACTATTGGCTCTGTTTGTAAAAGTTTAGTTTGTAAAAGTCCTGATTTAGAATTAGATA
The DNA here is from genome assembly GCF_028390025.1 of Pseudophryne corroboree. Lineage (NCBI taxonomy): Eukaryota > Metazoa > Chordata > Amphibia > Anura > Myobatrachidae > Pseudophryne > Pseudophryne corroboree. The sequence goes on along the minus strand of NC_086444.1, from coordinate 853,425,208 downwards.
TAAAAGATGCTACTGTAGAAGAACTTTTAGAATCTTGACAAAACCATGTTGTGCTGCAAATGGGGGATTTAAAACAGGTGAGGTACCCATCCTAGACAGGGCCATAACTAGGGCACCGGGTGGCCTTGCAAAGAGAAAGACTTTACAGGCCCATTCCTTATCCATAAAATAACTTTTGCTTATAACTTGGCCATCTAGGCTTTATGGTTAATACTATTGCACACCCTGACCGTAAAATCTCTAATAAGTAGAATTAGGGATAAGATACATTAGGGGAGGTGGGACAATGGACTTAGTGGTCCTTAGGGGAAACTGGGGAGGATGAGACTGTTTAGTAACAGTGGCAAGAAAGTAGTAGTACTGGGCAGGAAGAATGGGAAAGAGAGGGACCGGAAAATGTGTAGTACTGTAGGATTGGGGGTGTTGAAGAGTGGGGAGGACTGAGGAGCAAGTTCAACTACAAGTGCCCAATTTCTAAGTTCTTTACAGGTATCATTTCTCAAGCATTTGGTGAGGGAATCTCAAAGACTCAATATTAGATTTAATATTTACAAACAGTGACAGGATATCAGACATATATGTGGGTGAGAACCTAGGATCCAGTGATCATCAAGCAGTATGGTTTAGTATAAAGACAGGGTCCAATTCCTGTCACACAAAAAGAAGGGTGTTGGATTTTAGGAAGGCTGACTTTGCAAAAATGGGGAGCTGTTTAAGTTATTTATTGGCAGACTGGAGGCACTTGAAAGTGTGCCGGAGAGGTGAGAAAAACTAAAATGTGCAATACTAAAAGCAACATACCTTTGTATCTAATGGGTTAGGAAATACACTAGGAAAAGGAAGCCAGTGTGGTTCACAAAAGAAGTATCAACTAGTGTGAAAAGAAAAAAGATGGCCTTTTGGAAATACAACAAATTTCAAACAATAATGGCAAAGAGGTGTATATTGCCAGGTGGAAGGAGGCTAAGAAAGTGATCAGGCATGCAAAGGCAGAAGCTGAGGAGAAAATGGCCTAGTCAGTAGATAAAGGGGGCAAAACTTTTTGCAAGTATATAAGTGAAAGGAGAAAATCAAATGAAGTAATAATAAGACTTAAGATAGAGAGTGAGAATTTGGTGGAGGGTGACAAGGCTATAGCAGATCATCTAAATTATTGTTTTTGCTCTGTATTCACTTCAGAAGAAGAAGGGAATGGACCACAGTTAAGCTGCAAGGACATGCATAAAAATGAGGTAGATGAATGTAGATTTACAGAGTAAAAGGTCCTAACAGAACTCTCAAAACGGAAAGTGAATAAATCAATGGGACCAGATGGTATACATCCAAGGACACTAAAGAGTTAAAAGATGTGCTGGTAGCACCATTAACAGAATTATTGAACCAGTCACTAGATACAGGTGCAATTCCAGAGGACTGGAAAAGAGCGAATGTAGTTCCACTGCACAAAAGTGGAAGCAAAGAAGACGCAAGTAACTACATACCAGTAAGCCTTACATCAGTCATAGGGAAAGTAATGAAAACACTATTAAAATAAAGTAGTGGAATATCTTGAATCAAAAAAATTACAGGATCCAAAACAGCATAGATTTACTTGGGGGAGATCATGGCAAAACATCTTATTGACTTTTTTGAGTCAAATAGATATAGCATATCTAGACTTTAGTAAGGCATTTGACACTGTCCCACATTGCAGACTGCTAAGTAAACTCAAAAGTGTCGGCTTGTGTCATAAAACAGTTAAATGGATAAGAACCTAGTTGTAGCATAGGAGACAGACAGTTGTAGTAAATGAAGTGCATTCTATGGAGGGAAATGTTACCAGTGGAGTACTGTAGTGATCTGTACTTGGACCAGTGCTTTTTAATATCTTTGGAGACATTGCAATATCTACTGTAGGTAGACTTGAGAAATGATCAAGAACGTGCAACTACAGTTTAATGCTAAAAAATGCAAAATCATGCACTTTGGTCTCAAAAACCCAAAGTCTAAATGTAGTATCATGGGCACTATAATGCAAACTACTGAGGAGGAAAGGAATTTAGGAGTCACTATTTCAAGTGACTTAAAGGCAGGAAGCAATGCAACAAAGCAATGAGAAAGGCAAATCAGATGTTTGGTTGCATAGGGAGAGGAATCAGCAGCAGAAAAAATGAAGTAATAAATGCCACTGTATCAGTCATTGGTACGGCCTCATCTGGCATACTGTGTCCAGTTCTGGAGACCATATCTCCAGAAGGACATTAAATACATTAGAAAGCATACAAAGAAGGGCACCTAAAATGGTGCATGGCCTACATCACAAAACTTACCTGGAAAGACTAGAAGATCTTAATATGTATAGTTTGGAGCAGAGAAGGGAAAGGGGGACATGATAGAAACTTTCGAATATGTCAAAGGTTTTAATAAAGTCCGGTACGGAAATATTCTTCAAAGGAAGTTTTAGAATTTGAGGACATGCACTGAAAATTGAGGGAGGCAGGTTCAGCGAACATTTAAGGAAAAATTACTTTACAGAAATGGTAGTAGAAGTGAAATAGCCTCACATGAGAGGTGGTAGAAGTTAAGTCAGTAGAGCAATTTAAACTTGCTTGGGACAGGCATATGAATATCCTTACAAAGAGGTTCTTATCTGCTGTCAAATTCTATATTTCTATGTTTCTAAGATGTAAGGCCTTGTAGTATACATGCAGACAAGGGGAAATTATACTGTAAAGGATATAAGAAGGGCATGACCTGAATTAGAGTGTAGAGAGGTGCATAACCTGAAGCAGAATCAAAATAGAGGGGGCATTACCTTATGGAGTCCATCACCAAGCAGTCCTATACACACTATTGCTAGGGAGGGATATGGAATCTTCTAAAGCACCAGCCATTTCCCTCTATGACATGTGTCATTTTACATTCCCAGTGAGCGATGTTCTGCATGGTGTAGTCTGAACCTTATGAGCTTTCTCTATACTAACAGTATCAGTGCAAAAAGGTCAGTAAGTTCTAGAGTTGACAAAGTCCCAGATAGCATGTTCTGCTTTCTCACTACTAAATATTCAGTACCAATGTCACTTCCATAATTAATTGACAGATCTCAACCTCTCTGTGATGTGCTGTCTTAGTGCAGCTGCTAGACCTGTCCACTAAGATACAGAGACTTGGTATGGGATGCTCTGTTTTGTCCCTGTGATTGTTAATAATCTGGTTACCACTGAACAAAGCAAATGAAGCTCAAATAAAAGGTGTGGAATGGGTCTTCTGGGTAGCAAGCTGCCCACCCAGGGGTTAGCAGGCTGAGCGAGATCGTGTAACCTTTGACCAGTGACCCTAGTGAGTACCATCCTGGAAAATTACTTGTTATAGCCCTGATTTTAGATCACCTCTAAATTGCCCAGTACTGTGTGCTATATGCAAAAGCAGGCAAATATTTTACCTGCATGCAGTATACATCACTATCGCAGCATGGTTTGTCCAAGAGCAAATTTGCATCCTTTAGTTGGATTTGCTACTACAGTAACTCAAATGCTTAAAAAAAAAAAACATTATTTTAGTATGGTGGACCACTTTTATACAGATAGTCATATTTATCAATTTTGAGTAATAAATATATAGCAAATTTAAACTAAACTATGAATTATTTAAGCAACATTTTATTTGTGATTAAAATATATAATAAACAATTCACAAATAGATAACATAATAAAAAGTATTATGCACTATGTTCTTTGTTTTATCCATAAACATCAAGCTGCATCACACTCCATAATACACACACACACATAGTTAGGATGCAAAGGAACCTTTAAACCCTATTCATTGACTTGCTTTACATGATATGCATTAAAGCTGTCTCTACAATAAATAATAAAAGATTAAAATCTTAAAAGTTGGAAAAACTTTAAAAATATACAACAGTGTTTTATTTCGGATTATAAAAACTCTTGAATGATTTACTTTGAGTGACACGTTCATTGCCTGTATGAGACCAAACTAATGATTGCACAGGGTCTGTGATTGGTGAGAGAGCTGTTTGGGAAACATTGTCATGGGTAGGTAGTAAAGCAGTCCTTCTACCTGGACACCTTACTGTCACAAAGATATCTTTCACTGCTCGTGAAGGAAATGACATTGCTTAGATATATTTATTTGTGCCTAGGTTGCAATAACATTGGCTATTTCGTACAAATATGATCTGTGCTGGCATCAAAGTATCGAGACATTTCTGACAATTGTTGCAAAGGTGATTAAAGTGTTCCATTTTAATGCAGAATAAGACTAAAAAGCTATCAGAATAATAAAATTAGAATTTACAGAAATACTATAGCTAATTTTAGGAAATAATCTTAAACTAGAGAAAAACAATTGGTCAAAAATTTATGTGCAATCAGAAACTAGCATGAAATATAGCAGTATATCAAGAAATCAATCATTCTTTGAAGTACAGTACTAAAGAAAGTCAGGTGAGAGATCTTCTCTGTTTTCTGAAGGCAGGGTTTTCTATAAGCAGAGGTATAGACTGAGGTTACCATTAAAGTAAATTAAACAGGCAAGTGTTATAATAGCAATTGGTGTAATAGTTTAATGTGTAAATATTATACTCTATATAAATGAACTGTTTACATTTTTCCCCAGATTTTATATAGCATATTTTCTATAATATTTTGTATTATGTCTTAAGGTGTATACACACTTGCCGAGAAAGTAAACAATGTTGCTTATTTTCACCCTTCCCGAGCAACGTTGTTTACTTTCTCGGCAAGTGTGTATGCCACCGCCGACGAGCGTTGCACGGCCCCATGGGATGTTAATGACCCTTGTTGTTGGCCGTGCAACCAGCTCAATATAGACTGTCATCCAAGCGCTGCCTGCACGGCCTGACCACGGCGTGACGTCGCTGAGCGATATGGTCATCATATCACTCAGTGTGTATGCCGCTAACCGCCCAACCCGGGAGGGGAAACATTAGGCGACATCGCTCATAGAGCATGTCGCCTAGTGTGTACCCACCTTAACTCAATAATTTTTTGCATCTTCTATCCATATAGATTTTAATTTAACAAGCTGCCCTTTCATGAGTATTTGAAATGTTGATTTCCTCTTATTAATAAGTGGTTTATGCAACAACTGCTCATCACTGCGAATCAGTGACATGCGGTGGGGTGAGGCAGGTGAGGCAGAGCCTTTCCTGTGGGTGTAGTATGTTATGCTGGCACTTGGGACCCCTGCGCCCAGCATCCCAGTGCCGGGATCCTGACTGCCGTCATGCAGGCAGCAGGGTGAGCGCAATAGAGCCCCTTGCGGGCACGGTGGCGCGCTAAGCACGCCACACAATTTATTATCCCTCCAGGGGTGTCATGGACACCCCAAGAGGGAGAATAGTTGTCGGTATGCCGGCTGTCTGGATTCCAGCGTCGGTACGGTGAGCGCCAGGATCCCGACAGCCAGCATATCAAATGCCTCCCCTTTTCGGTCATACTAACATATAAGCGTTTTGACTATATATTCTAAACATCGTCTATGTATTATTATAATAATTTTTATAGATAAAGCTCTGTGGTAAAAAGTCTATGGCAGGTGAGGCTGTGCCTTCCCTGCCTATCTTGTCCGCACATCTCTGATCAAATCACCAAATTTCAAGCAGTATATACTACTACACCTGTGTATAATGACCACATGCACCCGTGGGCTCATATATTGTGTGTAAATCTAGCCCTGGTACTAGCCAGTGCCTCCTGAGCCATTTACCTCACTGCACATCCCTGCTGCGAATCCCATATTGCACCTAGAAATGAAGTTTGTTCAATATGTCTTACAAAAATTTTTATCTGGAGATAAAAAGTGCATTTAAACCCTATGGTCAATGAGTAGTGATGAGCAGCATTCCTAAAGTGAAAAGCCTGCAACTATACATCTTACAACGCAGTTATTATGCTAGCAAATACAAGCATACTGTAGTAAGGTACTTTTACAGTGCATACTAAATATACATTTACATGGTATTGCTCTTGTTGTTTTTATTTGTTAAATCTCACTAGTATTGCTGTTTAGTTTATACTATAATAAAGCGCATGACAAAAGAGTTGTTGTTGTTGTTATTATTATTATTATTTTACACATAGATAACAATATACAGTATATATATATATATATATATGTATATTTTTGTTACTAAAAAACTGTCTGTTAGTATGTATTTTTGACTTAACATCCAGTGTCTTAATAATTGAACAAATACTGAATCAAAAATATCAGTTGATTAATACAGGCTCAGATTTAAATTAAAACTCACGTATATTATTTCTGCAGAATTATATTTGGCGGAAGCCGTGTGTTACCTTACACTGTTCAAAACTGCTCTCTTTTTGTTCTTTTAACTTGTAAAGTATAGATAAATCTTATGCCAGCAAATATTTGGCATTGCTATTCAGAAACATGTAGCTTTATCTAAAAGAGGGTATACTTCCAAAATGTTAAGAGGCACAAGAGTAATTTTTGTTACCATATAACAAATCTTTGTTTTTAAATTATTTTTTCCATTTAAAAAACAATAATTATTATTATTATTATTAGTGCAATATAATATGATTAATAGTATAATATGATTTTACAATAGAAAGCTATTTTTGCAACTAACTTTCAGTCTATAGATAAAAACAAGTTTCTTGAGAAAAAAAAATACTTGTTGAAAATACAGGAAAAGTTAAGCAATTTTTTTTTATTTCACATATGAATATGAATCTAGTGAGAATTTGACTAGTTAGAAATTACAGGAGAAAATAAAACAGACATCAAGGGAAAAACTACTGTAAGTTATTAACCACTCCAGTGTTAGGCCAAGACAAATTTAAAAGTCCAAGCATGGGTGAAGATGACTTCAATAAACTCATGCACACACTCACTTGAAACATAGATGTCCCATCTTTGCAATTATTTTTAACATATATGGTCATGGCCGTCTTTTTGTGTGGGCTCAATGGGCTCTTGCCCAAGGGCCCCATGAGTATAAGGGCCCTAGGCTGATAGCTGAGGGTCCCCTCTTTCCAGGGGTATCAGATTTTTGAAAATCGGTCCTGGGGAACCAGAGATATTCGACTTGAAAGCAGTGGTCACCATCCAAGCCTGTTAATTGCTATTCCCAGCCAGATAACTCGGGTTCTGTCTGACTTAGAGTTTTTCTGATGGTATATTCCAAAAGCTGGGACTCTCCCCTTTTGGTGGACACTGACAGATCATCTCTATTATGCCCAGAACCAGAGATATCAGCCTTCAAGCAGCTGGCTCCTGCTCCACATGCCTAATATGCAGTTTTATATTTTCGTTGGTGAATTGCTCTGGTTCCTGAGCTCTGATAACCAAGTCCCCAGTACCTCCAGAAAGGTGAGACTCTCTAGTTTTTTTAATCAAATTCAAAGATAAGAAATCTATTTTCACGAACTTGATATGTCTGCAGTCAAGCAAGCTGCCCTCCCACCGGAAAATTGTGAATATTAAGCCCACTACACTATACACACTCCCCTACGTATTAAACACCCCGTACCACCCTGGAAGTCATGTACCAGGGCTTCTTCATTCAGCCCAATGGCCCCTTCTACAGTTTAGCCCCATCTGTGCAGTAAAGGAGTAATTAGCAGAAATTACTGCTCCAGGTCCTACATGTAAGCGGAAGATAGAACACACCCTACCGCCGCTGATAGCACCCCAAATCCCTACCTCTGGAGGATGGATAGGGGGTCCCGTGCATTGCTGTGCCCAGGGGCCTACACTGCTGTTAAGACGGCCCTGTTTATGGTTAATGCTGGTGAACAACTGTGGAAAACATTACATTATGAGGGTCTCTAATGGGCCCTACAGATTAAGGGCCCTACATATTGGTGGTCATTCCGAGTTGTTCGCTCTGTAATTTTTTTCGCATCGCAGCGATTTTCCACTTATTGCGCATGCGCAATGTTCGCACTGCGACTGTGCCAAGTAAATTTGCTATGAAGATTAGTATTTTATTCACGGCATTACGAGGTTTTTTCTTCGTTCTGGTGATCGTAATGTGATTGACAGGAAGTGGGTGTTTCTGGGCGGAAACTGGCCGTTTTATGGGAGTGTGTGAAAAAACGCTACCGTTTCTGGGAAAAACGCAGGAGTGGCTGGAGAAACGGAGGAGTGTCTGGGCGAACGCTGGGTGTGTTTGTGACATCAAACCAGGAACGACAAGCACTGAACTGATCGCACTGGAAGAGTAAGTCTCGAGCTTTTGAGAACCTTTCGTTCGCAATTTTGATAAGCTAAGATTCACTCCCAGTAGGCGGCGGCTTAGCATGTGCAATGCTGCTAAAAGCAGCTTGCGAGCGAACAACTTGGAATGAGGGCCATTAGGCGATTTCACTGAAAGATATGAACGATATCATTTATAAATGAACGATATCGTTCATATCTTTCAGTGAAATCGCCTAATGTGTAGGACCCTTAAGAGGCACCAGACGTGCCCTGTTTCACACACACTGTTACCTATATGCTTGAGGAGAATATGGTTTAAAAGAGCAGAGTCCCCTTCTTTAAAGAATGAGTCTCCTTAGTAGTCAGCAGGGCTGTATCTGGACATTTGGCTCCCAGAGCGAACAGTAAAAAAATGTGTGTGTGTCCCCCCCCCTCTAGACAAAAAAAAAATAACAATTTTGCTTGCGCCAAAGGCCTCATTAAAATTGGAATGGCTTCGCTAAAATGGGAGGAAAATACTACCTTACACACCAGTTTTTGACCCTGCACCAACAGACCTCAGCCACCACAAGAAAGAAAAAACTTCCACCATAGCAGCCGGCCCAACACAGTAATATTAATTAATTATAAAAACTTCGGTAGCAATTTTCAATTTCAGTTCAATTTTTCAAGTACCCAGCATCTTAACAGGTCATGTTTTCCAGATGACCAAACACATGCTTAATTTTACTGAACTCAAGGACCCAGCACTTTCACAGGTCATGTTTTCCAGATAACCATCACAAGTTTAGTTTTACTGAACTCAAGGACCCAGCACCTTAACAGGTCATGTTTTCCAGATAACCAACACAAGTTTAATTTTACTGAACTCAAGGACCCAGCACCTGAACAGGTCACGATTTCCAGATAACCAACACCAGTTAAATTTTACTAAAATTAAACTGGTGTTTGTTATCTGAAAAACATGACCTGTTCAGGTGCTGGGTCCTTGGGTTCAGTAAAATTGAACTGCTGTCTACTAGTACACGGGTGGAGTAACTGCCCAATTAATGTATCCAAAGACAGGTCATGCAAAAAAATGTTTTATCTGACAGCCCATATAAAATACAGAAAACACCCTGGGAGACATTTATTTTAATCTAACAATTTATTTATGGTACATAAAACGCCTTTACTTTAATCTAGCAGCCCATTTATGCTAAAAAAAAAAAGCAAGGAAATGTGTCACAAAAAACTTAGATTGTATGCTGCCAGATAAAAGCTAAAGGGACACAGGCGCACTATATAGGATAAATAGCTTTTTATAGCTGCACTAAATTACCTACAGCTGACTCAAGTGAAACTTAAAATATAACTTACAATTTTTAATGCTTTAGCTTTAGCCAGGACACGAGGGGGTGAAGCACTGCCACTGATAATGTATTGAGAGCGTTGATCCCCGCCCAACACAGCGGAGCTGCTGCTGTAAAGATGGCCACCACATGGGTCCTCCCTGGCGTCTCCTTTTAAAGCTTTATACACACAGACGGGAAGGCCAAACTCAGCCCTCCTGTCTTTGCCCAGCTCTTCCTCGCTGTCTAAGCATTGCCACGGGCAAGTGTCAATGCAGCAGGCAGGGTGCAGCAGTAAGAAAGGTGGTGGACAGTGCGTATTCCGGCTATTTTAAAAGCGGCAGGGTGCGGTGCCCTGTGAAAGACGCCTAGCGTGACCTCATGATGCAACCGCATCATTTTGTGAAACTACGCACCCCGAGCGGAGTGCTATGGGTGGGAGGAGGAGGAGCAGTAAAAGCAGCTAGCAGATGTTGAAGCTGGTGCTCTGTGCGAACGCACGGCTCGCCCGCCGCTAGAAATGGCTCAGGTAGTCAGTAGGTCTAGACCATTTTTGATCACCAGACAATTACACCCTATGCTCTAAAAAAATCTTAATTGCTAGAGATGGGAAATCCTGGTGCCCAGGAATGCTCTCATTTCATTTGACCATTTTCAAAATGGTATACCTTGCAGCTGCCAACAGGTTTCCATATTATCCCTACACATTGGGAGAAATTTATTAAGGTGGTAATTTTTTAGAACTGGTGATATTGCCCAGAGCACCCAGTCAAATTCTATTTAGTATCTTCTAGAAGCAGCTAGATAAATGTTAAGTAGAATCTGATTGGTTAATATGAACAACATCACCAGTTCTAAAATAAACTCCATTTTATTCAGGATGATGCAAATTAATAAAGAAAATAAAGAGCATTATAATTTTCAAGCGTAGAATCCTGCTTTTTTGCTTTTTTTTCAAAAAGTTGGATAAATGCTTATTCAGGGACCATAAAGCATTTTTGGTGGTGTCTATTGAAATAAAAAATAAAAAAACATTTGCTTCGAGTGGTATCTGTGTGGCAGGTTGACCCTACTTAGGTCGACAGTCACAAGGTCGACCATTATTGGTCGACATTGACATGGCCGCCATGGACAAATGGTCGACACATGACAGGTCAGCACATGAAAATGTCAACTTGGCCTTTGTAAAAAACCTGAGATTTTTAACTTTTTCATACTTTACCATCCATGTGGACTACTATTGGGAATAGTAACCTGTGCCGAGTGCAGCGGTAGTAGAGCGAGGCACCTTGCCCGCAGCCGCAAGGGGACGCTGCACACTAATTGGGGTTCCTGGTCATGTTACAGAAAAAATGACACCACAAACAGTTCAAAAAGGCATGTCGACATCTTCATGTGTCGACTATTTGTCCATGTTGACCATGTCAGTGTCGACTGTCAAAGTCAGAAAAATATCCCTATACACGCTGCCATATTTGCACCTCACGCTGGTCCGTGCTGCGCATGCGTGCGCTTTCCCGTGATAGCGCATACCCGCTGATGCGTGCACCCGCTCGCATCGGTATGCGTATTTACGGTAAGGAGTATGTAGTCGTAGCGTGCGACCCAATCGTTACATATTTCCACAATTAATGTAGTTTGTAGATCATGGTCCCTTTGATAGATTCTGAAAGTTTGGTTAATATAGAATGTCCCTGAATGGAGGAATCCCTCTTTGTATTGTGCGAAGGGTCTAACAGGAATCATACAGCAGTGTTTGGTACCCATCGGAAGAGTATTTAATTAGCAATATTCCGGTGTTGGTTTGGAGCGTATTAATCGCTCGTGCGAATAGTTATGGACATAAGAAGTTTATGTCCATTACTATTATTTACTCATACTCAGGTATGCGGCGGGAAACCTAGTTTCCCACCCACCTGAGCTGTTTGAAATCGTCACAGCCCACCTGTATGAATCACCCTATGACCTTTTGTTATAGTGCAAAGCCGAATTCCTGTGTCCAATGGACGATCAGATTGTAGGGACCATTAGATTGCATTGTGTGTGGGGCATAAATAGGCAGACCGACCACATCCAGCTCTCACTCTTCAACGGTTCTCATTGCTGAGAATCGGGTGCTGGATGTCCAGGCGCATGCGATCGTTTCCCCTTGTGCGTAAGTCTTTCTCCGTAATCATATTGTCTTACTGTGAGCCAATCTCTCTCTTTCCGTCTCTCTCTCTCTCTCTCTCTCTCTCTCTCCCTTCTCTTTCTCTCGTATCTCCCATTGACTAGTATTGTATTGTATTAGATCAGCATAGTATTGTATTGTATTTCTTGTATAGTTATTTGGTTAGGAAGTCTCTGTTATATTGTAGTGTATCATTTGTACTGTGATTCCTTTTTACAAGTATATTAGTTATAATACAGTTAATAGGCTTTGGACCCTAAACCAGTATCTGTGTATTTCCTATAGTTTTAAGTGTTCACTTGAGCGTCGGTGACGCTCAGGCAGCTTTGTAATTAGTCAGGTTACACAAGGTTGCACTTACACCCTGTATTCACATTAAGGTATTCTGTGTATTTCATTGATAAAAGGTTTTGACATAAAGGTATAGCGTTGTGAGCGTCTGCGCCGCTGGTGATCTCCTCGTGGTCTCGAGCGTCCGCTACGCCATAGCGAATCATTACTCTAGTCATCACCAATAACGTGCTGTCCTGTGATCGCTGGGCCGTGAGCGAACGTGACGCTTGAGCGTCTCGCCTACGGCTAAGCGATCGTTACGCAACAAGCGTACCCTTACGGTACTTCTTAAGTAAACAGCGTACTGTGTTCTTAGACTTCATTAAGGGTTGTTTATACGACAAAGGAATTTAACATTGTCAATTGGGGGCCGTCCAGTCCTTCACATATCTGCACTAGGTAGATCAGCAGACATTATCCCCCAGCAAAGGGTGGGAGGTTGTCTCGCAGTGCTGACGGGATAAGCGTCTGCTTCACTTAGATAAAGAGTGCTGAAGGAATCCGGGAACCGGAAGTAAGAACAAAACGCTTGTGTTTTTTTTAAAACTGTTTATTTTTCTTCTGTCTTGCGTATATACGCACGCATACATATATATATCTGCATTTCTTTTCCATCTGTGTATTTCATTTTTCGTATATCACTATCCTGTTTGCCAGTTTTATAGTTGAAAGAAAAGTGCTAAAAGAGACTTGCTGTTATTTCATAGTTTAAGAATAGAGGTAATAGTTAAAAGTGTAAGACAAACACACAGGTTTGCCTGGGAGATAAGGCAAAGCCAGTGGGGTACGCGGTAGATGATCAGGGATCGTTTACATTGATAAAAGTATATTGTGTTACGGTGGATCTTTGTTTTGCGTACACGTGTCTCTAACAAAGACTAGCGTACGCAATCCAAAGGCCGACGCACGCAGCGTTCATTACGCAACGTAGCGTCCGGTTACGCCCACGTAGCTCAAGTCACGATAAGCGATAATTAGCGCAAAGCGGTAGATAACGCGACGCGGTAAATAATGCAAGTCTATTTTTGGAAATCTGAAATTTAGTTTAACAGATCCTGCTCCTAATTGGTAACACAGCTGGGCTAAAGAAAATTTCTGCGCAGAAATAGATATAGAAACGAAAGTGTACATGTGTTGAGTGAGTGTGTTTTTATTACATAAGTTTATATAACTTAGAGGTTGAACCAAAAGAAATCAGGTAGGACATACGTGTAAGTGACATATACGGTGGCTAAGGAGGCATCCTTGGTTAAATAAAATAAGAGCATTAGAGTATAGCGGACCACAAGATAACAAGACCAGGAGGTCACAAGGACAAGGCCAGGAGGTCACAAGGTACAAGAAGGTCCGCTATAAAGGTACAAGAAGCACAACCCCGGGGGTTGGTGCTAAAACCCATATAGGCCATTGGAAGCTCTGGCTGAAGGAATTCGCAGCCGCAATTTTCGATTCCACTGATCTCTCAGTACATAACAGGTAGTGCTTATGTACTGAACGATTGTACCGCACGTAATTGTGTGCAGTAGTTAGTAATCTGACCTAATACCATTAGAGTAAAGTGGTCACAAACGCTATCTGTACATTCTGACGTGATTTGTGTAATTTTTTATTTTTAAAGGGAAGTTCGCTGGTCACTCAGGAACTATCTAACAACCCCACCTTTATTGGAAAGAGTAAGTGTCCTGCGGGTAACCCTCATATGTTCCAGTAAACAGAAGGTTTTTTGGTAGGGCCCTGTATCGAGTACGCCAGCACCATATCGGTGTGATCAGGTCGTATTGGTCGAGGTGGGCGAGTGAGTGGGGTACTCGGTAAACCGCCACCGCCGGCCTATTTTGAATAATTTGGTTTGCTGTAAGGGTTCGCTGAAGACCGTGATATAAAGATCAAAGGAGTAGTAAGCAACACCTGCAGATTATGGGGGCCAGTTGTTCAGGTAGGGGGCGATCAACCTCGGTTCGGGTTGATTCAGAAGACCGTCCAGTAGGAGCGGCCAGGTACATAATGTGTGAGAAACATGGAAGTCACACAGAAGTTTTATGTGATGAATGGGAAAGAATGACTGTACATGATGGGGAGAAGTTCCCAAATATAGACAGCTTTAGCCCAAAAGTGTTACAAAATTTAAGGAGGAGGATATGTCTCATTGAACCAACAAAGAGACGAAGTAAACATTATGATTATTTGCAGTTATGGCAACAGGAAGGTGAATTACAAAGAGAGTCAATTGACTTTTCTGACTCTTATCTTGAGAAGAGAGACATGGCATCAGGGAGGATTGTGGTTGCGGAGAAAAGCACAAGGTTGAACAATAAAAACGCTCTTAGCAACTGTAGTATAGATCATAAGAATAAGTGTAATAAATGTAACAATGATTATTGTAATGTTGTTGAATGTACAACTATTAACCTATGCAAGTTGCACCCCATGTCAAACTTCCCTCAGGAATACAAACAAGAAAGTGAGCCCAGAACAATGTCGGCACCTCTTCCAGAAGCCATCCTACAAGACATCCAGGTGGACACGATCAAATCGGTAAAGGCAATAATCAAACCCCCTAACGGAGGGTCAGGTGAGGTCGTGTCCACAGGTACGTACAATGTTTTATATCACGCACAAACAAATGTACCCCATATTGTAAGACCAAAACAAGGTGATGTAGCTGAGTTCGATCCGGTCAGGGTGATTGCAGTCCCCAATGGGAAGACTGGCGATCAGGGAACCATTCCCGTCAAGGACAGTGCAATGCGCCATCCCTGGTCCCGGACAGAATTGAGATCAATCATATCTGATTACCCAGATCCTAGGAAAGATCTAACTGTATGATCAAAGATTCACAGAAGGTATATCAACTCCCTAGACAACGACATAATCATGGTATCCAAGGAATCAGGTAGGTACAGGGAAAGCGGTTGATGGTGATGAGCATCCAAGCGTTTGAGGAGGCATCAAATCAGCCAAGACCCCAGTTCACTGACACTTGGAGAAAGCCAAGGATCTGTTACCATTGTAGAAGAGAAGGGCATTATGCCAACAACTGTAATAACCCACATAAAGTTAGACCCCCTAGACCAAGAAATGAGCAAAATTACAACACACACCATTATAATCAGAGATCAGATAGGAGGAATTTGGAGCCACACCCATGATAGGTAGTCAAGAAAGATGAGCATACGACGGATGGTAAGCCTGAGGTAACGGTTAACAAAGTGGGAGGTCATTCACTGAAGACACAGGAATGACCAGGTGAAAAGTTGTAAATGTATTTGTGAAAAATGTTTTTTTTCTCTCTCTCTCTATCCCCATCTCTGACGAGTAGTGGTAAGAATTCACACATTGCATATCCACTTGGTCCTTGCAGAAGTCTACCAAACCCCAGCATGACCTCCGCCACAATGTATTTCTGGCCAGATACAGACAGTGGAGTAATGCAGGTGCTGGTGGGGAGGGACTGCTCAAGGAGACCATTAGACACATAGATATGACAGCCTAATAAGTCTGACAATGTTTTTCTAATGCTAACAATGTTTTCTTAATGTTGACAATGTTTAAAAAAAATGTTTTGTTTCTCTTTTCTTATTGATGGTTATTGTCGAGTTATGTAATGTATATATGCACATGAATTGTTCTCTATCTCTTTTGTTTTTTTTTGTGTTTTCTCTCTCTTCTCACTCATGTTTCCATGGTTTAAAGATGCTATGTCACCCCTCAGTTGGACCAATGGTAATGCCAGATTTTTGCTCCTTACAGAAAGATCGTCGGTTAGGAAGGGAATATTGCATCACCAGAATGTTCGTTTGGAAGACTGAGAGACAGCACCTTTGAGAGGACAGCAGAACAAGAAGAACAACAAGACGAGAGAACTTATTATCGTAACAAGTTCTCTCCCCCTCAAACTGTTTTCTTATACCCCCTTTACAAATTTCTCCTTTTCTCCTCCTGTAAGATGGACTTGCCCCAAGAGACTGTGATATGGATTTTCCCGTTAACCATGATGTTGACCAGAGCAGTCTGTTTCGGTGAGAGTACCAGTGAGGTCGAGAAAGGATCCAGAAAGGTCCTGATGACTGAGACGGAGGTGTAAATTTCCAATAGCAGCCCAATCACCAAGCAAAGGCGAGTACCGGGCACGATCTAACAACCATGTTATCTGTAAACATTTTCTTTGAAGGATTGTTAGTTAAAAAGAAAACTGTATCTGTAGGCTCTGTAACTATAATGCCAATCCAGTTTTAATGTCCATATGGACCGGCATCCATTGAGTGACTATCACTCCTTAGTGGGTAACGTATTAAACCAAACAGATTGTTGGGTATGCTCTCAAGTACCTCAGGGTCATAGCAAATCAGGGCTAGTACCATTTCCTTTAACGTTAGGGGAGGTACTTGAGCTAAGTGGTGGGAGACCGGTGGACCGGAGGTTTAACATCTCCAGCCCTCCTAGTTTGAAGCTCCACCAATACCATGTGGATAGGTCCCTCTTATGTTTCAACATCTCCAATCCCCAAAAGCCGGGAAATTGGGAAGTGTCATGGAGCAACCTTACCATGACCTTTTCACACAGAGCAGATAGAATGCCTACAGATACAGAGCTTGTACGCCACATAGCCAGTAGAGGAAAATCTTTCCGGTATAGATACACCCTAGGAAATAGAATTACTAGAGTTGGAGAAGTATCACCAGGATACTGTGCACATATCGTACAGTCTGATACGTGCATTAAGCAGATGGAAGAATTAGGGTCAGGAGAATTCACCTGGAAGGTGTGTAATATGGTAATGTCCTTCTCTGTCCCATATGTTCTCCCCGATGATGCATATTTCATATGCGGGAGAAAGGCGTACAAGTGGCTTGCCCCAAACTCTGAAGGATTGTGTTATATTGGAAAAGTATTGCCTGAAGTGATGACTGTTACACATGACAAAATGAAGGACATACACCGTGGTGCCCAAGCTCCTTATACTCACACTCATTACGAGCACCGAGTTAAAAGACAACTGTCAGAAAGGTTAGAGCATCCGGCCTCTGATCTTATCCATGAATCCACCGGGATTCAGGTTCTGGTAGCATTAGATTTCACTCGCACCGCTCGAGGAGTGATGAATTATAGATACATTTCCGCACTCGCCAATTTGCTGGATAATATCACTGAAATGTATGATGACACGTTCAGATACACTGGAAGAGAACTTCAAGCTTATAAAACAGAACTAGTTCAGCATAGGATGGTTCTTAATTATCTTACAGCAGTAACGGGCGGATATTGTGTTACATTGGCAACACAGTACGGTATAAAGTGTTGCACGTATATCACAAATAGCACCGAGGATCCGGTAGAGGTCATAGACCAAAAGATGGACGATATTCTCCAATTGAAGTGGGAATTTCGTCGAAAACACAATCTCACCCTTGCTGCTGTAGGTAATGAGCTGACTGGTTGGGTGTCATGGTTGAACCCGCGAAATTGGTTCTCCGGTTTAGGAGACTGGGCTCAAGGAGTCATAATGGATGTTGGAAAGTTTCTCCTATGTATTTTAGGTGTTGTTATATCTATTGGATTGATATTTAGATGCGGGCAGGCTTTAATGAGGTGCAAACAAAGTACAAGAGTGATGAGTTTGAGGAGTGAGGAAACTGTAATTAACCTGGATTTGATTTATGACCCAATGATAGAAACCAGGATGTGATGAAAAATGCGATTATATGGTCCGTTTCTTTCACCTGTTTTTCTGCTTTTCTCCAAGATACAAAGACCCCCTTGGACGAGGAAGTTGACGAGACGCTATACAGACAACAGACAAGCACCAAAGATGAAGTTTTGACCACTTGAGAAATGGACATTTGATGAACTTTGCCATGGATCCCCAGTTTCCCTAGTATTTTTTTAAACTCACGCTAGCCCAACATTTTTTGTAAATCTGATGGCACTGACAAAGCTATTTGCTCATGCCCAAGGAGCAATACAGCGCAAAGAAGACGACTCTCAACAGATACCGAACAAAACTTCAACGACAGATGTACATTTACCTGACATAGAATATCATTGCATTCTCCATAAGTGTTCTTTATCTTCATCCCTACAACCCTCAGGTAATAACACACATAGTAAAGGGAATACAGGCACAGATATCAGCAATCACATATCCCCCCATTCATGTATCATCAACTAAAATGTGCTCCCCATTTTGTTCAAAATCCGAAAAGAGCTCGGTAAAGTTTGACAGCCCATCCACAGACCCGTACCACGGGATAAGAAGGAATTCAAATGTATACTTCGCAATACCTCGAAGCTTGATTTACAACACGTACGGCACGATGATACATGATCCTCCAAACATGGACTCATACACACATGCTTCTGCTATCACACTAGGTCATACCCTCTTCGCACCTACTCCTCTCTCCTCCCTCACCCAACCATGGAAATGAATTAACCCCTGACATATATTTTTCTCCTTTTGAAATGTTTTAGAAGGTGGCAGTTATTATTGACTGCCAAAGGGTGGACTGTCAAAGTCAGAAAAATATCCCTATACACGCTGCCATATTTGCACCTCACGCTGGTCCGTGCTGCGCATGCGTGCGCTTTCCCGTGATAGCGCATACCCGCTGATGCGTGCACCCGCTCGCATCGGTATGCGTATTTACGGTAAGGAGTATGTAGTCGTAGCGTGCGACCCAATCGTTACATATTTCCACAATTAATGTAGTTTGTAGATCATGGTCCCTTTGATAGATTCTGAAAGTTTGGTTAATATAGAATGTCCCTGAATGGAGGAATCCCTCTTTGTATTGTGCGAAGGGTCTAACAGGAATCATACAGCAGTGTTTGGTACCCATCGGAAGAGTATTTAATTAGCAATATTCCGGTGTTGGTTTGGAGCGTATTAATCGCTCGTGCGAATAGTTATGGACATAAGAAGTTTATGTCCATTACTATTATTTACTCATACTCAGGTATGCGGCGGGAAACCTAGTTTCCCACTCACCTGAGCTGTTTGAAATCGTCACAGCCCACCTGTATGAATCACCCTATGACCTTTTGTTATAGTGCAAAGCCGAATTCCTGTGTCCAATGGACGATCAGATTGTAGGGACCATTAGATTGCATTGTGTGTGGGGCATAAATAGGCAGACCGACCACATCCAGCTCTCACTCTTCAACGGTTCTCATTGCTGAGAATCGGGTGCTGGATGTCCAGGCGCATGCGATCGTTTCCCCTTGTGCGTAAGTCTTTCTCCGTAATCATATTGTCTTACTGTGAGCCAATCTCTCTCTTTCCGTCTCTCTCTCTCTCTCTCTCTCTCTCTCTCCCTTCTCTTTCTCTCGTATCTCCCATTGACTAGTATTGTATTGTATTAGATCAGCATAGTATTGTATTGTATTTCTTGTATAGTTATTTGGTTAGGAAGTCTCTGTTATATTGTAGTGTATCATTTGTACTGTGATTCCTTTTTACAAGTATATTAGTTATAATACAGTTAATAGGCTTTGGACCCTAAACCAGTATCTGTGTATTTCCTATAGTTTTAAGTGTTCACTTGAGCGTCGGTGACGCTCAGGCAGCTTTGTAATTAGTCAGGTTACACAAGGTTGCACTTACACCCTGTATTCACATTAAGGTATTCTGTGTATTTCATTGATAAAAGGTTTTGACATAAAGGTATAGCGTTGTGAGCGTCTGCGCCGCTGGTGATCTCCTCGTGGTCTCGAGCGTCCGCTACGCCATAGCGAATCATTACTCTAGTCATCACCAATAACGTGCTGTCCTGTGATCGCTGGGCCGTGAGCGAACGTGACGCTTGAGCGTCTCGCCTACGGCTAAGCGATCGTTACGCAACAAGCGTACCCTTACGGTACTTCTTAAGTAAACAGCGTACTGTGTTCTTAGACTTCATTAAGGGTTGTTTATACGACAAAGGAATTTAACATTGTCACGACCAATAGCGGTCGACCTAATGACTGTCGACCTTAACATGGTCGACCATTCATACCAGAACCACTTCACGTTGACCTTGAGTTTTCCAAAAATAAAACAAAAAAACAAAACTTTTTTGCCCATTTTGCCATGTCAGAAGGAATAAGCAAATTCATGGTATTTTTTGTAAATTCAAAGTCTACTGCATAAAATACTAATTGTTGTTTTATGTTATTGGACACCTGTGTGATATTAAATGTATGATAACTTGAGTTTTTTTTAATTCAGCAGGGTGACCTGCAAATTAACCAGCTGCTAAGGTGATTTGAGGTTAGAGAATATACCATTTGAAGAGGGAGGCTGGAGTATTTATGCATAGTCCATTTATGGTGGCCTGGAGATTGCGACTCCCTATTCTGGGTGATAGGCTACTCTTCTCCCTACCTCAGGAATGGATAATTTGCATGTACATTGCACAAGCCTAGGTGCTGATGAGTCACATTAAGGGGGCACTCTGAAAGCCCAAACCAGGAAAACACTGTTATTTTACACACACACAATCCTTGTTCATTGCTTTGTAAGCCAATCTAATACTGGATGTGTGTTTCATAGTCCTGCGTTTCCCCACAAACAATTCAGTTGAAACATTTCTGTTAATTCTTCCTTTTGTTGGAAAGTAGTCAGTAATGATGTAAGCATTGTTAAAATGTGAAATGCCGACATTGTCAGAATGTCGGCCTTAGGGTTAGGCTGCTGAAAGGGAAGGTTAGGGTTAGGCATTGCGGGCAGGGGTTAAGGTTAGGCACTAGAAGAAAGGCTAGGGACAGGGATTAGGGTTACGGATAAGGGAAGAAATGCTGCAGGATCAGAGTTCTGTGCCAGCAGTGATGGTCACATGACTGTCAGGACTCAAAAGCCATGCGTGGGCCACTGGAGCCATCGGAGCAAGTCCAAGTTCACACATGTGCAGTAGTACTGCATATTCAGACCCGGCAGTGACATGTATCGCAGCTGATCTTCAGACCAGAACAATGTTACATTTCACTGGTGATTTTGTAGCCACCGCTGCTACTCGCAGTGAATTGGATACTTAATTATCTGGGGTCACCTGGCCCCCGTTAATTAACATAATGAAGAATCCCCTTAATGAGTATCACCATTGGCCCACATGTACTGTACTGTACTAATTTATATTTAGAGTAAAACTCATCAGATGGTACTCCAGTTCTCTGGATGGGTTGGGGATGGTGTAACGGCGGCGGGGATTCTCGAGGGCAATATACCGACATCGGGATCCCGACCACGAGAATGTGGGTAGCGGATCAAGCGCTAGAAAGCCCCTTGCGGGCTCGGTGGCTCATTGTGCTCGTCACAGGTTCTGTTCCCACTCTATGGGTGTCATGAACACCCACAAGTGAGAATAGTACTGGCGCAGCTGTCGGCATTCTCAGCAGTCAGGATCCCAGCATCAGTATTCTGACCACCGGGATCCCGACCGCCGGGATAGTAACTACATCCCCTCTGGACAACGGATACTGTTTTTTGCCCTTGTCGTGTATTGTCACCACTTATGAGTTATATAATGATTGAGCAACTTGCCATTTTTTTTAAATGACAGCAATTGATCTTACAATCTGTTGCTTTTATTAGTTATTGTATTACTATAGGTTGTTTAAATCAAGCCAGAAATAACAATATGAATCAGCACTCCAGAGTCTCTTAAATTGTTAAAAGATGAGACAATATGGTGAAAAACAGCATCTGTCATATGCCATTGTCACATCAAGCAACAGTTTAATTATTCTTCATCTAAATCCTTTTTTTATGTAAAGATGTGACACACAAAACAGATTTAAACAAGTTTACTGATATACTGTATGGGTAGCAACATACAGCATTCAACATACATTTCTACTGTTAAAAGAGATTCAGTGAAAGTGCAATATATAGGGGTGACGGCACGTGCACGACACTTCACCATGTGGCTGTCTCCTTCCAAGATGTGGCCACAAGGTGATTCACAGTGGCTGCCATCGGTGGAGCGGCGTCGTACCATTTTGTGGGAGCAGCCCGGACAACGCACACTTATCCGGACCATTTG
The DNA here is from genome assembly GCF_028390025.1 of Pseudophryne corroboree. Lineage (NCBI taxonomy): Eukaryota > Metazoa > Chordata > Amphibia > Anura > Myobatrachidae > Pseudophryne > Pseudophryne corroboree. The sequence continues at coordinate 853,403,159 of NC_086444.1, read as the reverse complement.
TGTTGGGGCTGCGTGACATCACACACAGCCGATCTGAGAAATAATAGGCACCGGACTGCCTTCCAGCATGGCCAGATTGCGCAGGCAGGGGTCAACCACTAATCGATACATTTGCAACCTGATTGCTAACGCATTGCGGGTTGGCATCTTGCCCTGTGCTAGGCGGCCCCCAGCATATGAGTAGATGGACACTGAGCTTGCTGCGAGAAGCAAATTCTGCGTTCATCTCTGAATAACCTCCACGGAGATTACAAAAAACCTGATGAAAAGCACAAACATCCTAATTGATGTTTGTACGCAAATGCATACGCAGCTGCGTTTTCTAGGTTACAGAACTGTTAATCATCGCAAGTAGAGCTGCCACCCAGGAAAGAAGATAGATGCCCACCAGAACCATCACAAAGCCCTCTGCAATTGCATACTCATACGCAGCTCCGACACAATAATAAGAAACACTGACTTATAGGGATGAGCTATGGCGACGCCGACAGACTATGGCAGTAGCTACACTGGTGCCATATTTCTCTGCGTACATGATCACAGCTGAAGGCAGATATATGCCTCGAAAATGGCCATGACATGCCTGATTTTTTTCCTGCTACTCCCCGTTACCTCCCACAAATGCAGGCCTGGCATTACCCGCTCAGCAAAGGGATGCATCCCTGCTGAAGCGCCGTCCTGTCCCCCCTGCTGCTGCTGCGCCTGTCACACTGACAGGCAGCCGCAGCAGCGCCGGCAGCATGACTCCTTCTCCTCTCTCCCCTGGGACAGTGAGAGGAGTGTCACTGTTCGTTCTGACGAATGGGGGCAGAGCTACATGCACCAAGGGGGCGGGCTACACCGGACCAGGCTAGCAGACTGTGAAGATCTGGCCAGCAAGATTGTGGTAAGTGGATGTAAAAAGAGTGTGAGAGAGAAAGTGTGTGTGTGTGTGTGTGTGTGTGTTTATGTATGTATGTATGTATGTATGTATGTATGTATCTGTGTGCAGAGCCGTAACTACGTGTGTCAGGTAGTGTGTGCAGGGCTGGTGTACATGAGTGTGTGAGAAGTGGCTGTGGTGTACTATATGTGTGCTTGGTGGAGGGCTGTGGTGTATATGGCTGCCGTAATGTGTAAAAAGGGGGACGCTGTCCGCCGTAATGTGTAAAAAAGGGGGCTCTGTCCACCATAATGTGTAAAAAGGGGATCATGTCTGCCGTAATGTGTAAAAAGGGGACGCTGTCTGCCGTAATGTGCAAAAAGGGGGACGCTGTCCGCCATAATGTGTAAAAAGGGGACTCTATCTGCCATAATGTGTAAAAAGGGGATGATGTCTGCCGTAATGTGTAAAAAGGGGACACTGTCCGCCGTTATGTGTAAAAGGGGACGCTGTCTGCCGTACTGTGTAAAAAGGGGGACACTGTCCACCATAATGTGTAAAAAGGGGACGCTGTCTGCCGTAATGTGTAAAAGGGGGACGCTGTCTGCCGTAATGTGTAAAAAGGGGAATCTGTCCACCGTAATGTGTAAAAGGGGCTCTACCTGGTGTAGTGGTGCTACTGTGCGGCGTAGTTTGAATAATGGAGACTACTATAATATGTAATATGAATTGGTATTATTTTGTGACCACACCCCTTCCCCATGAAGCCACGCCCCTATATTTTTTGTGCACTCCTGCGGCGCGCACTGCCCCTATTTTACATACAGGTGGGGGGGGGGGCGCAGATGCCCTCTCTTGCACACAGCGCTAAAATGTCTAGTTACAGCACTGTCTGTGTGCAGGGCCGTAACTAGCATTGCACAGAGTGTGTGTGGGCAGAGAGTTCACATCCATAGGCTTGCACGGATCTCCTGCAGCTCAGGGGCCCTATAGGCCATGGTAACCCCCCCGCCCTGCATGTAAAGTATGGGAGGGCGCAAATGTATATTTTGCAGGAGGATGCCGAACAGACTAGCACCGGCCCTGCCCAAACGGTCCCTTCCTCACAATCACTCTGCGTATAAAATGTCAGTGTGAGTGTGATCGCAAAAGGTATCTTGGCATGTGTGCAGTGCGATAGCGGCACATGCGGAGTCTGCTGATAACCGCACCATTGTGAAAACATCGGCATTGTGTACAAACATGAATTAAATCCAGATTCTTAGAAATCAGTGTGAGCTACTTACATATAGGTTGAGCTTAGCTTCACCTCATATAAACTGAACAGTATACTGTAGTACTGTAATTTGTGTAATCAATCACAGTCTTCCATTAAACTAAGGTTTACATGGGATCATAGCATAAAAATAAAGTAATTGGTGCATATTTCTGTAGATGGCAAGTTTCCCATACAGAACATGGGGGGTCATTCCGAGTTGTTCGCTCGTTATTTTTTTGTTGCAACGGAGCGATTAGTCGCTAATGCGCATGCGCAATGTCCGCAGTACGACTGCGCCAAGTAAATTTGTTATGCAGTTAGGTATTTTACTCATGGCATTACGAGGTTTTTTCTTCGTTCTGGTGATCGTAATGTGATTGACAGGAAGTGGGTGTTTCTGGGCGGAAACAGGCCGTTTTATGGGTGTGTGCGAAAAAATGCTACCGTTTCTGGGAAAAACGCGGGAGTGGCTGGAGAAACGGAGGAGTGTCTGGCCGAACGCTGGGTGTGTTTGTGACGTCAAACCAGGAACGACAAGCACTGAACTGATCGCAGATGCCGAGTAAGTGTGGAGCTACTCAGAAACTGCTAAGAAGTGTGTATTCGCAATTTTGCTAATCTTTCGTTCGCAATTTTGATAAGCTAAGATTCACTCCCAGTAGGCGGCGGCTTAGCGTGTGCAAAGTTGCTAAAAGCAGCTTGCGAGCGAACAACTCGGAATGACCCCCATGGGCCCTCATTCCGATTTGATCGCTCACTAGCTACTTTTTGCAGCCGTGCAAACACATAGTCGCCGCCCACTGGGGAGTGTATTTTCGCTTTGCAAGTGTGCGATCGCATGTGCAGCCAAGTGGTACGAAAAAGTTTTTTGCAGTTTCAGAGTAGGTCTGAACTTACTCAGCCCTTGCGATCACTTCAGGCAGTCCGGTCCCAGAATTGACGTCAGACACCCGCCCTGCAAACGCCTGGACATGCCTGCGTTTTCCCTACCACTCCCAGAAAACGGTCAGTTGACACCCATGAACGCCCTCTTCCTGTCAATCTCCTTGCGATCAGTTGTGCAAATGGATTCTTTGCTGGAAGCATTGCCCAGCAACGATGCTGTTTGTACCCGTACGACTCGCTTGCAGTTTTGCCGTTTTTTTTTTACTGATCGCTGCGCTGCGAAAATCGGCAGTGTGCGATCAACTCGGAATGACCCCCATAGTCCGTTCTGTTAGAATCATTTATTGTTACACTTACTTTATACTGTATGTACTAATATTCTACTGGTGTTATTAAAAATATAATCTGATACTTTTATTAAATTATTATAACTGAAATATAGCACAGAGGTCTATATTAAGTCATGATTACACCAATATTGACAATAATAATGAAACACGTACCAACAAGCACAAATAAGTGTATGTTTACTGTTTGTATTATAATATACATTTTAATTAGTATAATACAAATAGGAAGTAATCACTGTAATTGTATTAAAAAAAGAATTTACAATTCAATAAACAAAAAAATATTTGCAGATAATATTTACTCTGAAAATGCAATTTTATGTTTATCTATTTGGAATATAGATTCATCGAATTGCATTATATTAAAGTTTTAGAGAAAATTAATAATGAAGGTCATCCATGTGTGCAAGACAGGTGTCTGCTGTCAGGCTAGCATTGATGAAAGTAGCCATACACTCATATTTTGCATAGTTTTTTTTATTTTCAGAAGCAGAAAAAGCAGAGATTATATTATTTTTGATTGAAACAAGTATAATTTATTTTCTTTTTTACGGAAAAATATTTGGTATGTTACTGATATTCTGTACCCAGGCTTGGACTGGCCCACAGGGGTACAGGGGAAACCACCAGTGGGCCCCACTGCCTGGGCCCCACCTCCGGCTTCAAGGATCAGGTTCTAGTCTGTGCACTTGAATTATACATTATACATATGTTACGTTATACTGGACTAGGGTGTATTTTCTACAGTGCATTTCTGTTATTAATCTGGTACATTATCATGCATGCAGCAGCTGAATTCACTGTATATATTTATGAAGGGGCCCAGACGTTGCACTCTCTAATGGTTAGTCAAACCAATAAAGTGGCAGGCCACTCCCCCTCTGCAGACTGGCCACACCCCTAAACATGGGCTCCTACCACTGCATCCTCCCGGTGGGCCCTACATGCCCCAGTCCAACACTAACTGTACCTGACCTTTCTCTATACAGTACTTCAGTAAGATGCATTGTTGTCATCCAATGAGAAGATTACAAATCACACAGATTTAACTTATTTATCTCTGGCCAGGCATATTTTTGTGTTTATCTCTGAAGAAAAAACTGCAAATATTGTTTACACAGAAATTTTGTGATCAATGTGTATAGGATTTTTGTGATCAATGGATATTTTGTGATCAATGTGTATAGGATCCATTCAGGATCTGGCTGTCAGAATACTGATGCTGGAATCCTGAGACTATTCAGAATGCCGACACTGGTATCCCGAATAGGTTCACGATCCCAGCACCGGAATCCTGACATCCAAGATGCTGAACGACAAGCCAGCGGGACTCAGGACAACAGATAAGCCATGGGGGGGTTAGGTTTAGGCTGCGGTGGGAGGGTTAGGCTGCGGCGAGAGAGAGAGATTTGTTGGAATACTCACAGTTTTACACACTTTTACTAAAGATGAATGGGCTCGGTTTTCAGAAAACTGTGCCCACCTGAACTTCCAGGATCTGATTGAATCCAAGTTGCGGCTCTGGGTTTCCCGCATTGCTTGGATTCCAAATTGAGGCAAAACAACAATCCAGTGTTTGCTTCTCGCAGGTTTTGGAATGCCTGCAGTGCTGATTCAGCGCCATTTCACAGCAGACCGCAGAGAGAGCTGTGTGCTCTAATGGTCTGTGCTTACTCAATGCAGTGTCCATCCACTTCAGTGGCTTTCCTGACCTATCTGTATCCACTGTGTCCATGCTGCTTAGTGTTGTTGATATTAGCTTAGCTAGGTTACAGTACAGGCAGTTTGCAAGTCATTGCTCATTATTTTTTATAGTGCAGAAATTAAGTTACCACTATTGTCAAATACCCCTTTTCCACTAGCTAGCACGGGTCGCACCCGGGAGCCTGACATGGCTGCGACCCGTGCTAGAGCCCCCTTCTACACTGCGCTCACCAACCCAGCATATTGCTGGGTTGGTGATGCTGCTAGTGACGCGGCAGGGGCGGCACTGGGAGATCACATGATCTCCCAGCGCCGCCCTTCCATACAGTGTAAATGGGAGCCGTGTCGCATCGACGCGGCTTCCGTTTACACTACAACCCTACCCGGATCATTCCTGTGTCCTACCCAGGTAGCTACCTGGGTAGGATTCACGGGTCACTTGATCCAGGTTTTGCGGGGGGACCCTTTCCACTAGCAAAAAACACGGGTAAAAGCGTGCCCACGTGCATTTACCCGTGTTTTTTGAGCTAGTAGAAAAGGGGTATTAGTGTGTCACACTGGTGTTGCACTGTGACTCTGCAAGCTATACTTACTGTGCCTTTGTTGACATAATAAATCTAAGCAGTTTAACTCGCCACTATGAGTTGTCATTTTAAATAAATAAATAATTTCTCTTTTTTATACAAGCTGTGTGCACTATACCCCACTGCACCTTTGTTGACGTAATAAATATAAGCGGTTTGACTTTGTGCTGTCATTTTCAAAAAATAAATAATTGCTCTTCTTTACACAAGCTGTGTGTGCTGCATGCCACTGTGCCTTTATTGACATAATAAATATAAGTGGTGTGATTCATCACTGAGTTGTCATTTTCAAAAAAGTTAAAAAAAAATGTTTTTTTAATTTGTATAACCTGTGGGTGCTGTACCTCACTGTGACATTGTTCACATTAATATAAGCAGTGTGACTTACTGCTGTTTGAGTTGTAATTTGCATATAAAGTTAAAAATAATTGCTCTTTTTTATTGTACAACTAGTGTATGTTGAGATCATCTATGTGGATAACGATCTGTCGAGAGAAGAGCAGAAGCAGCAACCGAATATTAGTGCTGCAGCTGCTGCCACCAGTCATTACCATACTAGTCCTTCAATGTCATCTACTAAAGCCGATGCCCTATGACATACTGGATTTAAGTCAGGGCATTTGAAATAAAAATATATATATTTTACAGTGGTAAAGAAAAAAACACCTTTAATAAAATAAAAGTTTACAGCAGAAAAACATAAAATTGCCAACATGCCATTCACTATACACAGTGGCAAGGAAAGGCTCAGGCCTTGTCTTTTATTTATGAGTGGTGGTCTCTTTATTTTATTTATTTATTTATTAACAGTTTCTTATATAGCACAGCAAATTCCATTGCGCTTTACAACTGGACAAAATGAGAAGACAAAACTGGGTAATAACAAACAGTCATAGAGGTAGGAGGGCCCCGCTCACAAGCTTACAATCTATGGGGAAATAGGCATTGATACACAAGGATAGTTGGTATCTATCTATTGCATAGTTGTCCACCAGATTGCAAAGGTTCTTGGTGGTCTGCATGATATCACATCACAGAAGTGATGAACCAGTGTCAAGAGGAAGGGAGAGTGAAGATAGAAAATATGTGGGGGATATGTGTGGACTGTACTGTGGGGATATAATTGGATAGAAAAGCTATGAAGGTAATATGAGTGAGTCTGGAATTTGATAAACTTGCCTGAATAGGTGAATTTTCAGGGAACTCTTGAAGGTTCTGCAACTCTCAGGGGCAGATGTATTAACCTGGAGAAGGCATAAGGAAGTGATAAACCAGTGATATGTGCAAGGTGATAAACGCACTAGCCAATCAGCTCCTAACGGTTAATTTACATATTGGAGCTGATTGGCTGGTGCCTTTATCACCTTGCACATATCACTGGTTTATCACTTCCTTATGCCTTCTCCAGGTTAATACATCTGCCCCTATGTGAGGAATCTTCTCTGCCTCTCATGACAATTCAAACTCTTCTCACTCAGTCTGTTAAAGAGAAGTCCAAAAAATTACAACTGGGAAATCAGTGCTAAGAAAACTTACTAAGGCAGTAGAACTAACTGTGTGTTCAGAAATATCATACCTGAGGAGAGTCTAGGGGTGTCCACATTAGTAATGTGTGAGTCTGACATTTCTCACACTGTCCTTGAAAGAGCAGCCTCCTTCCACCATTTCTGCAACATCTGTATAAGTTGGTAGCAGTACAAGTAAAGATGGTGATGAGGACATAATAGATATTGAGGTTGCTAGTGTGGAAGTGGAACAGGATGAGAGGAATACTTGTATACTACTACTACCTGACACTAATTAGGAGGATGAGGATGTTGATGATGTTGTTTGTGTAAGTCAGCCACCAGTGGCAGCAGTTCTTCTCAATAATAAAAAGAAAGCCATTGTGATTCCTGGGCATAATACCAAAAAATCCACCTTGGGTGTGCGATAATTTTTACCCAAATCCTGACAGTGTTTGTGAAGGCATCTGCTCCATTTGTGAGACCAAAGTTGGTAGAAGTGGGGACATTAACCATCTAGGCTCCTCCTGCATGTAACATCATTTGTGGCGAATTCATGACATTTATTATTAAATTATAATAATTTGTAAAATAATATCAAACAGTCCAGTATCGGTTACCAGCAGTTTGAACCAGCCCATGCATTCTCTACCACCAACATCCTCATCATCAACCTCCTCATTAGTAATCAGAGGTAGGCCTTCAAAAAAACTGGTTTGTGGGGGCCCAAACACACAAAGTACTTCAGCCACAAAAGTGGCAATACCTGTTGCTGAAGTGCTTGGTTTGTTAAAATGTGCATGTCCTTTTTAATACCCAACATAAGGGTGGGTAAGAAGGCCCAAGGAAAATTCCATCTTGCACCACTTTTCTTTTCTGCTTTGTGGCAATGTTTAATAGATATAGTGCTATAAACTGCTGTGTATTTATGCTTCTCCTCTATTGCCTAGAAACAATCTAGCTCGCTGCAGCCTTTGGCCAAAGTGGATGAACACAATATTATTAGCTGTAAAGTGGTCAAAATTAACTGGAAATGACTGGAAATTAATGTTATTGAAGTTAGTAATACAAGAAAAAAAAACATTTTGTTTCCCCCAGCACCCTGAATGATAACAGTAACCAGATGTAAATCCCACACAATATTAGAATTCAGAGATCTCGGTTACATATATTTGCACAAATGTATGAATAAGCCCCAAAGCCGCATCAAGGCGTCTCTGTATATTTGGGGTCCCTAGCGCTATATCTAGGTGCAGGGTGTGGCGCCCCAAAACACCAGCATAAGCCAGAAAGCCCAGGGCAGCATACATTTGCGCAAATATATGTAACCGAGATCTCTGAATTCTAATATTGTGTGGGATTTACATCTGGTTACTGTTATCATTCAGGGTGCTGGGGGAAACAAAATGCCTTTTTTTTCTTGCTTAGAAATACCCCTCCCTTTCAAGCACCTGAATGATATCACTAAGCTAATTGAGCATTTGCCACACTATGGGGTATATGCAATTGCGGTCGAATTGCCGCAAATGTCGAAAAACGGGGCATTTTCGACAAAAAAAAACATGTCGAATTGGATTAGACAATGCAATACAGTACTTTGACAAAAAAACGTCAGTTTCAGATTCGACTTTTTCAAATTCGACAGTTTTCAAATTCGACATGTCTGCACTGTTAAAAATGCGGCTTTTCGACAAAAGTATATTCAATTTAAGAATGTCGATTCGACAACAGTGCTTTTCGACAGTAATTTCGGCAATTTCATTCCGCCTCACTTTGCTGGCGGAATCTAATAAAAAAAATGTTAAAACATGGGCCCTCATTCCGAGTTGTTCGCTCGCAAGCTGCTTTTAGCAGCTTTGCACATGCTAAGCCGCCGCCTACTGGGAGTGAATCCTAGCTTATCAAAATTGCGAACGAAAGATTCGCAATATTGCGAAAAGACTTCTCTGTGCAGTTTCTGAGTAGCTCGAGACTTACTCTGCCAGTGCGATCAGTTCAGTGCTTGTCGTTCCTGGTTTGACGTCACAAACACACCCAGCATTCGCCCAGACACTCCTCCGTTTCTCCAGCCACTCCCGCGTTTTTCCCAGAAACGGTAGCGTTTTTTCAAACACTCCCATAAAACGGCCTGTTTCCGCCCAGAAACACCCACTTCCTGTCAATCACATTACGATCATCAGAACGAAGAAAAAACCTCGTAATGCTGTGAGTAAAATACCTAACTGCATAGCAAATTTACTTGGCGCAGTCGCACTGCAGACATTGCGCATGCGCATTAGCGACTAATCGCTCCATTGCAAAAAAAAATAACGAGCGAACAACTCGGAATGACCACCCTGTTTTTTTGTGTGTTTTTTTTATTGCTAATAGCATATCTATTTATATTAGAAGGGATTAGGTACTTGGTTTGTCTATTAGGATTTACAACTATTATTTATATATTTTTTTAAATAATATTTTTTTTTTAACTGACTAAAATTGAGAGAGCATGGTTTTCAGTGGTAAGGGGTGGGAATGGGTTAAAATTTAGGAAAAAAAAATGTGTGGGGTCCCCCCTCCTAAGCATAACCAGCCTCGGGCTCTTTGAGCCGGTCCTGGTTGTAAAAATACGGGGGGGAAATGGACAGGGGATCCCCCGTATTTTTAGAACCAGCACCAGGCTCTGCATCCGGTCCTGGTGCAAAAAATACGGGGTACAAAAAGCGTAGGGGTCCCCCATATTTTTTGAACCAGCACCGGGCTCCACTAGCTGGAGAGATAATGCCACAGCCGGGGACACTTTTATACTGGTCCCTGCGGCCGTGGCATTAAATCCCCAACTAGTCACCCCTGGCCGGGGTACCCTGGAGGAGTGGGGACCCCTTAAATCAAGGGCCAGGGGTGAAGCCAGTGAGGACCCCTTAAATCAAGGGCCAGGGGTGAAGCCAGAGGCTGTCCCCCCCCATCCATGGGCTGCGGATGGGGGCTGATAGCCTTGTGTAAAATCAAAGAATATTGTTTTTTTGCAGAAGAACTACAAGTCCCAGCAAGCCTCCCCCACAAGCTGGTACTTGGAAAACCACAAGTACCAGCATGCGGGGGTAAAATGGGCCCGCTGGTACCTGTAGTTCTTCTGCAAAAAAAATACCCAAATAAAAACAGGACACGCACACCTTGAAAGTAAAACTTTATTACATACATGCCGACACACACATACTTACCTATGTTTACACGCCGACTGTGTCCACGTCTCCAAGTCTGTCGATGTCTCCAAGAATCCGGGGTACCTGAAAATAAAATTATACTTACCTAAATCCAGTGTGTCCTGTTCTTTTTTTTGTAATCCACGTACTTGGCAAAAAACAAACCGCATACCCGATCCACGAACTGAAAGGGGTCCTATGTGTACACATGGGACCCCTTTCCCCGAATGCTGAGACCCCCCGTGACTCCTGTCACAGAGGGTCCCTTCAGGCAATCAGGGAGTGCCACGTCGTGACCTCACCGCTGACCGCAAAGTTCCCACCATTGAAGATAATGGAGAGGCTGTGCGATGCGCTGTCTGACAGCTCAGACGCGCATAGCCAATCAGGAGAGTGCCACGACATGGCGCTCCCTGATTGGCTGAAGGGACCCTCTGTGACAGGAGTCACGGGGGGGTCTCAGCATTCGGGGAAAGGGGTCCCATGTGTAAACATGGGACCCCTTTCAGTGCGTGGTCCGGGTAAATGCGGTTTGTTTTTTTGCCAAGTACGTGGATTACAAAAAAAAGAACAGGACGCACTGGATTTAGGTGAGTATAATTTTATTTTCAGGTACCCCGGATTCTTGGAGACGTTGACAGACTTGGAGACGTGGACACAGTCGGCGTGTGAACATAGGTAAGTATGTGTGTGTTGGCATGTATGTAATAAACTTTTACTTTCAAGGTGTGCGTGTCCTGTTTTTATTTGGGTATTTTTTTTGCAGAAGAACTACAGGTACCAGCGGGCCCGTTTTACCCCCGCATGCTGGTACTTGTGGTTCTCCAAGTACCAGCTTGCGGGGAGGCTTGCTGGGACTTGTAGTTCTTCTGCAAAAAAAAACACAATATTCTTCGATTTTACACAAGGCTATCAGCTCCCCATCCGCAGCCCATGGATGGGGGGACAGCCTCGGGCTTCACCCCTGGCCCTTGGGTGGCTGGAGGCGGGGACCCCTTGATTTAAGGGGTCCCCACTCCTCCAGGGTACCCCGGCCAGGGGTGACTAGTTGGGGATTTAATGCCACGGCCGCAGGGACCGGTATAAAGTGTCCCCCGGCTGTGGCATTATCTCTCCAGCTAGTGGAGCCCGGTGCTGGTTCAAAAAATACGGGGGACCCCTACGCTTTTTGTCTCCCGTATCTTTTGCACCAGGACCAGAAGCACCGGGCTGGTGCTGGTTCTAAAAATACGGGGGATCCCCTGTCCATTTTTCCCCCCATATTTTTACAACCAGGACCGGCTCAAAGAGCCCGAGGCTGGTTATGCTTAGGAGGGTGGACCCCACGCAATTTTTTTCTGTGTTTTTTAACCATTTTTGCGCCGTCGGAAAAGTCAAATCCAGGACGCACTTATCCATCAATTGGTCCGTTTTTCGACAGCGGGACTGTCTAATCCGTTTTTTATTGAATATGTTGAATTCCGGCACCCGCAGGCCGGAATTCGACGGTCGAATTGTGTTGAATTTAAAAACGGGCGAAAAAGCCGCAATTCACCCGGAATTGCATATACCCCTATATATGTCTGAAGTTAGTAATACTGCAGGAACAAAAAAAAGGCCCAAATCATGTGATTTTAACAGTTTTTGTCAAATTAAAAAAAAGAAATACCGGGGGCGTGACTTAGCTAGCAAAGGACACAGACGTGCAGCTCAGGAGCTCCTGCACATTAAGCTGCTCAAAACCCTTTATAATAAATAATTTTATTTATATAGCGCTCTTTCTCCCATAGGACTCAAGGCGCTTAACAGATACATAGCATAATATAGTACAGTAAATAATGAAGTACATTTTCATAAAATACAGAAGCATGAAGATACTAAAAGGGACAATTATGGGAATGCTTGAGTAAACAGAAAAGTCTTGAGTCTACTTTTGAAGGATTCTATAGTTGGGGCCTCTCGCACTGTGCGGTGAAGTGAGTTCCATAGAGTCGGAGCCGCATGACTAAAAGCTCGACCCCCAGATGAATTACGGGAGATTCTAGGTACTGCTAAAAGTCCTTCATCTACAGATCGCAGTAATCGAGTGGGGCAGTATGGGGTCAGAAGCTGTTTCAGGTACCTTGGGCCTTGGTCATGTAATGCTATGAAACTCAGTAAGCCAATCTTGAAGATGATTCGCCATCGTACAGGCAGCCAGTGAAGGGAGTAGAGGATGGGTGTTATGTGGCTAGAACGGGGCTGGTTGGTTAATAGCCTGGCAGCTGTGTTTTGCACCAGCTGTAAGCGCTGCAATTCTTTTGCTGGGAGACCAAGGTAGAGGGCATTACAGTAGTCTAAACGAGATGATACAAATGCATGTATGACTTTTGGCATATCATCTGAGGGAATTAAGTGCTTGATTCTGGCTATGTTCCTCAGGTGAAAGAATGAGGATTTGATTGTGGCTGATATCTGATGTTTAAGTGTCAAGCCACCATCCAGGACAACGCCAAGATTCCGCACACGATCACTGGTCTGTAATTCTGAATCCCCGAGTGTAAGTCCAGTTGGTTGGCTATGCTGCAGTCTTGTCCTTTGATGTTGCGGTCGTATCATAAGGACCTCTGTTTTATCCGGGTTCAGTCGCAGCCAGCTGGCGCTCATCCACTCCTGTAGTTCAGCTAGACAGCCATTAAGGGTTGCTATTGGGTTATCAGTGCCCGGAGCAAAGGACAAGTACAGTTGTGTATCATCTGCATAGCAGTGGTAGACCAGGCCATGGCGCCTGATTATTTCGCCCAATGGGAGCATGTATACTGCAAAAAGCATGGGGGATAGTATAGAACCTTGTGGGACACCACATGGCAATGACACTGGTGGTGATGAGTATAATCCAGATGATACTCTCTGTGACCTGCCTGTGAGAAATGATTTGAACCATCTTAGGACTTTATAAACCCCTTGGGGCCACCCAGGTTTGTCTCAGTGTCTACCCCGCTACACTCCAGCTGACTTGGAATTACTGGGGGGGAGCCGCGGAATCGGGGAGTGCTTTTCAGCGCTCCTGCGGGTTGCGGCCCTCTCCCCGGATTGAAGCCGGGGCCTGGAGTGATCGTGAGTCCCGACCTGGTCTTCCGGAGCCGAGCCGACACTTTAACTTGCCCACCAACGCTTTTATAACCCGGTGCGGGGTTCAGCAAGCCCTCACCTTCGTCCAGCAGCCGCTGTGGGGGTCCGGCGGCCCGGGACCTCGGCGTGTGCGGAGCCCCTTGCAGTGGGGACGGACGCGTGTGCGGCCGCCATCTTGCCGCGGCCTTGCCTGGGGACAGAGCCGGACAGTCTGGATCACCTGTTGGCGGCTCGCAGCGCCCGAGTCCGGCACTCTCCTTAGCGGCGGGGCCTCCGGCTGTCGGGGCCCACACTGTGGATCACGGGTAAGGCGGGACGGGGACTGGCTGCTCGCCTCGGAGCTGGGGGTCGTACTTGTGCTGCTCTCCATAACACCGCAGCACTCTGCCTTTGATGTAACTCTCCCCTATATGAAGGCACAGTCATAGTATATGTGCCCCCCCCCTTGACCCCTTGCTGTGACCCCGAAACAAAACCAGCTTTGCTAGCCCCCTCCCTCCCGTGGAGTGACGGTGGTGGCTTGGGCCCTTGCCCTAGGCCCGATCTAGTGCAGTGGGAGCGCAGAAAGTGAAGAATACCTTCCCCATCAACCTACTATTTTGCGGCCGCAGGGGCACATAAGCGTAGCGTGGCTGGTCCCTGCGCGGGGCTCCCTGCCGCTGCAGCGGTCCGCAAAACTGGCCAGCCATCTTATAATTGCCACTGGCCCCTTGTCGGCCTAGCCCCCGGGCACTGAGACGCCTCAATCCTCTCCACCGTGAATCTTTACTGATGGCGGCCCGTTTTCTGCGGGGCACATCATGGCGCCCGTGATGCCGGCCCTACCCTAGCTTATCCTGCGGTCACATAGCACCTGAGGGTCAGCTAATGCTCTAGCCGAGGCCTCTCATAATTATTATCCGGAAATTGCTGTGATATCCTATGCGGAGTTGATACTTTGGATACCTGCTTTCCCGCTCTATTATGTCGCAAAAAAATCGCAAGTCAAACGCTGCTAATAAACCCAGCATCCTGCGGGCATGGGAGAAGGCTGGATCTACTTCTCGTAACTCATCAACTGCAGAACGTATGTCCGATTCGGAAGATGCCTCATCGCCAAGAGCTCCCCTCACCACTCAAGATATCGTCTCTATAGTGACCAAAACCATTCAAACCGAAATGAGGTCGGCGCTGGCGGAATTTCGAAAAGATCTGACCGACCTGGGCACTCGTACGGATTCATTGGAACGTAGGATGGACGAAGTGTGCCAATATCAGGCTGTGCTTGAACAGGAGCTAAATGACCTCCGTACTGATGTTGACATGCATGAGGACCACCTAGAGGATTTGGACAACCGGAACAGGAGAAATAATATCAGAATCCGTAACATCCCTGAGAGCGTTGCTATTGGCGCCCTCCCGTGTTTTTTGGAAGGCCTGTTCCTGAGTTTGATCCCCGGTACTCCGAAAGACCTGTTCCTTCTGGATAGAGCACATAGAGCGCTCCGCCCTCGGCCTCCTCCGTCCCAACCACCCCGAGATGTCATCCTTCGATTCCACTATTATAAATCTAAGGAAAAGGTCATGTCAGCCGCGCGGGAACTCCAATCTGTGGATTATTTAGGCACTCAACTGCAAATTTATCAAGACCTGGCCCCCTCTACGCTCAAAAAACGTCGAGACCTTGCTGTAATTACTAGGGCCCTTCGTACTAACTCTATTAAATACAAATGGGGGTTCCCTTTTTAGCTCCACGTGAACAAGGATGGGTCCCATCATTCCATTAAAACCCCTGCTCAGGGCTGCGACCTCCTCAAGACTCTCGGCATTTTTGACACTCTACCTAGCGAGCTCAGGAATCAACTCACGCCCACATCTTCACCAAGACCTGTGGCACCGACTCCGGATTGGTCTACCAAATAATGTGACGCTTTGCTGATGACAGACACGTAACTAGAATTTTGCTGATTGCGGGACACTTCCCCCCTTCCCTCCCCCCTTTTTTTCTTTTTTTTCTTTTCAAGTTTCCTCTTATGCACATTGCTCATGTTGTTCTATGGTCTGTTAGATCTAAGAGACGGGTGGGGGTTGGTCGTGCCTGGACCCAGAGGGAAAAAATGTCTACCGTGCCTTGAAATGGTAAGGCTAAAACTGTTCTTAATAACATGGGGCCGGCCCAGGCCACACATCCATACTTGTCACCACCCCTTGTCACGATCCAGGTAATTCCTTATCAGTATTTACCTTCCAGATGTCTCCTGAGACTGTCCCAGTGTTCCAAGCCTGGATTCCATCTGCACTGTCTGTGTGCAGGACGCTGCATCTCATTGTCTCTAATCTCCTTACTGTGATTCTGGCAGCATCAGGGTTAAGTTTCACATGCAAGTTACAAACAATCTTTCCCTCCAAAAGCTAACATGGGCGCAGCCATGTTTTCCTAATCACATGATACCTTTCAGCCTATCAGCTGCACTCTGCTCTCAGCCTGATTACCCAGCAGCTGCACTCTGGTCTCTGGTTAATCAGCCAGCCAATCCCTGTTTCCCAGCTGGTATAAATATCTTGTTCCTGGGGTGGAAAGATGTCAGTGCTTCAATTGTCTTCAGTGATCCCAGTGTGCAGTCCTCCCATGGACTTTCTCTGCAGTACAGCCTGACTCTGCAGTGTCTACATTGCTCCCTGTGACTGGCAGTTACCTGAGACCGGCTTCCAGCTTCTAGCTTCCAGCGGTGCTCTGCCCTGCCAGTAACCATCGGTGTTTCGCCATCGATCCCCAGTAACCATCGGTGTTCCACCATCGATCCCAAGTCACCATCGGTGTTCCGCCATCGATACCAAGTCACCATCGGTGTTCCGCCATCGATCTCCAGTCACCATCGGTGTTCCGCCATCGATCTCCAGTCTCCATCGGTGTTCCGCCATCGATCCCAAGTCTCCATCGGTGTTCCGCCATCGATCCCAAGTCTCCATCGGTGTTCCGCCATCGATCCCAAGTCTCCATCGGTGTTCCGCCATCGATCTCCAGTAACCATCGGTGTTCTGCCATCGATTCCAAGTCACCATCGGTGTTCCGTCATCGATCCCAAGTATTTCTCTGAACTGTGATTCCTGTTACCTGTACCAAGTCATCAGTATTCCTCTGAACGGTGTTTAATAAACCTTTGAACTTTCCTTCGTTGTCTTGGTCACGCCTTCGGGCATTTGTTCTAAAGGTTCCCTGCATGTCTAAGAACCCTGTACTGCCTCCCAGGTACACAGCACCAGCCCTCAGTTGTGACACCCCTAACTTGCCTCCCGTTGCCATAAGCTACTGTTATTCATTAAATGTCATTATGTGACTCTGTTTGCTTTCTCAAAACAGTCCCTCCCTCTTTCCCGCCACCCTCCCCCCCCCCCTCTTTTTTTTTTCTTTTTCTTTCTTCTCCCCATTCCTTCTCTTCCCGCTCCGCAACTAGTTGCTGTCGCTGTAGTCATTTAGTTATGTGTTTGCTTAGATAAACCGTGTAGTTAATCAGCTCTTTTTAGGCTGTGACATGTTTATTTTCAGGCCCTCGCGCTTGACCGCAGGATGTTTTAGTTACTGTTTTGCACGTTCTGGTTTTCTAGTTATTATTCTCTTATATTATTGTTACCCCCCACACTGAAGGGGCCGCCCGTGCGGCACTACCCCTTCCTTTTGTAGGCCACACCCGCCTCTAGGCATGGGCCTGTACTTTGAGTTTCTTCTTGCTCCTCTTCTCATCTTTTCTTTCCTGTCCCCTTGCCCTGCAGTTGGCCACATCTGTGGTTGTCCACTATGTTGCACATGGGTGATTATTACCCTCCATGACCTTGAAATTGCTATCGATGAATGTCAATGGCCTCAACTCCCCGACAAAGCGTTCCATGGCGTTCCATTTTTTTGCCAGACACAAGCCAGATATAGTCTTTCTTCAGGAGACGCACTTTAAGACCCCACACCCTTCCCTGAACAGTAAAAAATACCCCCATACCTTTCACTCTACTATGTCAGCCAAGCACAGGGGTACTGCTATACTGCTTCATAAAGATCTTCCTATAGTCATTCATGATTCTTATCACGACGACAATGGAAGGTTTGTAATCCTCACGGGCACCCTCAACCAGCAGCCTATCACTTTGGCATCAGTATATGCCCCAAACATGCAGCAGGGCTCCTTTTTTGGGACTTTCTCCGACCAACTTGCTAAATTCCCGAACTCTAAAATTATAATTGCAGGGGATTGTAACATTACTCTCGACCCTCACTTTGATAGATCTCACCCAGTTACGGGGACGTCCTCTTGCATGAGACTGTCTAAACTTTTACGGAACTGTATCTCTTCTCACAACTTGTATGATAGCTGGAGGACTCTGTACCCGTCCGCTAGAGGCTTCACACATTATTCACCCCCACACGATCTTTACACCCGTGTAGACTACATCTTTGTTGACCGTAATTCCACTCAATGCCTCCGCGGGGCACAACTAATTCCCACAACTTGGTCAGATCATTACGCCCTTATCTTGGACATTGATGTCCCGCATACTCATTCGTCCCCTCGGATTTGGCGCTTACAAGAGTCTCTTCTTCTTAAACCCTCTAACATTGTTGACATCACGGCCATGATTCATACTTATTGTGCTAATAATAGCTCTCCAGATATCTCTCCTGCAGTGTTATGGGAGGCTCACAAGGCATCGTTACGTGGCCACCTCATTAATCTGGCCTCAGCACATAAAAAGATAGAGGCTAAACGTATCCGTGACTTGGAAACAGAACTGACTTCCCTAACTCTTCTTCACCAGCGCTTCCCAAAAAAGCGTTTATACACTAAGATCCTCTCACTTAAGGGACAGCTGTCACAAATACTCATGAAAAATACGGTTAAATCGCTCCTATGGATCCGCCAGAAATTTTATGAAAAGTCAGATAGAGCTGACACTTTGTTGGCTCGTCGCCTCCGAGCTAAAAGGACACAAAACCGCATACTCGCTCTGAAATGCTCTGACGGATCCGTGACCTGCGACCCCAAAATTATGGCCTCGCAATTTCATGATTATTACAAATCACTCTACAACTTACCTCTAACTGCTAATGTTGATTCATCTTACATATCCAACATTCAACATTACCTCACCACTTGTTGCTTACCAAAACTTTCTGCCTCAGACCTAGAAACGCTTAACGCCCCTATCTCTACCGAGGAAATTCTGGTCACAATATCTCAGTTGCGTCGTTCGTCTGCCCCAGGTCCCGATGGATATACGGCTATCTACTACAAAAAATTTGCGCACTCACTTCTCCCCATGCTTCATTCACTATTCAACTCTTTACTGGAACTAAGCTCCCTGGATGCAGCCACCACCAGGGCTAATATTATCGTCATACCCAAACCTGACCGTGACCCGCTTGAAATGGCAAATTATAGACCCATTTCGTTATTAAATACAGACCTTAAGTTATTCGCTAAAATTCTGGCGAACAGGTTAGCCCCATTTCTACCGACCTTAATACATCCGGATCAAGTCGGCTTTATTCCTAATCGACAGGCGGCAGACAACACTCGCCGGCTTATCAACCTTATTCACCTCGCCCAACGGGAGTCCCTTCCGACCCTGGTGGTGGCTCTGGATGCAGAAAAAGCCTTTGATAGGGTAGCATGGCCTTTTATCCGCCAAACTTTGGAAAATATGGGCGTGCATGGCGCCTTTTATAATGCCGTCACCTCACTTTACTATAACCCCTCTGCCTCCATTCTCGTCAACGGTTTGGCTTCCCCGTCACTTTCTATTAGAAATGGCACCCGGCAGGGCTGCCCGCTTTCCCCATTGCTATTTGCTCTGGTGATGGAGCCTTTGGCAGCCAAAATCAGACTGAATACCAACATCTCGGGTATTAAGGTAGGGAACCACGACTTCAAGATTGCGTTGTATGCAGATGACATCATTCTCACATTAACTGATCCATTCATATCTTTACAACACCTGTTCGAGGAGATTCAAAATTATAGTCATCTATCTAACTACAAACTCAACGCTGATAAAACAGAAATCCTGGATATACACGTGACTCCCCGGGACTTACGCCTCCTTCAATCCTCTTACCCGTTTAAATGGCAACATACTAAACTTAAGTACCTAGGAATTTACCTCACAAAGTCTCATGCGTCACTATACACGGCCAACTTTCCGCGTCTATTCGCATCTTTACGTACCGACATGGGGGGCTGGAACAAACTCTTTATCTCTTGGCTCGGGCGTATAGCTGCCATCAAAATGAATATACTTCCACGTTTGCTATATCTTTGGCAGACCCTTCCTATTCATATACCGACCAAAATCTTGAAGAATCTGCAAAGAGACCTATCGATCTTCATCTGGGCCAGTAAGAAACCCAGAGTCAAGATACGACTACTCCAGCAGCATCGTGACTCAGGAGGACTCAGTATGCCGGATCTGATTAAATATTATCGAGCCACACATCTGACCTCCTGTGCTCTCTGGCACTCACCTCCTGAACAGAGATTATGGACGCTTTTGGAAGCCCAAGTCATAAAATAAGAATTTACTTACCGATAATTCTATTTCTCGGAGTCCGTAGTGGATGCTGGGGTTCCTGAAAGGACCATGGGGAATAGCGGCTCCGCAGGAGACAGGGCACAAAAAGTAAAGCTTTCCGATCAGGTGGTGTGCACTGGCTCCTCCCCCTATGACCCTCCTCCAAGCCTCAGTTAGGTACTGTGCCCGGACGAGCGTACACAATAAGGGAGGAATTTTGAATCCCGGGTAAGACTCATACCAGCCACACCAATCACACCGTACAACTTGTGATCAAAACCCAGTTAACAGTATGATAACAGAGGAGCCTCTGAAAGATGGCTTCCTAAACAATAACCCGAATTAGTTAACAATAACTATGTACAATTATTGCAGATAATCCGCACTTGGGATGGGCGCCCAGCATCCACTACGGACTCCGAGAAATAGAATTATCGGTAAGTAAATTCTTATTTTCTCTATCGTCCTAGTGGATGCTGGGGTTCCTGAAAGGACCATGGGGATTATACCAAAGCTCCCAAACGGGCGGGAGAGTGCGGATGACTCTGCAGCACCGAATGAGAGAACTCCAGGTCCTCCTTAGCCAGAGTATCAAATTTGTAAAATTTTACAAACGTGTTCTCCCCTGACCACGTAGCTGCTCGGCAAAGTTGTAATGCCGAGACCCCTCGGGCAGCCGCCCAAGATGAGCCCACCTTCCTTGTGGAGTGGGCCTTAACAGATTTAGGCTGTGGCAGGCCTGCCACAGAATGTGCAAGTTGGATTGTGCTACAGATCCAACGAGCAATCGTCTGCTTAGACGCAGGAGCACCCATCTTGTTGGGTGCATACAATATAAACAACGAGTCAGATTTTCTGACTCCAGCTGTCCTTGCAATATATATTTTTAATGCTCTGACAACGTCCAGTAACTTGGAGTCCTCCAAGTCACTTGTAGCCGCAGGCACTACAATAGGCTGGTTCAGATGAAATGCTGACACCACCTTAGGGAGAAAATGCGGACGAGTCCGCAGTTCTGCCCTGTCCGAATGGAAAATCAGATATGGGCTTCTGTAAGATAAAGCTGCCAGTTCTGACACTCTCCTGGCCGAAGCCAGGGCTAGTAACATGGTCACTTTCCATGTGAGATATTTTAAATCCACCTTTTTTAGTGGTTCAAACCAATGAGATTTTAGAAATTCCAAAACCACATTGAGATCCCACGGTGCCACTGGAGGCACCACAGGAGGCTGTATATGCAGCACTCCCTTAACAAAAGTCTGGACTTCAGGAACTGAAGCCAATTCTTTTTGAAAGAAAATCGACAGGGCCGAAATTTGAACCTTAATAGATCCCAATTTGAGACCCATAGACAATCCTGATTGCAGGAAATGTAGGAATCGACCCAGTTGAAATTCCTCCGTCGGAGCACTCCGATCCTCGCACCACGCAACATATCTTCGCCAAATGCGGTGATAGTGTTGCACGGTTACTTCCTTCCTTGCTTTAATCAAAGTAGGAATGACTTCTTCCGGCATGCCTTTTTCCTTTAGGATCCGGCGTTCAACCGCCATGCCGTCAAACGCAGCCGCGGTAAGTCTTGAAACAGACAGGGACCCTGCTGAAGCAAGTCCCTCCTTAGAGGTAGAGGCCACGGATCTTCCGTGATCATCTCTTGAAGTTCCGGGTACCAAGTCCTTCTTGGCCAATCCGGAACCACTAGTATCGTTCTTACGCCTCTTTGCCGTATAATTCTCAATACTTTTGGTATGAGAGGCAGAGGAGGAAACACATACACCGACTGGTACACCCAAGGCGTTACCAGCGCGTCCACAGCTATTGCCTGCGGATCTCTTGACCTGGCGCAATACCTGTCCAGTTTTTTGTTGAGGCGAGACGCCATCATGTCCACCATTGGTCTTTCCCAACGGGTTACCAGCATGTGGAAGACTTCTGGATGAAGTCCCCACTCTCCCGGGTGAAGGTCGTGTCTGCTGAGGAAGTCTGCTTCCCAGTTGTCCTCTCCCGGGATGAACACTGCTGACAGTGCTATCACATGATTCTCTGCCCAGCGAAGAATCCGTGCAGCTTCTGCCATTGCACTCCTGCTTCTTGTGCCGCCCTGTCTGTTTACATGGGCGACTGCCGTGATGTTGTCCGACTGGATCAACACCGGTTTTCCTTGAAGCAGAGGTTCTGCCTGGCTTAGAGCATTGTAGATTGCTCTTAGTTCCAGAATGTTTATGTGAAGAGACGTTTCCAGGCTCGTCCACACTCCCTGGAAGTTTCTTCCTTGTGTGACTGCTCCCCAGCCTCTCAGGCTGGCGTCCGTGGTCACCAGGATCCAATCCTGTATGCCGAATATGCGGCCCTCCAATAGATGAGCACTCTGCAACCACCACAGAAGAGATACCCTTGTCCTTGGAGACAGGGTTATCCGCTGGTGCATCTGAAGATGCGACCCTGACCATTTGTCCAACAGATCCCTCTGAAAAATTCGTGCATGGAATCTGCCGAATGGAATTGCTTCGTAAGAAGCCACCATTTTTCCCAGGACTCTTGTGCATTGATGTACAGACACCTTTCCTGGTTTTAGGAGGTTCCTGACAAGCTCGGATAACTCCTTGGCTTTTTCTGAACCGTGTCCAGAATCATCCCTAGGAACAGCAGACGAGTTGTCGGCATTAACTGGGATTTTGGAATATTCAGAATCCAGCCGTGCTGTTTTAGCACTTCTTGAGACAGTGCTAATCCCATCTCTAGCTGTTCTCTGTATCTTGCCCTTATTAGGAGATCGTCCAAGTATGGGATAATTAATACGCCTTTTCTTCGAAGAAGAATCATCATCTCGGCCATTACCTTTGTAAAGACCCGAGGTGCCGTGGACAATCCGAACGGCAGCGTCTGAAACTGATAGTGACAGTTTTGTACAACGAACCTGAGGTACCCCTGGTGTGAGGGGTAAATTGGAACGTGGAGGTACGCATCCTTGATGTCCAAGGACACCATAAAGTCCCCTTCTTCCAGGTTCGCTATCACTGCTCTGAGTGACTCCATTTTGAACTTGAACTTCTTTATGTACAGGTTCAAGGACTTCAGATTTAGAATAGGTCTTACCGAGCCGTCCGGCTTCGGTACCACAAATAGAGTGGAATAATACCCCTTTCCCTGTTGTAGAAGAGGTACCTTGACTATCACCTGCTGAGAGTACAGCTTGTGAATGGCTTCCAAAACCGTCTCCCTTTCGGAGGGGGACGTTGGTAAAGCAGACTTCAGGAAACGGCGAGGCGGATCTGTCTCTAGTTCCAACCTGTACCCCTGAGATATTATCTGCAGGATCCAGGGATCTACCTGCGAGTGAGCCCACTGCGCGCTGAAATTCTTGAGACGACCGCCCACCGCCCCCGAGTCCGCTTGAGAAGCCCCAGCGTCATGCTGAGGCTTTTGTAGAAGCGGGGGAGGGCTTCTGTTCCTGGGAAGGAGCTGCCTGTTGGTGTCTCTTCCCCCTTCCTCTGCCTCGTGGCAGATATGAATATCCCTTTGCTCTCTTGTTTTTAAAGGAACGAAAGGGCTGCGGTTGAAAAGTCGGTGTCTTTTTCTGTTGGGGAGTAGCTTGAGGTAAAAAGGTGGATTTCCCGGCTGTAGCCGTGGCCACCAAATCTGATAGACCGACTCCAAATAACTCCTCCCCTTTATACGGCAAAACTTCCATATGCCGTTTTGAGTCCGCATCGCCTGACCACTGTCGCGTCCATAAACTTCTTCTGGCCGAAATGGACATAGCACTTACCCGTGATGCCAGTGTGCAGATATCCCTCTGTGCATCACGCATATAAAGAAATGCATCCTTTATTTGCTCTAAAGACAGTAAAACATTGTCCCTATCCAGGGTATCAATATTTTCAATCAGGGACTCTGACCAAGCTACTCCAGCACTGCACATCCAGGCTGTCGCTATAGCTGGTCGTAGTATAACACCTGTATGTGTGTATATACTTTTTTGGATATTTTCCATCCTCCTATCTGCTGGATCTTTAAGTGCGGCCGTCTCAGGAGAGGGTAACGCCACTTGTTTAGATAAGCGTGTGAGCGCCTTGTCCACCCTAGGAGGTGTTTCCCAGCGCGCCCTAACCTCTGGCGGGAAAGGGTATAAAGCCAATAACTTCTTTGAAATTAGCATCTTTTTATCGGGGGCAACCCACGCTTCATCACATACATCATTTAGTTCTTCTGATTCAGGAAAAACTATAGGTAGTTTTTTCACACCCCACATAATACCCTGTTTAGTGGTACCTGTAGTATCAGCTAAATGTAACGCCTCCTTCATTGCCAAAATCATATAACGTGTGGCCCTACTGGAAAATACGGTTGATTCGTCACCGTCGCCACTGGAATCAGTGCCTGTGTCTGGGTCTGTGTCGACCGACTGAGGCAAAGGGCGTTTTACAGCCCCTGACGGTGTTTGAGGCGCCTGGACAGGCACTAACTGATTGTCCGGCCGTCTCATGTCGTCAAACGACTGCTTTAGCGTGTTGACACAATCCCGTAATTCCATAAATAAAGGCATCCATTCTGGTGTCGACCCCCTAGGAGGTGACATCCCCATATTTGGCAATTGCTCCGCCTCCACACCAATATCGTCCTCATACATGTCGACACACACGTACCGACACACAGCAGACACACAGGGAATGCTCTTAACGAAGACAGGACCCCACTAGCCCTTTGGGGAGACAGAGGGAGAGTTTGCCAGCACACACCAAAAGCGCTATATATGACAGGGATAGCCTTATAATAAGTGCTCCCTGTATAGCTGCTTTTATAATATAATTTTTGCCACTATTTTGCCCCCCCTCTCTTGTTTTACCCTGTTTCTGTAGTGCAGTGCAGGGGAGAGACCTGGGAGCCGTCCTGACCAGCGGAGCTGTGTAAGGAAAATGGCGCTGTGTGCTGAGGAGATAGGCCCCGCCCCTTTTCCGGCGGGCTCGTCTCCCGCTCTTTAGTGTATTCTGGCAGGGGTTAAATATCTCCATATAGCCCCCGGAGGCTATATGTGAGGTATTTTTTAGCCAAATAGGTTTTCATTTGCCTCCCAGGGCGCTCCCCTCCCAGCGCCCTGCACCCTCAGTGACTGCCGTGTGAAGTGTGCTGAGAGGAAAATGGCGCACAGCTGCAGTGCTGTGCGCTACCTTTAGAAGACTGAGGAGTCTTCTGCCGCCGATTCTGGACCTCTTCATGTTTCAGCATCTGCAAGGGGGCCGGCGGCGAGGCTCCGGTGACCATCCAGGCTGTACCTGTGATCGTCCCTCTGGAGCTGATGTCCAGTAGCCAAGAAGCCAATCCATCCTGCACGCAGGTGAGTTCACTTCTTCTCCCCTAAGTCCCTCGTTGCAGTGATCCTGTTGCCAGCAGGAATCACTGTAAAATAAAAAACCTAAGCTAAACTTTCTCTAAGCAGCTCTTTAGGAGAGCCACCTAGATTGCACCCTTCTCGGCCGGGCACAAAAATCTAACTGAGGCTTGGAGGAGGGTCATAGGGGGAGGAGCCAGTGCACACCACCTGATCGGAAAGCTTTACTTTTTGTGCCCTGTCTCCTGCGGAGCCGCTATTCCCCATGGTCCTTTCAGGAACCCCAGCATCCACTAGGACGATAGAGAAATGTATATTCTCCTTCGACTCTGTTATGGTGCGCGCCTCGCTCCCGCCCGGCCGCGTCTCTCTTGTTGCCGACGATGTGATTTGCACTATCGGTGTGGGATCAATGCACCCGCTATTATCGTCTTCGTTCCTATAACCCGTTATTGACTCCCCTTTGGAACAATATCAAGTTCCCCCCAGGTACCAACCACCTTGCTTTTAAACATTGGACTTCTAACAATGTCCTTTTCCTGATTGACCTGGCACCCCTTTCTTCATTCCCCCTGTTTGCGGACCTGCAATCACGTTTCTCTCTTCCTCACTCGTCTTTCTATCAATTCCTGCAAATTCGTCACTTTTACTCTACTCTCAACAACACTGCTCACTCTACACCCAAAACTGCATTTGAATCTTTGTGTTGTGGTCAACGTTCTACAAGAGGTTTGTTGTCCGCCATTTACCAAATCTTATTATCACACAATTCCCCTGCGAAAGAGCCTCATGAAATAGCGTGGGAACGAGATATAGGGGAGACTTTGACTACTGAAGAGTGGGCTGACGTCAGACAGGAGGTTGCTAAGAGCTCCTTGTCGGTTCGTATCAAAGAAAATTCTTATAAAATTTACTACCGATGGTACCTTGTCCCGTCTAGACTTCAGGCTATTTACCCTTCCTGTTCTGACAGATGTTGGAGACTTTGTGGACAGAGGGGGACCATGCTGCATGTTTGGTGGTCTTGTAAGATTATCCGTCGCTACTGGCGTCAAGTCCACAAACTAATATTAGAAACCACGGATGTGGTCATCCCAGACTCCCCGTCTTACTCTCTACTTTCACGCCCAGTTCCAGATATCCCAACCCATCTGCTAAAACTTATCAAACACATTTTCAATACAGCCAAATGCCAAATTGCAGCGAATTGGAAATCCACTTCTCCCCCTACCCTTCCCGCCACTATTAATGCTATATGGACCACATATAAGCTGGAACGCATCACCGCTGCCCTGGACAACGCACTTTAATGCTGAACCGCCATTGACAACCATCTGATCCACTCTCTATATAAATGAAAGAAATCGATCTGGTGAGCAGCTCTGACTGGCCAACGCTTCCACCTCCCATCCCCTCTTTCTTATCTTTTGCTCTTACTTTCTTTTTCCTCTTTTCAAGGTTCGCTTTCTCTGTAATGCTATTGAAGTTTACATTATCCTTTTCTGTTATTTGAGAAATAGGATCACGACGATCTGTGCTGTTAATATGTGTTTATAAGGGTTATCTTTCTTTAATGTGTAACGCCTTAATTTTATGCACCTTCTATGTTGTTCCACAAAGATTGTCTAATGTTTATGCTTCTGTGTTTCTTAATACATAAACCAATAAAACTTATTTAAAAAAAAAAAAAAAAAAGAAATACCGATTCGAAAGCAAAACACGTGAGGGTGGTTTTGGTAAAACCAAAACACAAAGTTAATACAGATCCAAAACCAAAACATGGTGGTAATCTCTAACTTTTACACAGAATAAAATTCAGTTTATTAAGAGTTATAATTAAGTCAATGCTACTACTAAAAACAAGACTATTATCAAACCGGTAGTGATAAGGGTTTGATTCTATACGAACTACAATAATACCCCTTTAACACGTTCAGCTATATCCTGGGTTTTTGCAGGTTAACGCGCATCAACCTGGGTTTTCTGCATGTGTGAAAGGAAACAACTAAGTCCCGGGTCCGTGACCGTGCTCCTGATCAGGGTCATGGAGCTGAGATCATGGAATTTGCCAGCTTGCTAGACCCGGCAAATTCCAGGGTCACATGTCTGAAAGCAGCATAAGAGTATTAACCCTTTTCTGGACATAAACATTTTATCAATATAATTTTCGATTTATGTTTTTTGATGTTGAGTTATAAGATGTTGTTTTTTTTTAGTGGTCATACTGTAGTAACATTGCATGTTAGTAGATTAACTACCACTAGTATTATATGTTTTTTGAATTATCATTGTAATACCTATATCCTACAGTATATATAAAATGTATTAGTCTGTTTGTTTGTTTGTTTGTTTGTTTGTTTGTTTGTTTGTCTGTCCAGTTATACAATCGGACACCCCTGTACCGATTGGTATGCAACCAATGCGAGCTGGTCCAGGATCCTTGCCAGGTTTTAGGGGGGTTAGGGTCCGGGTTGGACCACCCATTGGTGTACGCTGGGCAGACCTTTGACCCAGGTAGACTGTTATAGGCCTTCCGCTGGATGGATCTGGAAGAAAACTTCACATAGGGGGTAATTCCAAGTTGATCGCAGCAGGAATTTGGTTAGCAGTTGGGCAAAACCATGTGCACTGCAGGGGAGGCAGATATAACATGTGCAGAGAGAGTTATATTTGGGTGTGGTGTGTTCAATCTGCAATCTAAATTGCAGTGTAAAAATAAAGCAGCCAATATTTACCCTGCACAGAAACAAAATAACCCACCCAAATCTCTCTCTCTCTCTGCACATGTTATATTTGCCTCCCCTGCAGTGCACATGGTTTTGCCCAACTGCTAAAAAATTTCCTGCTGCGATCAACTTGGAATTACCCCCATTGTTGTTACATTGGACCCCAGAAGACATACTAGGGGGTTGAGGTCCTGGTTGGACCTCAAGTTGATGTATGCTGGGCAGAACTTTGCGCCAGTGAGCCTGTTCTGGGCCTTCCACTGGATGGATTTGGATGAAAACTTTAATGAACTGTAATAACTGACAGAAATAATTATAATTCAAGGACCTGAAATACTGTAACTGACTGAAGTAACCATAAATCAACTAAAATAATTGACAAAGCTGGAGGTGGGAAGACAAACAATATTTGATAAAAAGGATAACAGAAGGAAAACTTTAAACCCATCTTGCAATGTAAAAGTGATTATAAAACTGAACAGAAAGGAAAGCTGGGGATTAGGGCTACTGGCAACCCCCCACCCACCCCCCTTCACCTCGCAATAAAAAACACTGGACAGCCACCTCATGGGTGTGTTGGAAGCGCTGCTAAGCTAATAATTATTTTGAAAATGTTGACAGATACAGTACAACTCATGATAACTTTTTAACTTGAAGATTTAAACCAGTGTACTGCTGAGCACTTCTGCTACAAGGTTATCTGTATGTGGTGCAGTAACAAGGCAGTTGCAGCTCCCCTTAAGTCTAAAGGTAGGAGCCGCCACTGATTTTGACTGATTTTGTTTTATGTATGACTATAACGCATTTGTATCATTCTATTATAGTACATAGGTGGTCATTCCGAGTTGTTCGCTCAGTAATTTTCTTCGCATCGCAGCGATTTTCCGCTAACTGCGCATGCGCAATGTTCGCACTGCGACAAGTAAATTTGCTATGCAGTTAGGTATTTTACTCACGGCATTACGAGGTTTTTTCTTCGTTCTGGTGATCGTAATGTGATTGACAGGAATTGGGTGTTTCTGGGCGGAAACAGGACGTTTTATGGGAGTGTTTGAAAAAACGCTACCGTTTCTGGGAAAAACGCGGGAGTGGCTGGAGAAACGGGGGAGTGTCTGGGCGAACGCTGGGTGTGTTTGTGACGTCAAACCAGGAACGACAAGCACTGAACTGATCGCACTGGAAGAGTAAGTCTCGAGCTACTCAGAAACTGCACAGAGAAGTCTTTTCGCATTATTGCAAATCTTTCGTTCGCAATTTTGATAAGCTAAGATTCACTCCCAGTAGGCGGCGGCTTAGCGTGTGCAATGCTGCTAAAAGCAGCTTGCGAGCGAATAACTCGGAATGAGGGCCATTGTCAGAACTGGAGCTATAAATGTGTTTTTGCATATAATGTGGAAGTGGAAGGTGGAAATGGTGCCCCAGTGACAGCATACCAAAAGACAAGGGCCCTCATTCCGAGTTGATCGCTCGCTAGCTACTTTTAGCAGCATTGAACAGGCTAGGCCGCCGCCCTCTGGGAGTGTATCTTAGCTTAGCAGAATAGCGAATGAAAGATTAGCAGGACTGCTACTAAATAATTTGCTGCAGATTCTGAGTCTACTCCTAGACTGCGATCACCTCAGTCCGTTTAGTTCCTGAATTAACCTCTCCTCACTCAAAAGAGTGGGTATGCCACGCGCTTGATAGGGCTGGTTCTCCTAAGCAGCTGTAAAACCTTGGACAGTCACTCCAAAACTAAACACACAACACAATAGTACTGAAAGTACTAATACAGCGCTGGAAAATGAAACTATGCAGACAGGTGGAAAGGATTAATCAAAAATTTAATATAGATAAAAAATGGGTAAAATTATGCCCAGGGTACCACTTAATGAGCGCCAATACATGCAATGAAACTGTTAAAAAACAACATGGCTCATTTAGAAAAAAGCCTGATTAAATCAGCAATGGGACAAATCCAGTGGTTGGTGGACTTCAATTTCTTTTAACCATTAGAGATGTATGTCTTTCCACAGATATATTTACCAATCCTGGAGGTACAAATACAAGTTTCCCAGATGGTATCTCAGCAAATGAGTGATTTCAGCACATCAGTTGAAAGGGAATGGTTTAGTACTCCATTAGCAGTAGGATGGTTGTGGAAGAATGGTTCCAAGTTTCTTTAAGAGTCCACCGTCCAAATGATCCTGGATAGTTTATGTCCCAGTAGCCAGCAAATAAGTCCTTACGCGTTTCGCTGTCTTCAGGGGGCAGCTTTGTCAAAGGTCTTTGACAAAGCTGCCCCCTGAAGACAGCGAAACGCGTAAGGACTTATTTGCTGGCTACTGGGACATAAACTATCCAGGATCATTTGGACGGTGGACTCTTAAAGAAACTTGGAACCATTCTTCCACAACCATCCTACTGCTAATGGAGTACTAAACCATTCCCTTTCAACTGATGTGCTGAAATCACTCATTTGCTGAGATACCATCTGGGAAACTTGTATTTGTACCTCCAGGATTGGTAAATATATCTGTGGAAAGACATACATCTCTAATGGTTAAAAGAAATTGAAGTCCACCAACCACTGGATTTGTCCCATTGCTGATTTAATCAGGCTTTTTTCTAAATGAGCCATGTTGTTTTTTAACAGTTTCATTGCATGTATTGGTGCTCATTAAGTGGTACCCTGGGCATAATTTTACCCATTTTTTATCTATATTAAATTTTTGATTAATCCTTTCCACCTGTCTGCATAGTTTCATTTTCCAGCGCTGTATTAGTACTTTCAGTACTATTGTGTTGTCCGTTTAGTTCCTGGTCTGACGTCACAAACACGCCCTGCGTTCAGCCAGCCACTCCCCCGTTTCTCCAGCCACTCCTGCGTTTTTACCAGGCACGCCTGCGTTTTGTAGCACACTCCCTGTAAATGGCCAGTTTCCGCCCAGAAACACCCACTTCCTGTCAATCACACTACGATCACTCAAGCGATGAAAAAACGCTGCTCGAGCTTGTGTAAAAATCCAAAGTTTTGTGTTAAATTACTTAGCGCATGCGCATTTTCCACCTAATCGCTGCGTTTGCGAAAAACGGCAACGAGTGAACAACTCGGAATGACCACCCAGGTCTGATCCCCATCATTTCGAAGGACCTGTAAAAATGACATCCTTTTGCAGGTTTGGGGACTATAATTTCATCCTTAAATCCTTAAATGTGCTCTACCTATGTCTTCAGTATAATATAAATATCTCATCTCACAAAACAAAAATCTGATTACTGCATGTGCACTCAGACCGCAGTCAGGAGCAAAGAATGTAACGATCTGCCCTTTTTCACCTAAACTGTCAATACTGTACCATATTTTAGGAACTTCTATCAGTAATGTATACATTTCTTTTCAGTTCCTTCTTCAGAAATTGTACTGTTTACTTCAAAGTACAGTAAGGCATAGAAGATAATGTAAAGGCTAATTTTGGTTTAGATATTTTTACTGAAGTTACACACGTACTGTAGGGTTTTCCAACTTGTAGAATACCTTAACGTTAGAAAAAGTTGAGCTCACTATAAAGCTAAACAATGTATATGCAGTATGTAGAGCTAGTGGCCTGGAAGGAACATAAGGCACTCTAGCTGAGTTTTGAAATCAATATTTCACAGAGCAATAATAACTATAAAAAAATAAGAAAAAGGAAATGCATTATTCTGCATCACAGTATCTGTAGTGCCTCAGTATCGAACGCATCAATGTAAAAGAGTAAATATAGCGAACTCACCTTACACCTGAATAAACAGAGATTGACAGAAATGAAAGCGACTATTTAATACATTATTATGCAATTATATGTGATGGATGTGTGTGTGTTTGTTTAAATTGTGTGTGTGTTCACTTTTTGGGAAGTGAGAACTGAAAACCTGGGCTTCATAAGCAAGACAAAATCATTTGGCAGTAGTAGTTGCACTTATTATAACAACACTACTAAACGATAGCAGTAACGGCACAAATAGCATTTCTGTGTTTATCATCATAAAACAAACGGTAACTAGAGATGAGCGCCTGAAATTTTTCGGGTTTTGTGTTTTGGTTTTGGGTTCGGTTCCGCGGCCGTGTTTTGGGTTCGACCGCGTTTTGGCAAAACCTCACCGAATTTTTTTTGTCGGATTCGGGTGTGTTTTGGATTCGGGTGTTTTTTTCAAAAAACCCTAAAAAACAGCTTAAATCATAGAATTTGGGGGTAATTTTGATCCCAAAGTATTATTAACCTCAAAAAACATAATTTACACTCATTTTCAGCCTATTCTGAACACATCACACCTCACAATATTATTTTTAGTCCTAAAATTTGCACCGAGGTCGCTGTGTGAGTAAGATAAGCGACCCTAGTGGCCGACACAAACACCGGGCCCATCTAGGAGTGGCACTGCAGTGTCACGCAGGATGTCCCTTCCAAAAAACCCTCCCCAAACAGCACATGACGCAAAGAAAAAAAGAGGCGCAATGAGGTAGCTGACTGTGTGAGAAAGATAAGCGACCCTAGTGGCCGACACAAACACCGGGCCCATCTAGGAGTGGCACTGCAGTGTCACGCAGGATGTCCCTTCCAAAAAACCCTCCCCAATCAGCACATGATGCAAAGAAAAAGAAAAGAAAAAAGAGGTGCAAGATGGAATTATCCTTGGGCCCTCCCACCCACCCTTATGTTGTATAAACAAAACAGGACATGCACACTTTAACCAACCCATCATTTCAGTGACAGGGTCTGCCACACGACTGTGACTGATATGACGGGTTGGTTTTGACCCCCCCCAAAAAAGAAGCAATTAATCTCTCCTTGCACAAACTGGCTCTACAGAGGCAAGATGTCCACCTCATCTTCACCCTCCGATATATCACCGTGTACATCCCCCTCCTCACAGATTATCAATTCGTCCCCACTGGAATCCACCATCTCAGCTCCCTGTGTACTTTGTGGAGGCAATTGCTGCTGGTCAATGTCTCCGCGGAGGAATTGATTATAATTCATTTTAATGAACATCATCTTCTCCACATTTTCTGGATGTAACCTCGTACGCCGATTGCTGACAAGGTGAGCGGCGGCACTAAACACTCTTTCGGAGTACACACTTGTGGGAGGGCAACTTAGGTAGAATAAAGCCAGTTTGTGCAAGGGCCTCCAAATTGCCTCTTTTTCCTGCCAGTATAAGTACGGACTGTGTGACGTGCCTACTTGGATGCGGTCACTCATATAATCCTCCACCATTCTATCAATGTTGAGAGAATCATATGCAGTGACAGTAGACGACATGTCCGTAATCGTTGTCAGGTCCTTCAGTCCGGACCAGATGTCAGCATCAGCAGTCGCTCCAGACTGCCCTGCATCACCGCCAGCGGGTGGGCTCGGAATTCTGAGCCTTTTCCTCGCACCCCCAGTTGCGGGAGAATGTGAAGGAGGAGATGTTGACAGGTCGCGTTCCGCTTGACTTGACAATTTTGTCACCAGCAGGTCTTTCAACCCCAGCAGACCTGTGTCTGCCGGAAAGAGAGATCCAAGGTAGGCTTTAAATCTAGGATCGAGCACGGTGGCCAAAATGTAGTGCTCTGATTTCAACAGATTGACCACCCGTGAATCCTTGTTAAGCGAATTAAGGGCTGCATCCACAAGTCCCACATGCCTAGCGGAATCGCTCCGTGTTAGCTCCTTCTTCAATGCCTCCAGCTTCTTCTGCAAAAGCCTGATGAGGGGAATGACCTGACTCAGGCTGGCAGTGTCTGAACTGACTTCACGTGTGGCAAGTTCAAAGGGCATCAGAACCTTGCACAACGTTGAAATCATTCTCCACTGCACTTGAGACAGGTGCATTCCATCTCCTATATCGTGCTCAATTGTATAGGCTTGAATGGCCTTTTGCTGCTCCTCCAACCTCTGAAGCATATAGAGGGTTGAATTCCACCTCGTTACCACTTCTTGCTTCAGATGATGGCAGGGCAGGTTCAGTAGTTTTTGGTGGTGCTCCAGTCTTCTGTACGTGGTGCCTGTACGCCGAAAGTGTCCCGCAATTTTTCTGGCCACCGACAGCATCTCTTGCACGCCCCTGTCGTTTTTTAAAAAATTCTGCACCACCAAATTCAAGGTATGTGCAAAACATGGGACGTGCTGGAATTTGCCCATATTTAATGCACACGCAATATTGTTGGCGTTGTCCGATGCCACAAATCCACAGGAGAGTCCAATTGGGGTAAGCCATTCCGCGATGATCTTCCTCAGTTGCCGTAAGAGGTTTTCAGCTGTGTGCGTATTCTGGAAAGCGGTGATACAAAGCGTAGCCTGCCTAGGAAAGAGTTGGCGTTTGCGAGATGCTGCTACTGGTGCCGCCGCTGCTGTTCTTGCGGCGGGAGTCCATACATCTACCCAGTGGGCTGTCACAGTCATATAGTCCTGACCCTGCCCTGCTCCACTTGTCCACATGTCCGTGGTTAAGTGGACATTGGGTACAACTGCATTTTTTAGGACACTGGTGAGTCTTTTTCTGACGTCCGTGTACATTCTCGGTATCGCCTGCCTAGAGAAGTGGAACCTAGATGGTATTTGGTAACGGGGGCACACTGCCTCAATAAATTGTCTAGTTCCCTGTGAACTAACGGCGGATACCGGACGCACGTCTAACACCAACATAGTTGTCAAGGACTCAGTTATCCGCTTTGCAGTAGGATGACTGCTGTGATATTTCATCTTCCTCGCAAAGGACTGTTGAACAGTCAATTGCTTACTGGAAGTAGTACAAGTGGGCTTACGACTTCCCCTCTGGGATGACCATCGACTCCCAGCGGCAACAACAGCAGCGCCAGCAGCAGTAGGCGTTACACGCAAGGATGCATCGGAGGAATCACAGGCAGGAGAGGACTCGTCAGACTTGCCAGTGACATGGCCTGCAGGACTATTGGCATTCCTGGGGAAGGAGGAAATTGACACTGAGGGAGTTGGTGGGGTGGTTTGCGTGAGCTTGGTTACAAGAGGAAGGGATTTACTGGTCAGTGGACTGCTTCCGCTGTCACCCAAAGTTTTTGAACTTGTCACTGACTTATTATGAATGCGCTGCAGGTGACGTATAAGGGAGGATGTTCCGAGGTGGTTAACGTCCTTACCCCTACTTATTACAGCTTGACAAAGGGAACACACGGCTTGACACCTGTTGTCCGCATTTCTGGTGAAATACCTCCACACCGAAGAGCTGATTTTTTTGGTATTTTCACCTGGCATGTCAACGGCCATATTCCTCCCACGGACAACAGGTGTCTCCCCGGGTGCCTGACTTAAACAAACCACCTCACCATCAGAATCCTCCTGGTCAATTTCCTCCCCAGCGCCAGCAACACCCATATCCTCCTCATCCTGGTGTACTTCAACACTGACATCTTCAATCTGACTATCAGGAACTGGACTGCGGGTGCTCCTTCCAGCACTTGCAGGGGGCATGCAAATAGTGGAAGGCGCATGCTCTTCACGTCCAGTGTTGGGAAGGTCAGGCATCGCAAACGACACAATTGGACTCTCCTTGTGGATTTCGGATTTCAAAGAACGCACAGTTCTTTGCGGTGCTTTTGCCAGCTTGAGTCTTTTCAGTTTTCTAGCGAGAGGCTGAGTGCTTCCATCCTCATGTGAAGCTGAACCACTAGCCATGAACATAGGCCAGGGCCTCAGCCGTTCCTTGCCACTCCGTGTGGTAAATGGCATATTGGCAAGTTTACGCTTCTCCTCCGACAATTTTATTTTAGGTTTTGGAGTCCTTTTTTTTCTGATATTTGGTGTTTTGGATTTGACATGCTCTGTACTATGACATTGGGCATCGGCCTTGGCAGACGACGTTGCTGGCATTTCATCATCTCGGCCATGACTAGTGGCAGCAGCTTCAGCACGAGGTGGAAGTGGATCTTGATCTTTCCCTAATTTTGGAACCTCAACTTTTTTGTTCTCCATATTTTATAGGCAGAACTAAAAGGCACCTCAGGTAAACAATGGAGATGGATGGATTGGATACTAGTATACAATTATGGACGGACTGCCACGGTTAGGTGGTATAAAAAAACCACGGTTAGGTGGTATATATTATAATAATAATACAATTATGGATGGACGGACTGCCTGCCGACTGCCGACACAGAGGTAGCCACAGCCGTGAACTACCGCACTGTACACTGGTTGATAAAGAGATAATAGTATACTCGTAACAACTAGTATGACACTATGACGACGGTATAAAGAAAGAAAAAAAAATACCACAGTTAGGTGGTATATATTATAATAATAATACAATTATGGATGGACGGACTGCCTGCCGAGTGCCGACACAGAGGTAGCCACAGCCGTGAACTACCGCACTGTACACTGGTTGATAAAGAGATAGTAGTATACTCGTAACAACTAGTATGACACTATGACGACGGTATAAAGAATGAAAAAAAACCCACGGTTAGGTGGTATATATTATAATAATAATACAATTATGGATGGACGGACTGCCTGCCGACTGCCGACACAGAGGTAGCCACAGCCGTGAACTACCGCACTGTACACTGGTTGATAAAGAGATAGTAGTATACTCGTAACAACTAGTATGACACTATGACGACGGTATAAAGAAAGAAAAAAAAATACCACAGTTAGGTGGTATATATTATAATAATAATACAATTATGGATGGACGGACTGCCTGCCGACTGCCGACACAGAGGTAGCCACAGCCGTGAACTACCGCACTGTACACTGGTTGATAAAGAGATAGTAGTATACTCGTAACAACTAGTATGACACTATGACGACGGTATAAAGAAAGAAAAAAAAATACCACAGTTAGGTGGTATATATTATAATAATAATACAATTATGGATGGACGGACTGCCTGCCGAGTGCCGACACAGAGGTAGCCACAGCCGTGAACTACCGCACTGTACACTGGTTGATAAAGAGATAGTAGTATACTCGTAACAACTAGTATGACACTATGACGACGGTATAAAGAATGAAAAAAAAAACACGGTTAGGTGGTATATATTATAATAATAATACAATTATGGATGGACGGACTGCCTGCCGACTGCCGACACAGAGGTAGCCACAGCCGTGAACTACCGCACTGTACACTGGTTGATAAAGAGATAGTAGTATACTCGTAACAACTAGTATGACACTATGACGACGGTATAAAGAATGAAAAAAAAAACCACGGTTAGGTGGTATATATTATAATAATAATACAATTATGGATGGACGGACTGCCTGCCGACTGCCGACACAGAGGTAGCCACAGCCGTGAACTACCGCACTGTACACTGGTTGATAAAGAGATAGTAGTATACTCGTAACAACTAGTATGACACTATGACGGTATAAAGAATGAAAAAAAAACCACGGTTAGGTGGTATATATTATAATAATAATACAATTATGGATGGACGGACTGCCTGCCGACTGCCGACACAGAGGTAGCCACAGCCGTGAACTACCGCACTGTACACTGGTTGATAAAGAGATAGTAGTATACTCGTAACAACTAGTATGACACTATGACGACGGTATAAAGAAAGAAAAAAAAATACCACGGTTAGGTGGTATATATTGTAATACAATTATGGATGGACGGACTGCCTGCCGAGTTCCGACTGCCGACACAGAGGTAGCCACAGCCGTGAACTACCGCACTGTACTGTGTCTGCTGCTAATATAGACTGGTTGATAAAGAGATAGTATACAATACATACAACAATATACTACTATACTGGTGGTCAGGCACTGGTCACCACTAGTCACACTGGCAGTGGCACTCCTGCAGCAAAAGTGTGCACTGTTTAATTTTAAATTAATATAATATTATGTACTCCTGGGGGCTCCTGCTATAACAACCTGCAGTGCTCCCCAGTCTCCCCCACAATTATTATAAGCTTTGCCTTTTATACATTGATGTGCAGCACACTGGGCTGAGCTGAGTGCACACAGACTGAGTCACACTGTGTGACTGGCTGCTGCTGTGTATCGTTTTTTTTCAGGCAGAGAACGGATATAGCAGAGAACGGATATATTATATTAAAATAAATAAAAGTTAACTAACAACAACTGCACTGGTCACTGTGGTAAACTCTGTCTGACTCTGCACAATCTCTCTCTCTCTTCTAATCTAATTTCTAATGGAGAGGACGCCAGCCACGTCCTCTCCCTATCAATCTCAATGCACGTGTGAAAATGGCGGCGACGCGCGGCTCCTTATATAGAATCCGAGTCTCGCGAGAATCCGACAGCGTCATGATGACGTTCGGGCGCGCTCGGGTTAACCGAGCAAGGCGGGAGGATCCGAGTCTGCTCGGACCCGTAAAAAAAACATGAAGTTCGTGCGGGTTCGGTTTCAGAGAAACCGAACCCGCTCATCTCTAACGGTAACATATCTCAACATTTACAACAACATCTTAGCTTTCCAAAATGTGCATTAGACAGCTGTAAAATGGAGAGGCAAAGAGACCATAGTCAATCAAGAATGGAAGGGGGAGGGGGGTGCATATTAAAGTCAAAGAAGTTCAAAGGTTGCTGGCTTGTACTATATTATCAACCATGGGATGGGGCAGTGACTAGATAATGGTTGAGCAATAAAATGTAGCGACATGTTGGGTCCTCACCACCTGGTTCTGAGCATACATTGCATGTTATGTCAGGAAGCTGGTTCTTTCTTGCATACCTCCCAAATGTCCTGAATACAGCGGGACAGTCATGCTAATTAAACACTATCCCACCTGCGGGCTGCAGTGTCCCTTGGGCAAGGGGGCAGATTGGGAGAGCCAGTAATCACCGGTGCTCTGCAAATCAGCCGTTGATCACTGAATAAATATGCGCATGGCATCTATCAGTGCAGGGAGGGTTAGCGGGGGCTGCCCAGCTGTCTGGGTGCGCTGTGCATACCCCAAAAAGGACGAAAACAGGGGTCGTGGTGCTAGGCCCCACCCTCCTGCATGTCCTTCCCCCTTTTTGCCCGCAGCCACGCCTCCAGCGCAGTAGGTCCCGTGTCCATGGACTTGAAGGTTGGGAGGTATGTTCTTGTTTACTGTATAATTTTACCTGAGTGCCAACCCTTGTCTAAATTAAACCCATATATCTACAGTAGGATTGGATAAAATAACTCTAAAACTTGCCTGGGCATACCAGCCTTTTTGCCAAGGACCTGGATATCCACTGAAGGAAACAGAAAAGGAAATACATTGATAGATTGCTTAAGGGACAACTACCATAAACCTACAGGCATGGGAGGGTTATTGGGACATTATTTTAAACATAAGCAACAGTAAATCATAGATGTAAAGTGGACAATTTCAGACTACTGTCTACATACATACATACATACATAAATGCACAGGTAACACAAGGTTTAGTCAGTGCATCAATTCACAGGAAGATCAACTAGTGCATACTTATGGCAAGAGTCAATTGTTATCATGCCGGCAGCCACTAGATGGCGCTCGAATGGAACTATTCAATTGTAGCTCCATTCGGGTATTATGGCTGCCGGTGCATGCATTTCATCTTGCACCCCCGGGGATGGCAAGCTGAAATGTATGAAAAATTACCCTTTGGGCACCCAATCGGCACCTTTCACAGTCGCACTGAGTTTAGATGCTTTATGTGGCTAAACCTGACCTCTATGGGCGTGATCATTATGAAAACCAGATACAATTGAACATCACTTTAGATGGAAGAATGGGCGCCATAATCAATTTAATACCACCCTTAGTGTTCTCAGCTCTGGGCAGTAATTAATATCGGGGTTGTAGGTGGTGAATGAGAGTCCGGGCACCAAACAGTTAAGCTTTCTGGCTTTCCAGAACGTTAGGATCCTCTCACCTATAACCCCGCCTCCATGCTCAGGCAGGTCAGTTTTTTGTTGGTGCCAGCTGTAAGCTGGGATGCACCTTTACAGAGCCCAATGTTTTCAATTTTAAAAGTTTTTATTTTCTCTGAGCTTGTCAGCACTATAAGTCTGTAGACTTCAGCGCTACAGCTCCATCACCACCGATGGGGTCGAAACTCCCGCATGGCCAATGCCAAGATGGGTACTTGTGGTGAGGGCTGCACACCGTGTCTAGCACTGCTCACTGTGGGGACCCCAGAACTGCGTGGCTGGCATATGGGGGCAGGTAAGAGGGTCCCATCCAAAAAGGGCCCGCATTTAAATTGCGGTCCGCTGCCTGTCCTGGTAGACAGACTGCAGCGCTGGCGTGGAAAATGGCTCTGGTCAGGGATTCGACTAGACCACCAGGGCATATAAGGTACAGGTTTTAGTGTATACACTAAATTTATAAAGGCCTTAAGTACCTGGGGTGGAAGACCAGCAAGGGAATGCGGAGCTTAACCTGTATCCACTCCCACAGCTTTAGGTGTCAGTCTACTGCATCACCTGCTCACTTTTTACCTATCTCTATCTGCGTCTCCATCTTCACCACCTAAGACTACCATCACTAAGCGTAACATTGAGGCTATTGACACCACTTCCCTATCTTCCCTGTTTGACTCACTGCTCTCTCCTATTCTCTCTCTTTCTTGCCCTGAACAAGCTACTTCCCTTTACAATGCATCCCTTACCTCTACTCTTGATTCTGTCGCCCCACCAACCACTATTCACCCTCGCAGATCGACACCTCAACCCTGGCGCACCAAATGCATCAGATATCTGCAAAAATGCTCACGTACTGTTGAGCAACAGTGGAGGAAATCACGCTCTAAGGCAGACTTCCTCCACTACAAATTTATGCTCTCATCCTACATTGCTGCCCTTACCCTCTCTATACAATCTTACTTCAAAAACCTCATCTCCTCCCAATCCTCAAACCCCAGGCGCCTCTTTGCCACTGTCAACTAGCTCCTCTTCCCACCCCCGCCTCAACTCCCCTCTTCACTTTCTGCTCTTGACTTTGCCACCTACTTCCCATCCAAAATTTACTCCATTCGTTAGGCTATAACATCCCACCAGAACCTGAGCAACCTCCCTCCTCCATTTCTCAACCCCCCCTCTCCTTCCCTCCTACCAACTCTGACATCTTTCTTCCCTGTATCTGGAGAGGAAGTCATGGTCCTCATCTGGTCCTCACCACCCCCCCCTCCACCTCCCCACTTGACCTGATTCCCTACCACCTTTTCCACTTCCTCTCTTCTTCTGCCTATTCCCATCTTGCCCATCTACTCAATCTCTCACTCTCATCAGGCACGGTCTCTTCTGCCTTCAAGCATGCACTTGTCTCCCCTATTCTTAAAAAAACCTATCCTTGATCCAACCAATCTCTCCAACTACCGACCCATCTCTCTTCTCCCTTTTGCCTCCAAACTCCTTAAGCGTATTGTCTACAACCGCCTCACTGTCTTTCTTTCCTCCCACTCACTACTTGACCCTTTCCAGTCTGGTTTCCATCCTCAGCACTCCACTGAAACTGCCCTCACAAAAGTCTGCAATGACCTCCTTGCTGCTAAATCCAGGGGACAATACTCTCTGCTTATTCTCTGTGACCTCTCTGCTGTTTTTGACACTGTAGACCTCCTCTCCTCCTGTAAATCCTTTACTCCCTTGGTTTGCGTGATACTGCTCTCTCCTGGCTGTCCTCCTACCTTTCTGACCATTCCTTCTCTGTCTCCTCTCATGACTCCACCTCCCCCCCACTTCCTCTACCAGTAGGTGTCCCCCAAGGTTCTGTTCTTGGGCCTCTCCTTTTCTCTCTATACACATCCTCATTAGGTGAGCTCATTAGCTTTTTTGACTTAAAATATCATCTCTACTCTGACGATACTCAAATCTACCTTTTT
Source organism: Pseudophryne corroboree (assembly GCF_028390025.1). Lineage (NCBI taxonomy): Eukaryota > Metazoa > Chordata > Amphibia > Anura > Myobatrachidae > Pseudophryne > Pseudophryne corroboree. The sequence goes on along the minus strand of NC_086444.1, from coordinate 853,361,338 downwards.
TCCCCGGAGCTCTCCCCTGCTCTCCTCACTCGTATCTCCAACTGTCTCTCTGCTATCTCCTCCTGGATGTCCCAGCGCTTTTTTAAACTTAACATGTCTAAGACTGAGCTGATCATCTTCCCTCCCTCCCGCATAACCTGACCTCCCATAATTTCATTATCCATTGATGGCACAACTATCTCCTCTAGCCTCCAAGTGCGATGTCTTGGAGTAATCCTTGACTCCTCCCTCTCCTTCAAGCCACACATTCAGTACCTCTCAAAAACCTGCCATTTCCATCTCAAAAACAACTCCAGAATCAGACCCTTTCTCACCCAGGATGCGACTGAGACCCTCATCCACTCACTGGTCATCTCCAGATTGGACTAATGCAATCTCCTCCTGTCTGGCCTCCCTCAAAAATGCCTCTCTCCACTTCAATCTATCCTCAATACTGCTGCCCGTCTCATATTCCTCACCAAACGTACTACATCCACATCCCCTCTCTTGCAGGACCTTCACTGGCTACCCTTCCCATTCAGAATCTAATTCAAGCTTCTCACACTCACCTACAAAGCCCTCACCCACTTTTCTCCCTCTTACATCTATGACCTTATCTCTCTTTACATTCCCACCCGTCCTCTTCCCTCTGCTAATGCATGCTGTCTCTCCTGCCAAATGATTACCTCCTCCTACTCCTACCTACAAGATTTTGCATGTGCTGCTCCCTATCTCTGGAATGCTCTACCTCTCCCCATCCAACTCTCCACCTCTCTACAAAACTTCAAACGGGCTCTCAAGACCCACTTCTTCACCAAACCCAGCCAACTCTCCCCCTAACACTCTTGTCTATGCTCACTGTCTACCCCTTCTGTGTCACTCTGGTCTGTTAGCCCCTCACCTTTTAGATTGTAAACTCGCAAGAGCAGGGACTTCTTTCCTCATGTGACTTTCCATTTTTTACTTACACAATCTTATACTCCATGCTCCCTTTGATGGCACCTAACCCCGGGTTTTCTATACCTGTCCTATATTGTCTTGTACTGTAAGTGCTGTTTTCTTGTTTGCTCATTTGATTATGTACTGTGTAATGGGCGCTGCGGATCCCTTGTGGCGCCATATAAATAAAGGTTAATAATAATAATAATAATACTGCAGATTTCCCACCCTTAAGCTATAAACAACACTCCCTCCTTCACTCAGAGACCAGGGCAGCCATCTTCAGCATGCAGCAAGCAAGGTCTTCGGGAAAGCTGGGCTCAGTCTCCCTGTAAAAATATCTCCAAGGAGTCCGGTTTTTACAAACACTTATATCCTACCTGTTTTCAAAAACAAGCTGAGTATTTGATTAAAGTGCTCATTGCAGTTATATTATTGTGTGTTTATCTTTATTGTACAGTGCATCCGGAAAGTATTCACAGCGCTTCACTTTTTCCACATTTGGTTATGTTACAGCCTTATTCCAAAATGGAATAAATTCATTTTTTCCCCTCAAAATTTTACACACAATACCCCATAATGACAATGTGAAAAAAAAAGTTTTTTTGAGATTTTTGCAAATTTATTTAAAAAAAACAACTAAGAAATCACATGTACATAAGTATTCACAGCCTTTGCTCAATACATTGTTGATGCACCTTTGGCAGCAATTACAGCCTCAAATCTTTTTGAATATGATGCCACAAGCTTAACTGTAAGGAGTGATACAAAAATATAAGTTTCACTATTATCAATCTCATCAAGATCATGCTCTCATGTGTTTTTAGCACCAAATACAAAGAACAGAATGAGTAAACATTCTGAAGATAGTACTTGTTACCCATTACATGCCAGGTTGCATACTGGCTATATACAAATCATGTTCTAAACTTCATTGGATTATTATAGGAGTGCTTTATGTTATATCTTTAGAATGGTGGTTGGTGTTTGTTATGAATATAATACAGTGTTTTTAATAGTACAAGAAGGGGGAAATATATATATATTTAATACAAGGGAAATATAGATATATATATTTATTACAAACTATGTTCTGTGTGTGTCAGTATTCCTGACACAGGTATATTTTACAAGCAAGGGCAATGTCCATTGTCTGGTTATATGAGACAGACAAAAACAAGACAAGTTGTAAAGACAAGTACTACCTGCGCGACCTCTTTTGTATAGGAGAAAAAGTGGAAGAAAGGAGGAATAAAGAGGGTATAGGAAAAGGCTGTTACAGCCAGATAGGAAAGTGGTGCAGCCAATAGGTGAACTAGTACCCTTACTAGTATGGACTGAGTCAAAAATTAAAAAGAAGACCTTGGCGCACCGCGAGTGAAAAGAAAAAGTCAGAAAGGAATGGTCAGACTATTAATTGCTTTATTTGCACATTTAAGATATTTATGGTAGTAAAATCAAAATAAAAACAAAATAAAATAGCACGTTTTATCTAAACATTATAAAATAGCACGTTTTATCTAAACATTGTGCATTAGATAATGTTTAGATAAAACGTGCTATTTTATTTTGTTTTTATTTTGATTTTACTACCATAAATATCTTAAATGTGCAAATAAAGCAATTAATAGTCTGACCATTCCTTTCTGACTTTTTCTTTTCACTCGCGGTGCGCCAAGGTCTTCTTTTTAATTTTTAAAAACAAGACAAGTGTTTGGAGTTGGACATATGTCAACCTTGTAATGTTTGCGTCTTCATATTAAGACAATGGTGTTTTCACCTTGTGTGTTAATCTATGTAATCCATGTTACACATTGATATTTTTATGTCATTTCTAACACTCATAATTGAGGCAACAGTGCCCCCTACTGTTTCTTAGCATTTATGTATATGTCTTAATATGAACTTTGGACTCATGAAATACCCTTACTCAGGAGTTCTTCAGCCTATATAAGATAGTCATTTTCAGTGTTAAAGCAGCCTAGATAGCCTGGATGAACCAGGATGATCTGAAAATAACTCAGCCTCTAGACGAAGAGGGCGAGGCTCCTGAGTATGATGATGTGATTGCTGTATCGAACTGGATCTACTGAATTCATCAATAACCTTAGCTAAGTATACAATAAATTCATATTTATATATTCAAGTTATTTTGTTGAAGTACTTTTCTGGGAATCCACCCATCTGGGTCTCCTCGAACTTAACCCACCTGTAACATTTGGCGAGCCAGGTAGGAGACCCCATTTGGACCCCCAGAAAGTGCTATATATTTTGTGTAAGAAAAATGTTTAAAAGGTTATTCAGTAAGAAGCGGGCAAGTGTTCCATCATATCTAAATAGATCCGGACACTGTTATGATATTTTGGAGACTGACGCTAAATACATGCAACCAATCAGGACTGTAACTCCTTTAGAAGATTTACAGAATGTTGATTTAAGTATTTTTTGGGAAAATGAGTATCGAGCCGTGACTGCAATTCAGAAGCTCAATGCACAGGCTGTCTGTAAACTCGTTTCACAGGTACAGGAAGTACTGATAGAGCGAGATGCCCTAAGGGAACAAAACACTGTCCTGCGAACTTGTGTGTTGTCCCAGGAACAGTGTACCAGTGAATTGCAGACACAGTTTGAAAATTATGTTGTAAAAAGAGTGAACTGTAAGAAACAGCTGGGTAAAAAGCCCAAACATGATTCTGTGCAGATACGCACATTGATTACCTCACAAAACTGGGAACAGTTAGATAGTGATTCTGAGGTAGAATATGAGGAAGATGTGACAGGGCACCTGCACTCTGTCAGACATACTACTTGCACTTCCTCACAAGAGAATAGACAAATTGAAGATGGGACGCCTAATCAGTTTGTTTGCACTAACTGTATACAAACCACAGTAGATAATAAGAATGTAGTTAAAACTGCAGATGTAACAAAGGATGTTGACATTCTCAGACAACAGTGTGAAGTTTTAGCCCTCTCACATAGTTTCAGCCCAGATAGTGATGAAATCAAGGGGGGCTGTTCAGAGTTAGGAGGGACTGATGTTGATACCCACAAGATTTCACAAACTGCATGTGTGAAAGGGGGGTTTGATTTACACAACACAGAGAGGGGAGAGAATTGCTGCTCCATGCAGAGTATCACAGACACAGCCCAAACTGTGATAACAAATTGCCAGACAGAAATAACCATGCACATTGACACTACAGATAAGGGCAACAATGATTCTGACCAGAAGTGTGAATGTGAGGTGGTAGAAGATTCTTTTAAGAAAGTTACATGGGAAAACATACTAAATGATTTCAAGTTTCTTGCTGAAAAAAGTGAACAAGATGTGTTTCATGAGCAAACATGCAAAGTAAACTGGATACCTGATAATTGTACACCAGCTGATGACACACGGGCTGAGAGATACTCATTCAACAAGGGGGTTGGTAACACAATGATAAAGATTTACAATGTGCAACCCATTACAGACAAACTGTCTGATAACAGAGAGCAACAGAGAGTTAGAAACACACTGATTTGGGGATTTAGTTCAGATTTTGTGTTTGGTACTGAAATTCGAACCCCAATGTATTCAATGGTATTGAAACTGTTGAAAGATGCGCAGTTACCAACGACAACCGCAAATCTACTTGCTGGACTTGTCAAATTTAAACCAGTGTTGTCAGAGATAACAGAACTGTCAAATTTGGATTTCTCCATAAGCACAGCTCCACAGTGGGAGGAATCATTGGAAGATGGAGTGAAATACTGGTTTATGTATAATTTTGTCACATTTACAGATGAAGACCAAGAGTGGACAGCTGATGCAGGGTTGAAGCAACCTTTACAGACTATCAGACTTCAGACAGAAGCCATGGCAGAGACAATAAATCCAGTAAATCTTTGCTTTGAAAACTGGACAATTGTCAAGCCCATGTGGATGTTTGCTGACATGGAATATATACTGATGGTTGCTGACATGGAACATGCTGACATACACGCCTATGTCTTGAAGGGCGTGCAGACACAAAAACTGAGTGCAAAGCGTGGTGTGCCAGTTGTCACAGATACAGCACTGATGGTGCTAAGATGCTGGGTTCAAATACTGATGCTGTTGTCAAGCCATGGAAGAGTGGAAGCTTCATTCCAGCAAGCTCAAGTCAGAGGTATTGCCTGTATCCAGACCATGGTTGATATTACAGAGAACTGTCAAGTTTGCCAGCAATTGAAAATGTGGAGTATCTTCCCTGACACTGAAAAAGGGCACATGAACTTTGAAATATAAACTGCACAAGTTTTGCAATTTGAATATATAATTTCCTGCCAAGAAGAAGAATGCTGTATTTAACAGCTACAGAACATCGTCATCCAGGAGTGAAGTTGTCTCAAGCAGAGAGAAGCAAGATAAGAGACTATCCCGATGTTGACAAATACTTAAATACTTTTTTGTTGTTATTATAGGATGTCCAAGAAGATTTGAGCAGACAGACACCCATTTTACAGACACAAACAAGAGTATATTGGTTCTTTAATGATTCATACCATTCACAAAACTGACATCAGTATGATTGAAGGAATGGATGTGTTGTTTAGGAAACAGGAATGTTCATGCATATGCAAATTGGTGTTTAGAGCAGACTGTATGTATATATGCTTTATTAACCAGAGGGTGGTAAAAGCTTGAATTTTTGGGGGGAATATTTTCAGGGTTTCTTTTCACAAAAACACACAGTGATGATAAGATTGTTCTGTAGAAATGTTTAGAAATAAAAACAGGAAGAAGAGATATTAGTAGTAGGATAAAGAAATGTTTATTTTGTTTTAATGTAATGGTTTATCTCACACTGTCTATTGTTCTTAAGCCAACAGACTGATTACTTCTACACTCGTTGAAAGAGGAGATGAGAGGACTTAACTTGAGAGGTGCCTGTGATGACTATGGCTAGAAAGAAGTTTCTTATACAAGAAAGAGACCATGAAGATAAGACATTTGCACAAGATGGATGACACATCATCTATATAATTATGGAAAATTGAACTTGAACCATATATTGCATGGATTCATACATTCAGCAATATCCCAAGACTTTATTGAACTAGACTTTATAGACATTATTTACCCTTTGACAGCCCATATCAAGCGAGTACCAAAGTTAAAGGAGGAGTAACTAAATACTGACAATGATCCAGAATATGATATCCTGGTTTAATACAACAAATTGATTCTCTGGATTAAAAATGTTGCTCATAGGAATCCTACATCTAAAATGATGCTTTGCTTATGTTTTTTTAAAAATAATATTTGGTGATTTAAATGTGGTATATAGTTAATAGGTAAATGTTGTTCTTGTTTAGAAAATGTTAAGATGATAACTGATACAGGATATAACTTGCAAGGTATATTATGGTGCAAAACCAGAGAGCAGAGGGTGGAGTGTAAGGAGTGATACAAAAATATAAGTTTCACTATTATCAATCTCATCAAGATCATGCTCTCATGTGTTTTTAGCACCAAATACAAAGAACAGAATGAGTAAACATTCTGAAGATAGTACTTGTTACCCATTACATGCCAGGTTGCATACTGGCTATATACAAATCATGTTCTAAACTTCATTGGATTATTATAGGAGTGCTTTATGTTATATCTTTAGAATGGTGGTTGGTGTTTGTTATGAATATAATACAGTGTTTTTAATAGTACAAGAAGGGGGAAATATATATATATTTAATACAAGGGAAATATAGATATATATATTTATTACAAACTATGTTCTGTGTGTGTCAGTATTCCTGACACAGGTATATTTTACAAGCAAGGGCAATGTCCATTGTCTGGTTATATGAGACAGACAAAAACAAGACAAGTGTTTGGAGTTGGACATATGTCAACCTTGTAATGTTTGCGTCTTCATATTAAGACAATGGTGTTTTCACCTTGTGTGTTAATCTATGTAATCCATGTTACACATTGATATTTTTATGTCATTTCTAACACTCATAATTGAGGCAACAGTGCCCCCTACTGTTTCTTAGCATTTATGTATATGTCTTAATATGAACTTTGGACTCATGAAATACCCTTACTCAGGAGTTCTTCAGCCTATATAAGATAGTCATTTTCAGTGTTAAAGCAGCCTAGATAGCCTGGATGAACCAGGATGATCTGAAAATAACTCAGCCTCTAGACGAAGAGGGCGAGGCTCCTGAGTATGATGATGTGATTGCTGTATCGAACTGGATCTACTGAATTCATCAATAACCTTAGCTAAGTATACAATAAATTCATATTTATATATTCAAGTTATTTTGTTGAAGTACTTTTCTGGGAATCCACCCATCTGGGTCTCCTCGAACTTAACCCACCTGTAACATTAACACACCTATCTTTGGGCAGTTTCGCCCATTCCTCTTTGCAGCACCTCTCAAGCTCCATCAGGTTGATGGGAAGCATCGGTGCAAAGCCATTGTCAGATCTTTTCAATTGGATTCAAGTCTGGGCTCTGGCTGGGCAACTCAAGGACACTCAGAGAGTTGTCCTGAATACACTCCTTTGATATCTTGGCTGTGCGCTTAGGGTCGTTGTCCTGCTGAAAGATGAACCGTCGCCCCAGCATAAGGTCAAGGCCCTCATTCCGAGTTGTTCGCTCGGTAATTTTCTTCGCATCGCAGCGATTTTACGCTAATTGCGCATGCGCAATGTTCGCACTGCGACTGCACCAAGTAAATTTGCTAAGAAGTTTGGTATTTTACTCACGGCATTACGAGGTTTTTTCTTCGTTCTGGAGATCGGAGTGTGAATGACAAGAAGTGGGTGTTTCTGGGCGGAAACTTGCCGTTTTATGGGAGTGTGTGAAAAAACGCTACCGTTTCTGGGAAAAACGCGGGAGTGGCTGGAGAAACGGAGGAGTGTCTGGGCGAACGCTGGGTGTGTTTGTGACGTCAAACCAGGAACGACAAGCACTGAACTGATCGCAGTGGAAGAGTAAGTCTCGAGCTACTCAGAAACTGCACAGAGAAGTCTTTTCGCAATATTGCGATAAGGTAAGATTCACTCCCAGTAGGTGGCGGCTTAGCGTGTGCAAAGCTGCTAAAAGCAGCTTGCGAGCGAACAACTCGGAATGACCACCCAAGAGCAGGTTTTCATCCAAGATGTTTCTGTACATTGTTGCATTCATCTTTCCCTCTATCCTGACTCGTCTCTCTGTTCCTACTGCTGTTGAAAAACATCCCCACAGCATGATGGTATTGGCCTGGTCATGAGCGGTGCCTGGTTTCCTCCAAACATGACGCCTGGCATTCACGCCAATGAGTTCAATCTTTTATCTCCTCAGACCAGAGAATTTTGTTTCTCATGGTCTGAGAGTCCTTCAGGTGCATTTTAGCCAACTCCTGGCAGGCTGTCATGTGCTTTTTACTAAGGAGTGGCTTCCGTCTGGCCACTCTACCATACAGGCTTGATTGGTGGATTGCTGCAGAGATGGTTGTCCTTCTGGAAGGTTCTCATCTCTCTCCACAAAGGAAGGCTTTAGGTCTGACAGAATGAACATCGGGTACTTGGTCACCTCCCTGACTAGAGCCCTTCTCCCCTGATCGCTCAGTTTAGACAGCCGGCCAACTCTAGGAAGAGTCCTGGTGGTTCCGAACTTCTTCCATTTATGGATGATGGAGGCCACCATGCTCATTGGGACCTTCAAAGCAGCAGATATTTTTATGTACCCTTCCCCAGATTTGTGCCTTGAGACAATCCTGTCTCGGAGGTCTACAGACAATTCCTTTGACTTCATGCTTGGTTTGTGCTCAGACATGCACTGTCAAGTGTGGGACCTTATATAGACAGGTGTGTGCCTTTCCAAATCATGTCCAATCAACTGAATTTACCACAGGTGGACTCCAATTAAGCTGTAGGAACATCTCAAGGATGATCAGTGAAAACAGGATGCATCAATTTTGAGCTTCATGGCAAAGGATGTGAATACTAATGTACATGTAATTTCTTAGTTATTTATTTTTAATAAATTTGCACAAAAAAAACACGTTTTTCATGTTGTCAGTATTGTGTGTAGAATTTTGAGGGGGAAAAATGAATGTATTCCATTTTGGAATAAGGCTGCAACATAACAAAATGTGGAAACGTGAAGCTCTGTGAATACTTTCTGGATGCACTGTATATATATGTGAGAGGGAAGGGGCTCAATAACAAGGACTTTCTCTGGGATCAATTTTGTCATGACCCCTCCCTGTGAGGCATGCGCCTTATGTTCTTTTTGGAAACATGAGATGGGGGGGGTGCCAATTCTCTTTCTGGCAAAGGGCATCAAAATGTCTAGTCACGGCTCTGCCTTGTACCAAAGCCAAATGGGACATACAGACCTATTCTCAATCTCAAATCTCTCAATAGATTTGTGGAAGTTTCCAAGTTTTGCATGGTGTCATTGGACATACAAGATGCATATCTGCATAGACCTATTGCACTGTCACATGAACAATACCTGAGGTTTGCTATCCTAAACCAACACTATCAGTTCCAGGGGCTGCCATTTGGCCTGGCTACAGTGCCCAGAATGTTTACAAAAGTCATGGCAGTCATGGCAGCACACCTGCATCATCAGGGAATCAGGATACTTCATTATCTGGATGACATACTGTACTGCTCCTGGCCAGTTCACAGGAGGCATTGCACAGCAAATTACAAATAACGATAGCCTTCCTACAATGTCACGGTTGGCTTATCAACTGGAAAAAGTCCTCACTCCATAGTCAAACGCAGGGGGGGGGGGGGGGTTCTGGTTGCCTCTGAAAACCCCCTCCTCTTGGCAAGTGACTCAGATTATGACAATAGCAATGGTATATAATTTTACTAGATCTTCCGCCATATCATGCAGTTTAAGGGACAGAGCAGAGCTGCTGCACAGGCCTAGTGGTAGCAACTACTTCTACCAAATTTGCTGTGTGTGTGGATCTGAGCACTCAGTCAGTGCACTGGACCAGAGAGTAGCTCCCAGGAAGAAGAGACAGGAGCTTTACCATAACGTGGGAGAATGTGTGCTTAGAAAGTGCAGTACTGGTTCTATTATGTTTGTGAATTTATTTATTATGGAATGTTTAACCTTTTCCTGACCAATTTATTTATATTATTTAAATTTTTGATACTATACTATATACCATCTATAGTGTTAAATATTAATACTGAATTACATACAGTATCCAGTTTATAAAATGTCCATTGTTTACATTAATGTCCAGGGTCGTTACTAGGTTCTTCTACTTCTCCTCCAGACTCCCTCACTTGCTCCACTGTTCAATAGAGTGGGAGATTGTGGACTGCATTTCAAAACTTCCCTCTAGAAATCCTGTGTTTGCCACTGCACTCATACCGTCCCAAAGGATGGTACATACATCTGGGAGCCTTGCTAGACTCTCAAATTCAATGACTGTTTCTACCAATGAACAAATATTGAAAATAAGGGACACATAGCAGTTTTTTCACCATCCTCAGGTGTCAATTCACTCGGCCATGCAAGTCCTCTGTCTGATGATATCTACATTCAACCTGGTAGAATTTGTGGGCAATATACAAAACATTGACACTGGCACGCAGCATTCTCCAGGGCAGCCCTGTGCAAATTCAATCTGACAACACCACAACAGTGGCAAATATCAATCACCAAGACGGCACTCACAGCAAGAGGTAGCCAAAATACTAAAGTGGTCCAAATGTCATCTTCTGGCTATATCAGCTGTGTTCATACCAGGCCTCCTTAACTGGGAAGCAGACTTCCTCAGTTATCAGGATATGCACATGGGCAAATGGGCTCTCCACCCATAAGTGTTCCAACTACTAGTGGACAGGCGGGGCCGGCCAGACGGGGATCTGATGGCATCATGTCACAACAACAAGGTCCCAGTATACAGATCCAGGTCACGGTATACGCAATTAGCATTCATGGAAGTTCTATTAGTACAATGAACCTTTCATCTACCATAAATATTTCCCCCAATATCGCTTCTGCCAAGGGTAATAAGGAAATTCAAATCAAGTAAGAATGAGGAAACCTCATAGCCCCAGCGTGGCCCAACAGCACTGGTTCCCCAACCTACAGAGCCTTTCAGTAGGGCAACCACTTCTGAATTTGAACTTCCTCAGTGACAGGACATTCTACATCCATGTCTACATCCGGACCTGAACCGTCTGTCTTTGACGGCGTGGCTTTTGAATCATCCATTTTAAGAGCAAAATGATTTTCAACCTCTGTAATTCAAATGATGCTTAAGACACAGAAGCCTGCTTCAGCAAGTATACATTATAGAGTATGGCATACCTATTTCACATGATGCACTTCTAAGTGCTATGAAAAAACTATATTTAAAGTATCATGAATACTGGCTTTTCTTCAAAAAAGATTAAATCTAGGTTTACGCCTTGCTTCTCTGAAAGTACACGTTTCTGCTCTATCAGTATGGTTTCAGAGAAATATTACTACACTGGGGTTTCCAATACATACTTTTTTTCAAGGGGTCATACATGTACAACCTCCATATGTACTCCCGGTAGCTCCATGGGATTTCTATGTAGTGTTGGAGGCACCTCAAGATCCCCCTTTTGTACCCTTACAGTCAATGGACCTCAAATGGTTGATGGCTAAGACAATATTTTTGCTGGCTATTGTTTCTGCCAGGAGGGTGTCAGACTTAGGAGCTCTTTCCTGTCATCCAACCTTCCTGATTTTTCATCATGCCAGAGCTGTTACTTTCTAAAGTGGTCTCTAGGTTTCACCTTAATCAGGAAATTATAGTCCCGGCATTTGTCTCATCAGACCTTTCAGTAAAAGAATGGTATTTGGATGTGTATCTACAAAGACTGAACCAGTTCTATCAGAAGATCTGACTCTCTATTCATACTTTATGGATTTCACAAGCATGGCTGGCCAGCTAACAGTGGATTATAATGGTTATTGCACAAGCATAGAATACAGCTGATTTACCTGTCCCAATGTCAATTTCTGCCCATTCTACTAGATGTGTAGGTCCCTAATGGGTGGCATGCTGTGGGGCATCTCCTGAGTAATTATGTAAGGCCGCTACGTGGTCTTCCATTCACACGTTTCTAAAATTCTACTCATTTGATACCTTTGCAAGTTAAGAAACATTATTACTCTTATTGTCTAAAGAGTGACATTTTTCCTGAATTATTAGTGATGATGTTCATAGTGAGATATATACTGTAGTACAACACTCAAACAGTGTAGGGTAGAGAAGTTCCTTGGTTCAGGGAACATCAAAAGTGATATGTATGATTTTGTGTCAAGTCATTTGTGAAACAACTGATTTTGATCCTGCAGGAAATCTTATGCTGAGAAGGGGATACTTAATATACTGGGGGAACCAGTGGCATAGCAGTAGGTGTCAGATTGGTCACAAAATAGAAAAGGAATCCTACATTATCTGCTTCAATATAAAAGTGGAACAAAATGGGCATACCTGCCAATAAACCAGGGATGGGGAACCTTTGGCCCTCCAGCTGTTAGTGAACTACACATACCAGTATGCCCTGCGGCAGTTTTACTATTTGGCCATGCTTAAACTGTTGCAGGGCATTCTGGGATGTGTAGTTCAACAACAGCTGGATGGCGAAAAGTTTCTCTATCCCTGCAATAAACATTATTGACAGAAACAACTACTCACTGTCTCTATTGTGATAGCAGATGTGTCAAGTGACCTAACCATCAATATTGTCACAGTGTGGCGTTGGTAGGTACATTCACTGCTTGGAGCATGGTCTTCTCCAAATGACATACATTGGGACTGATGCAGAATTATATGCAGTCAATTTAATGGAACGTTTCACTTTGTTTATGCACTGGAATCAGGTGAAGTATGCAACTGTGAGCGATGTAGATATCTATACAACCAGAACTCATCTCCACTTGCAATTGAAGTGGAGTAACTGGGTTGTTCTTATGTAGGTTTGTGTGTTTCTAATGCCCTGAACATGACATATATTTTCTTTAAAAATAGTAAGAGAAATTAGTTAGACCCAGGGCAGTTTCTAGATAATTTGGCTCCCAGTGCGAACAGTAAAAAAATATGCCCCCCCCCCATAGACATTTTAAAATGCGCCCACCCCCCATAGACATAAACAAAACTAAGGGGGCGTGAAGAGGGGGCGTGACTTAGCTAAAATAGGCATGGACTTGATAAAATGGCTATGGCCTTGCAGGAAAGACTACCTTCCACTCCAGTTTTTGACCCTGCACCAACAGACCTCGGCTACCACAGGAAAGAAAAAAATTCCACCATATTAAGCCCCACACAGTAATGCCCCTTGCACCATATTATACCCCCTGCACCATATTATGCCACACACTGCAATGCTCATGATACATCATGCCCTAAAGTAAGGATTCTAATTACTTTTAAACTACCTGCTCATTGTCAGGGGTTTCATGCTCTGGGTTCCATGCTCATTGCCAGGGTTTCATGCTCATTGCCAGGGGTGTAATGCTCATTGCCAAGAGTTTCATGCACTGGGTGTCGTGCTAATTGCAAGAGGTTTCAAGCTCTGGATGTCATGCTCATTGCCAGGGGTGTGTAATGCTAATTTCCAGGGGCTTCATGCTTTTGGAGTCATTCTTGTTGCCAGGGGTGTGTAATGATCATTGACAAGGGTTTAATGCTCGTTGGCACCAATGGCTCCTCCAGTTCCTGCCATTATGCCACAATGCAACTGCGTCATTTCACAAAACCCTGCCCCCCCCCCCCCCTCGAGTAGAGTACTATGAGTGGGAGGAGGGGGAATGGTAATAGAAGCCAGGAGGTGTCTTGGTGGGTGCCCCGTGTGATCACGTGGCTTGTCTGCTGGTAGACACAGCACTGGTTAGACCAACAATGTGCAACCCCGAATACAAATTTTGAGGGCTCTAGTTGTGGTCAGAATTGTTCCCATATAATAGAGATATAATCTCTTACTCATATAATCGTGAAGTATTGATGTATAGAAAAGTGGTTAGTGAAATAAATAAATGATACTGAATCAAATGATAGAAGCACAGATGTCTGGGTCATTTATTCCTTCTCAACCAGGAATTAGTGGTGTTCAATTACATATTATTATTATTATTATTATTATTTATTTATATGATGCCACAAGAGATCTGCAGTGCCCATTACAGAGTACATAAACAAAATGAGCAAAACAGCACTTACAGTTTAAGACAATAAAGGACATGTACAGAAAACTAGGGGTTAGGTGCCAACAAAGGGAGTATGGAGTATAACATAGGATAAGAGAAGGAAAGGCACATGAGGGGAGAAGGACCTGTTCTTGTGAACTTACAATCTAAAAGGTGAAGGGCTAACAAACTGGCATAACAGAAGGGGTAGACAGTGAGCGTAGACAAGAGGATTAGCAGGAGAGTTGGCTGAGTTTGGTGAAGAAGTGGGCCTTGAGAGCCAGTTTGAAGTTTTATAGAGAGGTGGAGAGTCAGATCAGGAGTGGTAGAGAGTTTCAGAGACAGGGAGAAGCACATGCAAAATCTTGTAGGTAGGAGTAGGAGAAGGTAATCGGTTGGCAGGAGAAGCGGCGTGCATTAGCAGAGCGAAGAGGACAGGTGGGAGTGTAAAGAGAGATAATATCAGAGATGTAAGAGTGGGTGAGGGCTTTGTAAATGAGTTTGAGAAGCTGAAATTGGATTCTGAATGGGAAGGGTAACCAGTGAAGGTCCTGCAAGAGATGGGATGTGGCTATAGTATGTTTGGTGAGGAAGATGAGACAAGCAGCAGGATTGAGAATAGATTGGAGTGTAGAGAGGCATTTGTCATTTGTAAGGGAGGCCAGATAGGAGGAGATAACAGTACTCCAATCTGGAGATGACCAGTGAGTGGATGAGTGTCTTAGCAGCATCCTGTGTGAGATGTCGTCTGCAAATGGCAGGTTTGTGAGAGGTACTGAATATGTGGTTTGAAGGAGAGGGAGGAGTCAAGGATTACTCCAAGACAGCGCACTTGGGAGCTAGAGAAGATAGTAGCGCCATCAATGGATGATGAAATTGTGAGAGGTGAGGTTAGGAGGGAGGGAAGATGATGAGCTCAGTTTTGGACATATTAAGTTTATGAAAGCTCTGGGACATCCAGGAAGAGATAGCAGAGAGACAGTTGGAGATACAGTACAAGTGAGGATAGCAGGTGAGAGGTCAGGGAAGGAATGGTAGATTTGAGTATCATTAGTGTAGAGATGATATTGTAAGTCATAAAAGTTAATGAGCTCACCTAATGAGGATCTGTAGAGGGAGAAAAGGAGAGGCCCAAGAACATAACCTTGAGGGTCATGAAAGAAGACAGAATAGGAATGGTCAGAAAGGTAGGAGGACAGCCAGGAGAGCGCAGTATCATGCAGACCAAGGGAGCAAAGGATTTGCAGGAGGAGAGGGTGGTTCACAGTGTCAAATGCAGCAGAGAGGTTAAGGAGAATAAGCAGAGAGATGTGGCCCATGGATTTAGCAGCAAGGAGGTCATTGCAGGCTTTTGTGAGGGCAGTTTCAGTGGAGTGGAGAGGACGGAAACCAGACTGGAAAGGGTCAAGCAGTGTGTGGGAGGAAAGAAAGACAGGAGGCAAAAGGGAGGAGAGAAATTGGTTGGTAGTTGAAGAGAGTGGTTGGATCAAGGGTGAGATTTTTAAGAATAGGGGAGACAAGTTCATGCTTGAAGGCAGAGGGAACAGTGCCTGATGAGAGTAAGAGATTGAGTAGACGGGCAAGATGGGAACAGGCAGAAGAGAGGTAGAGGAGGAGGCAGGAGGGAATGGAGGGTGGTCAGGAATGGATGAGGACCATGTCAGAAGAGAGGAAGTGAGGAATCCAGGTAGCAAAGACGTCAAGAAAATTGAAGGGAATGCCAGGGCGGCGGTAAATGACAGTTACTCAAAAATGAACAGGTTGAAAGAGGCATATAGCATGGACCTCAAATGTGGAGAATTTAAGGGATGGTCCTGGGGCTATGAGTTAGTATGAGTAGCTACAGGGTAGTAAGACCCCAACACCATCCAAGAGCCCATTGCTGGATTTTAAAATACTGGGAACCCCTACTCAAAATGTTTCCCAGTATTTTAACAACCAAGACCAGCTCAAAGACTGTACACAATAAAGCGCTGCACAGATATCACTGTGCCGGGCTTCATTGTGTCATGTCTGGCAGTGTTTTACTAAACTCCCCATAAAATACAGCCCTACACTATGAATGACATCGACATGGGTAAACATGAATTTAAAAAAACATGGTAGTTTAGTAAATTACCGTGTTTTTTTCCAAATACTGTAGTTGCAATCTCAAATGGACGAAATTGGCTCAAACACGAATGTTAGTAAATTTACCCCTAGGAGAGAGGTCTAGAGGTGGGAGCAGGAGACAGAATAGAGAAAAAGACAGACAAGGAGTGTTAGGGGGCTTTAGCGAGAGGCTGGACATACTGTTGTGTGCAGTATAATTAAAGTAATGCAGGTGAAAGTACAGTGTTGGAAGTGTTCAGTAGTAGTAATTAGGTTTCAAGCAGAAAGTTTAAATGGTTGCAGAAATTGAGGTTGAAGGAGGTGTTAGAAATGAGAGGATATGAGGGAAGGCAAAAAAGGAAAGGAAATTCAGACTGGATTTGCAAGTCCATAAAGACAAAATTAATTACACAGGTTCAGCATGTGCATGAAAATGTTTGTGAATACTGCAAAAAAAAATACAAGTAATTGAAGGAGAAATAGAAACTTGTATCTGTGTTAAAAACAGGGAAATACAGTGCTGACTGTCCAGGTTACACAGACCGGAGTTGTTTGGTGTGGTGAGATGGTAAACCTACAATTGTTGTCAGTGGATCACGTAGGGGGGATTTCCGAGTTCCCAAAAAAAAACCCTGCCAGACCGATCCATTGCCGCAGCACACCAATATTTATTTTTTTTCCCCGAGAGGTCGGACTGCTATCTGAGCTGCTGTGGCTGCAGTGTTTGCAGAGCAGGGCAGGAGGAGACCAGGCAGCTCCTATGGTCCTTTGCTGTGTACAGTGCACTGCTCCTCCTCGGCTCCAGTCCAGACTCCAGGCAGCAGAGAGGCTGAATTGCACTAGGTCAGGTGCCAGCTTTTTGCTATGGGTGTGGGGCAAGCAGAGATTTGGGTGTAGGAAGGGACCATCTCCAGTCACAGTGTGTATGCGTGTAATCTGCAGTACAGTGAGTGTGTGCGAGAAGGACCAGTCTGCAGTCCGAGTGTTTGTGTAGGGGAGGGGGTAGTCTCCAGTTCATGTGTGTATGTGCAGTAGTCAAAGTGTATATGGGGAGGGCAGCCTCCAGTCCATGTGTCTAAGTAGTAGTCTAAGTGTGTATGGGGGGAAGGGGCAGTCTCCTGTCCATGTGTGTATGTGTAATGTGCAGTCCAAGTGTGTGTGCGGTGGAGGGGTCAGTCCGCAGTCAATGTGTGTGCGTGGGGGGGGGGGAGGGGTGAGAGGTGGCGGTCCGCAGCTGCCTGTGGTCTCGAGTTGTGTCCAGCTGTGTGCACACCAATACCTGCCAGATCCAGCAGCAGGGACGGGGCAACGAAAAGGCGCATCTGACACACCATCCATAATCACCGCTCACCAGAAGGTTAGCCACCAGGAAGAAGAAGGGTAAGTCTTGTGCAACTGGACGGCATGGTACCCCCCAGGACATAAAACTCCACAGCACATAGAATTTACAACTGGACCATAGCAAGCAAGTTCACCCCTTTACTCAATGTGTGTAAATACATTGAAATCCAATTATTCTGATCTTAAGACCGTGGGATACAGTTCTTTAAGGACTCACAATCACTATTTATTCAAGACTGTGTTGGGACACAACCAGGGAGCATATTCTCATCTGTGTAGGTTACCTAAAGTTACAGATTTTGTTGTTTGTGAAATTTATCTGTACCTTTTCATTTTATTACCAAATGTGCATATTACCTATTGTATATGGAGCATTGTGACTCAGAACGTAGTAAATAGAGTACATTTTTGATATTGACATCTTTTGTTGCTTTTTTTTGACAAACTGACACGTTGTATCTACTCGGGCTTACTGCAAAGAAATACTTATTACTTGTCATTTAGATTGATTAACTACCACTACTATATACTATAGTAGCTGAGCGCAATGCACACTTTTGTATTCGCTATATGTTCTCGTAGTAGGGCAGGTCACCTACCAGCACGGCAGCTCACCCCCATACAATAGCTACACTTTCTCAGTGTGCAGGTAAAACAACCTATCCCCTAATATATATATCTGTGTTTAACACACAGACGGAAACCCCCCATCACAAATCCTGCGTTTGCCCCTGGTTGTGTCAATGATTATGGATAGAATCTTGATCTTACAAATATTCCTTACTGCATATTGGTTGCATAGTGCTCACAGAGTGAGGATTGCAGGGCAAAAAATATGTTCATACAATTGAAGTTGTAAAGAAGTGCATCTGTTGTTGCATGAGTTGTTGTTAGATGTTTGCATTCAGTTTTCATCCAGGTTAAGTTCAGGCTAAGGGGGTCATTCTGACTTGAACGCTCGCTGCAGTTCTTCGCAGCGCAGCTTTCAGGTCAGAACTGCGCATGCGCCGTCTCCGCAGTGTGCCTGCGCATGGCTGACAGCCGACGGCTGTCGTTGCCTAGCGATCGCCTCTGCCTGATTGACAGGTTTTGTGTGCGCAGTTCGGCCAATGCAGGCGTGGCCGGACCATGCGGGAGGCAGGTCGCAGCAACTGCATGGCATCACACGCAGCTGCTGTGAGCCGAGCAGCGACGAGTAGCTCCCGGCCAGCCGCAGGATCTGTGCTGGCTGGGAGTTACTCTACAAGTACAAAAGCATCGCCGTTGTGCGTTGCTTTTGTACTTTGCGGGGGGTCGGCCTGACATGCGGAGCGGCTAGCCCTGTGCTGGGCGTCCCCTGCATGTCAGGGAAGATGATCGTAGCTGTGCTAAATACGATCAGGTCGGAATGACCCCCTAAGTCCACGCTTAGGTATTACATTTTAAATCCTCACCATTAAATCTTCATCCTTAGAATTTTACACCTAGGATTAATCAGCCTACTAGCCTCTAATAAGAAGAACTACAAAACATGTGTAAATTGTAAGTTCACTGATAAATCCCACCCCATTTCGCAGCACCCACTAAGGAGGCGAGCAATAAAATCTAAAACAAACAAATATTGAGAGGGGATGATGCCCCCACAGATTCCCAAAATCTCCAATAAGAAAACATGCCAAATGATACTTATAACAATAATTCCACATTACCTAATGCAAGCAGTTATGTAATTCAAGGCTGTGCTAATGCAACAAATGCAATAGAGTCTGCTGGGATCAGTAGTTCCACATTACCTATGCATTAAAAACAGTGCTATACAATAGTATCTTAGATCAATGTGCAGCTGATAGGAGCAGTAGTAATTGTTCAGTTTACCTATGCATTAAAGACAGTACTATATTAAGTATAGTATAGTTTAGTAAGCTATGCTTTGCTATATTTAGGGTCTGGGTCTCACTCGCAGTGTTTAAGTAAACAAACAATGGACAATACAGAGTAAGTACAGAATGTTAATAAACAGCTTTTTTAAGATTTGAAAAAGGGGGGTTATCCAGCGCTCATGTATTTGAGTATTTGGATTGTCCTAGGGCTGCTACCTATTTACAGAAGTGCCTCAAGCTTCGATATAGATATAATACAATATAGACCAACAGAAAACGTGAGGAAGAGATGGCGCAACTTGTCACTTCTATGGACACACAGAGATGCTTACATAAAATATTCTCACAGCCGGAGAGAAAATGGGTGAATTGAAATTCACCTTCCACAAATATGAATTACTAATGACCACGCGTCATGTGAGCCACTGTGCTCTAATCCTGAAAGCAGTTGTGAATGCGGCTGTCACTCTGCTGGCAGCAAACAGTACTTGTGTATCAGGGATTGGAGTCCTTTTGACGAGCGTTCTTGGCTTATGCTGCTCACGGTACACTCACTTCAGGGCTACCGATGTGTGGATAGAGCCGGCTGTGGAATAGATTTGTGAACGGTCTCGCCAGTCCTCGGCTTGCACTGCTCCCGGTAAACTCACTGCATGGTTGCTGATATATAGAGCCGGCTGTGCGATAAATTCATGATTAGGATCTACAGTTTCGCCAGTCCACCTGCCTCTCAGACACGGAGTACCCAAACGTGTTTAGTCATGTCCTGCGACTTTTTCAACTTTTTCACCCAGTAACGTGGGGGTCTTCTGACTCTCCATCATTATGTCCTATGATAAATCTCTCCAGTCAGCAGGTGAATGATTATCTGTACCAGACGCTCCAACCTTAACCGGACGGCTCAATCTGGTGCTAGTGCCATACACACAGAGAGCTCTCCCGGCTTGTAGCTTGGTTGGTTCCAACCAAGCTACAAGCCGGGAGAGCTCTCTGTGTGTATGGCACTAGCACCAGATTGAGCCGTCCGGTTAAGGTTGGAGCGTCTGGTACAGATAATCATTCACCTGCTGACTGGAGAGATTTATCATAGGACATAATGATGGAGAGTCAGAAGACCCCCACGTTACTGGGTGAAAAAGTTGAAAAAGTCGCAGGACATGACTAAACACGTTTGGGTACTCCGTGTCTGAGAGGCAGGTGGACTGGCGAAACTGTAGATCCTAATCATGAATTTATCGCACAGCCGGCTCTATATATCAGCAACCATGCAGTGAGTTTACCGGGAGCAGTGCAAGCCGAGGACTGGCGAGACCGTTCACAAATCTATTCCACAGCCGGCTCTATCCACACATCGGTAGCCCTGAAGTGAGTGTACCGTGAGCAGCATAAGCCAAGAACGCTCGTCAAAAGGACTCCAATCCCTGATACACAAGTACTGTTTGCTGCCAGCAGAGTGACAGCCGCATTCACAACTGCTTTCAGGATTAGAGCACAGTGGCTCACATGACGCGTGGTCATTAGTAATTCATATTTGTGGAAGGTGAATTTCAATTCACCCATTTTCTCTCCGGCTGTGAGAATATTTTATGTAAGCATCTCTGTGTGTCCATAGAAGTGACAAGTTGCGCCATCTCTTCCTCACGTTTTCTGTTGGTGTATGTTCTTGAAGTGAAACCACGGTGAAGGTTTCTTTGTGTGGGACGAGAGGCTGACACTTGTTAAAAGCGCAAGAAAGATCTCCTTTCTTTTTCTAATAATACAATATAGGGTTAGGTGCGCCAATTGGACAATTTCTTTTTGTGTAAAGGGGATGGTGTAGTTGTAATGACACTCAGACTGATTGTTTTAGCTATTCAAAATGTTTTTATTTATATATTTATTTGAACTAAAAAAAGGGGGTAAAGGGACTGGATGTTTGGAGGGGGGGGGGTTTGGAAAAGGGGGGGAAATGAAGAAAAAAATATATATATATCTGAAATGTCCGTAGGTTTCGGATATATTAAAAATGTGTTGCTATAACGTAATGGAGACACTCAGGTCGGTGGCGTCCCACCTCTGTAGTGCCTAAAGTCTCGTTGCAATGTCCAGAGCCTATATTTAGTGCTTGTATTTTGTCAGATTGGTAGTGGTTCGAAACAAAAAATGGTGGGGGTCCCCCCGGAGGGTCGGTGCGGCAAGGGATCCTAATGGTGGCTATCAGTCAGGTAGTGAGGGCTCCGGACATACCGTCCGCCCCTATGCTCTGACAGTACACGGTGTCGTTCTTCTGAGCGCACCGTGTCTGTCTGTGCAAAATGGGGAAGCGGTCACCGTCTTGGAGAGGGGAAAAGACAACTGCTTCTAGCCCTGCTGGGCTGTCTGCCGTGTCCTTTCCTCTCCTACAGAGTCCCTTACCTTATCCTCGTAGCTCCGTCTCGTACCCTCTTGCCGGCGGCCTGCTCCGTTCTCCTTCGGCGGCGTTGTCCTCCTCTTGCTTCCGGGTTGTCCTGATCACGTGATTTGGTTGCGGGGTCGCGACCTTCTCGTTCAGTGAAGCGGCGGCTCCCCCTCGTCCGTCTTCGTTTCTATGTTTCTTATGGCTCTTTTAAAGTTAAGGTCAATAAACGTGGTGGTCGGTAAAAATCTGGTGGTGTGTTTCCAACGCGTATCGGCCCGTTGTGGCCTTCGTCAGGGAATCTTGTTCAGCCATGTTTGTTGTGGGCTATTTAGCCCATCTTCAGAAACGGTCTCTCTTTCTCATTGGTTCTATTTTGGGGCGGTGTAGGGGGCAGGTTACATTAATGAAATACATGGAGGTTGGGAATAATGATGTGCAGGGGAATAGAGATTGGGAATAATGATGTACATGGGAATTTGTAAGGAACACAGGTGTGAGAAATATAGGAAAAGTGATTAAATAAAACTGGTTAAAATTTAAAGTAAATTAAGGTAATGATAATACTAAAAATAGGGAATGAAAGACAAAATAATAAAATACATAATGTATATTATATATTAATAATAATGTTAATTGTTGATGAAACAAAAGGTAAATATATGATATTCGTTATACTGCAGTTTATGAAGGATAAAGTCCTAACATGCTCTCTCGATAGTGTATGATTGTTCATTTTTGTTTTGGCATCTGGTGGAGGCAGTGAATGAATAAATCAATAAATAAGTTGGTGTTAATAATTAAATGAATGAACAAGGGTTAATATCTCAATAGATAGATAGATAAATGGGGGTTACTGTCTTTGACATTGAAATGGGTGGAGCTTGTTGTGTCTTTCTCTAATACACATATATACGTTCATTCTATTGGCTGCATGTACTCCTGTTTTCTAGTATGCCCTTACTGTTATGATGAGGGGTTATATTTTAACATATTTCAGGTGCTTAATGTTGGTAGTACGCTTGAGGTGAAAAATGAAGAATATTCCCAATGATTTTTGGTTGCTGTATCACGGTCAAACTCCCATAATCACAGATCTTACTTCGTTGTCTATGTTAAGCCCATATGGTTTCAGGGTTTTGAGTGTGAATATCCATTTGAGTTCTTCTTTGTTTATTTTCTTAATAAAGTCTCCTCCCCGCCAATTTTGTGTTACCGCTTTTATTCCTAGTATTCTCATCCCTGTAGGGTCTTGTTTGTGTCTCTTCCGGAAGTGGTCTGAGAGACTGTGTGTTTCTAAACCCTTTTTTATATTCCTTATGTGTTCCGATATTCTAGTCTTGAGGGGTCTCACTGTTCTTCCTATATATTGTAAATGACAGGGGCATTCTATTAGGTAGATTACCCCCTTGGTATGGCATGTAATGTGATCCTGAATGGTAAATGATTCCTGTGTGTTATTTGACTGAAATTTGTATGTGCCTTTTGTCGTGGTATGTGTGGACTTGCAGTATTGACAGCAGTTGCAGTGGAAAAAGCCTTTGTTCAGTTTGTTCCCTGTTAAGGTGGTTTGTACTGTACCTTTTCTTTCTAGATGACTATGGGTCACCCTGGATTTTATGTCTGGTGCCTTCCTGTATATCACTTTTGGTTGTCTTGGTAATAGGGTCCCTAGGAGTTCATCTTCTAAAAGGATGTGCCAATGATCACGTATGATCTTCTCTATCTTTCGGTTTTTACAACTGTACTGGGTTTGGAATGTAATCTTCCAGTCTTTTGGGTCTTTTATCTGTCCTTTTTTACTTTTGTATGTTAAGAGTGTTTTTCTTTCTAACTTTGCAGTCTCTTGTAGATCCTTGTTTAAAATCTCCTCTTTGTATCCTCTATCCATGAATTGTTTTTTCATTTCGTTTGCTTGTGAATGGTAGTCTTCTATTCTCGTGCTGTTTTTTCTGACTCTTTTAAATTGGCCTGCCGGTACGTTTTTAGCCAGTTGGGGTGGTGTCCACTAGTCGTTAAGATATAGCTATTGACATCCACACTTTTCTGGTATACTTTTGTGCAGATTTTCGTCTCCTCTATAAAGATGGTAATATCCAAAAAGTTAACTGTAGTTCTGCTGTAGTTTGTGGTGAATACTAAATTACTTTTGTTCGAATTTATATATTCTAGGAAACTTAGGAGCTGATCCTCAGTCCCTTTCCATATGAAAATTACGTCATCTATGTAACGCCGCCAGAGGACTAGGTTCTCCCCAAAATCATGTCCGTCCCAAATGTGGGTACCCTCCCATCTGCTCATGAATAAATTAGCATAACTTGGGGCGAACCTAGTCCCCATGGCGGTGCCGGTGGTTTGTCTGTAGTATGCATCCTGAAACCAAAAATAATTGTGCTGTAAAATGAAATTAACACAGTCTAAAATGAAGTTGGTTTGTGTGTTTGTCATTGTTTGGTCCTGCTCCAAAAAATATCGTAGTGAGTCTAGCCCTTGAGATCGATCTATGATTGTATATAGTGAAGTCACGACACTAGTGCATATCCAGTATTCCTCTAACCATGTGATGTCATCGAGTGTTTTTATAATGTCGGTTGTGTCCTTAATGTATGATTTCTGGATCTGTACGTAGGGTTGTAGGAAGCTGTCGATGTATTGAGATAAGTTTGCTGTAAGTGATCCTATCCCAGATATTATGGGGCGTCCCGGTGGGTTGGTTCGGTTTTTGTGTATCTTAGGCAGATAATAAAAGACTGGTATGATGGGATGTGTGTTGTCTATGTAAGAGTGTTCTTTCTTGGTTAGAATGCCCTGTCCTAGGCCTTGTTTGAGTAAATGTTCTAACATCTTTTTGTATTTTGGAGTTGGGTCTTCTTTTAGAATCTCATATGTGTTTGTATCACCTAATATTCTCAGGGACTCTTTTACATAGTCACCTTTGTCTAAGATTACAATCCCCCCTCCCTTATCTGCCGGTTTTACCACTATGTCCTTGTTCTCTATTAGGTCCTTAAGTGCCTCCTTTTCTTTTAAGCTCAGGTTGAAATTTTTTGTTTTATTGTCTAGTTTTTCAAGATCTCGCGTCACTAGTTGTTCAAATGTACCTATTAGTGGTCCTCTCATGTGTTGGGGATAGAATGCGGACGTTGGTCTTAGGTCTGAGTGTTTAAAGTGGTCTCCAGTCTGGCTCTGTTCTACTTTCCTCACGATGTTACTGTAATATTTTGTGAGTGTGAGTTTGCGGGTAAATCTGTGTAAGTCCAGATATGTCTCAAATTTGTTTAATTTTTTTTGTAGGCGCAAACTTCATACCTTTATTCAGTAATGCCGCATGTTCTGGTTTTAAAACTGTTTTGCTAAGGTTAAAAATCCCTGTCTGATTTACTTCTGTGGGTGGTGCCGTTTTTGTCTGCCTGCCTCCTCTTCCTCTTCCTCCTCGTCTAACTCATCTTGTTTTCGTTTGTTGGGTGTTTTTGAGGTCTGGTTGCAGGTTCTCAGTCCTGCTACCTCCTCTAAAAAAAACCCTGCACATGGTGTCTGTTTTTCTCCTAAATCGAGGGACGGTGTAGCTTCCTCTAGATTAATGGAGACCTGAAAACCTTTCTCAAGTGAGATACGGGCTAAGTTTTCATATGCAAAATCCTCATCAATACTGTAAGTTGAGAAGCTGGTGTCCTGTGTCGTGTCACAGTCCCCTGTGGATCCTACCTTCCTAGATTCTATTCTCTCCTCGGTCTCCCTTATTTCCTTCTCCTTATTTCCCTTGTTATGTAGTTGTGTCATGTATTGTTGATATGTTAGGCTTAGTTTCTTATATATGGGTATGTTGTTCTTTTCTGAAGGGTGTGGGGTGTTCTTTAACAGTGTTTTCTTGCTTGTTTTCGTTTTTTTAGTAACCGTTGGTGTCTTTTTCCTATCTGTCCTATGTCCTCCTTCTTTCCCTATCTTGTCCCTTAGTATTTTGGATTTTTTTGGTTGCTACAATTTCCTCCTCAATCTTCTGTAATCTATTTTGTGAGATGCTCTCTAGTTGTTGGAATTCTTTATCGTCTTTGTATGTCTCCAATGATGTGTATAGTGACCTTATCTTTGTCTCTAGGGATTCCAGTTCCTGTTCGTGAGTTTCCAGGATTACCTTTATTAGGTTTCTGGAACAGTCATGTAGAACTGAGTCCCATTTTTCCATAAATTTTATGTTTTCCCTGTTCTGTGTGGGTATTTTCTTAATCTTTAGCCCTTTCGGTACTAGGTTATGTTCTAAATACCACTCTAGTGATTTCTTGTCCCACCATACTTTTGATTACCTCGTTATCAGTTTTTCTAGATTTAGGAATAAGTCACAGAATCTGTTAACTGTTTCATGTGTATCTGTGGTATGGGTGAGTTGTGAAAATATTATATTGGCCCTCAAGTCCCTATCTGTCCTGTGATCTAAAATACCCATATACAGAGCAAACTGGATGTAGAGGTAGATATATGTAGTTTTGAAAAAGGGGGGTTATCCAGCGCTCATGTATTTGAGTATTTGGATTGTCCTAGGGCTGCTACCTATTTACAGAAGTGCCTCAAGCTTCGATATAGATATAATACAATATAGGGTTAGGTGCGCCAATTGGACAATTTCTTTTTGTGTAAAGGGGATGGTGTAGTTGTAATGACACTCAGACTGATTGTTTTAGCTATTCAAAATGTTTTTATTTATATATTTATTTGAACTAAAAAAAGGGGGTAAAGGGACTGGATGTTTGGAGGAGGGGGGGGGTTAGAAAAGGGGGGGGGAATTAAGAAAAAAATATATATATATCTGAAATGTCCGTAGGTTTCGGATATATTAAAAATGTGTTGCTATAACGTAATGGAGACACTCAGGTCGGTGGCGTCCCACCTCTGTAGTGCCTAAAGTCTCGTTGCAATGTCCAGAGCCTATATTTAGTGCTTGTATTTTGTCAGATTGGTAGTGGTTCGAAACAAAAAATGGTGGGGTCCCCCCGGAGGGTCGGTGCGGCAAGGGATCCTAATGGTGGCTATCAGTCAGGTAGTGAGGGCTCCGGACATACCGTCCGCCCCTATGCTCTGATAGTACACTGTGTCGTTCTTCTGAGCGCACCGTGTCTGTCTGTGCAAAATGGGGAAGCGGTCACTGTCTTGGAGAGGGGAAAAGACAACTGCTTCTAGCCCTGCTGGGCTGTCTGCCGTGTCCTTTCCTCTCCTACAGAGTCCCTTACCTTATCCTCGTAGCTCCGTCTCGTACCCTCTTGCCGGCGGCCTGCTCCGTTCTCCTTCGGCGGCGTTGTCCTTCTCTTGCTTCCGGGTTGTCCTGATCACGTGATTTGGTTGCGGGGTCGCGACCTTCTCGTTCAGTGAAGCGGCGGCTCCCCCTCGTCCGTCTTCGTTTCTATGTTTCTTATGGCTCTGTTAAAGTTAAGGTCAATAAACGTGGTGGTCGGTAAAAATCTGGTGGTGTGTTTCCAACGCGTATCGGCCCGTTGTGGCCTTCGTCAGGGAATCTTGTTCAGCCATGTTTGTTGCGGGCTATTTAGCCCATCTTCAGAAACGGTCTCTCTTTCTCATCGGTTCTATTTTGGGGCGGTGTAGGGGGCAGGTTACATTAATGAAATACATGGAGGTTGGGAATAATGATGTGCAGGGGAATAGAGATTGGGAATAATGATGTACATGGGAATTTGTAAGGAACACAGGTGTGAGAAATATAGGAAAAGTGATTAAATAAAACTGGTTAAAATTTAAAGTAAATAAAGGTAATGATAATACTAAAAATAGGGAATGAAAGACAAAATAATAAAATACATAATGTATATTATATATTAATAATAATGTTAATTGTTGATGAAACAAAAGGTAAATATATGATATTCGTTATACTGCAGTTTATGAAGGATAAAGTCCTAACATGCTCTCTCGATAGTGTATGATTGTTCATTTTTGTTTTGGCATCTGGTGGAGGCAGTGAATGAATAAATCAATAAATAAGTTGGTGTTAATAGTTAAATGAATGAACAAGGGTTAATATCTCAATAGATAGATAGATAAATGGGGGTTACTGTCTTTGACATTGAAATGGGTGGAGCTTGTTGTGTCTTTCTCTAATACACATATATACATTAATTCTATTGGCTGCATGTACTCCTGTTTTCTAGTCTGCCCTTACTGTTATGATGAGGGGTTATATTTTAACATATTTCAGGTGCTTAATGTTGGTAGTACGCTTGAGGTGAAAAATGAAGAATATTCCCAATGATTTTTGGTTGCTGTATCACGGTCAAACTCCCATAATCACAGATCTTACTTCGTTGTCTATGTTAAGCCCATATGGTTTCAGGGTTTTGAGTGTGATAATCCATTTGAGTTCTTCTTTGTTTATTTTCTTAATAAAGTCTCCTCCCCGCCAATTTTGTGTTACCGCTTTTATTCCTAGTATTCTCATCCCTGTAGGGTCTTGTTTGTGTCTCTCCCGGAAGTGGTCCGAGAGACTGTGTGTTTCTAAACCCTTTTTTATATTCCTTATGTGTTCCGATATTCTAGTCTTGAGGGGTCTCACTGTTCTTCCTATATATTGTAAATGACAGGGGCATTCTATTAGGTAGATTACCCCCTTGGTATGGCATGTAATGTGATCCTGAATGGTAAATGATTCCTGTGTGTTATTTGACTGAAATTTGTATGTGCCTTTTGTCGTGGTATGTGTGGACTTGCAGTATTGACAGCAGTTGCAGTGGAAAAAGCCTTTGTTCAGTTTGTTCCCTGTTAAGGTGGTTTGTACTGTACCTTTTCTTTCTAGATGACTATGGGTCACCCTGGATTTTATGTCTGGTGCCTTCCTGTATATCACTTTTGGTTGTCTTGGTAATAGGGTCCCTAGGAGTTCATCTTCTAAAAGGATGTGCCAATGATCACGTATGATCTTCTCTATCTTTCGGTTTTTACAACTGTACTGGGTTTGGAATGTAATCTTCCAGTCTTTTGGGTCTTTTATCTGTCCTTTTTTACTTTTGTATGTTAAGAGTGTTTTTCTTTCTAACTTTGCAGTCTCTTGTAGATCCTTGTTTAAAATCTCCTCTTTGTATCCTCTATCCATGAATTGTTTTTTCATTTTGTTTGCTTGTGAATGGTAGTCTTCTATTCTCGTGCAGTTTCTTCTGACTCTTTTAAATTGGCCTGCCGGTACGTTTTTTAGCCAGTTGGGGTGGTGTCCACTAGTCGTTAAGATATAGCTATTGACATCCACACTTTTCTGGTATACTTTTGTGCAGATTTTCGTCTCCTCTATAAAGATGGTAATATCCAAAAAGTTAACTGTAGTTCTGCTGTAGTTTGTGGTGAATACTAAATTACTTTTGTTCGAATTTATATATTCTAGGAAACTTAGGAGCTGATCCTCAGTCCCTTTCCATATGAAAATTACGTCATCTATGTAACGCCGCCAGAGGACTAGGTTCTCCCCAAAATCATGTCCGTCCCAAATGTGGGTACCCTCCCATCTGCTCATGAATAAATTAGCATAACTTGGGGCGAACCTAGTCCCCATGGCGGTGCCGGTGGTTTGTCTGTAGTATGCATCCTGAAACCAAAAATAATTGTGCTGTAAAATGAAATTAACACAGTCTAAAATGAAGTTGGTTTGTGTGTTTGTCATTGTTTGGTCATGCTCCAAAAAATATCATAGTGAGTCTAGCCCTTGAGATTGATCTATGATTGTATATAGTGAAGTCACGTCACTAGTGCATATCCAGTATTCCTCTAACCATGTGATGTCATCGAGTGTTTTTATAATGTCGGTTGTGTCCTTAATGTATGATTTCTGGATCTGTACGTAGGGTTGTAGGAAGCTGTCGATGTATTGAGATAAGTTTGCTGTAAGTGATCCTATCCCAGATATTATGGGGCATCCCGGTGGGTTGGTTCGGTTTTTGTGTATCTTAGGCAGATAATAAAAGACTGGTATGATGGGATGTGTGTTGTCTATGTAAGAGTGTTCTTTCTTGGTTAGAATGCCCTGTCCTAGGCCTTGTTTGAGTAAATGTTCTAACATCTTTTTGTATTTTGGAGTTGGGTCTTCTTTTAGAATCTCATATGTGTTTGTATCACCTAATATTCTCAGGGACTCTTTTACATAGTCACCTTTGTCTAAGATTACAATCCCCCCTCCCTTATCTGCCGGTTTTACCACTATGTCCTTGTTCTCTATTAGGTCCTTAAGTGCCTCCTTTTCTTTTAAGCTCAGGTTGAAAAATTTTTTTTATTGTCTAGTTTTTCAAGATCTCGCGTCACTAGTTGTTCAAATGTACCTATTAGTGGTCCTCTCATGTGTTGGGGATAGAATGCGGACGTTGGTCTTAGGTCTGAGTGTTTAAAGTGGTCTCCAGTCTGGCTCTGTTCTACTTTCCTCACGGTGTTACTGTAATATTTTGCGAGTGTGAGTTTGCGGGTAAATCTGTGTAAGTCCAGATATGTCTCAAATTTGTTTAATTTTTTTGTAGGCGCAAACTTCATACCTTTATTCAGTAATGCCGCATGTTCTGGTTTTAAAAGACAATAAAAGACAATAAAACAAAAAGACAGTAAAGACAAAAAAACAAAAAGATGTTAGAACATTTACTCAAACAAGGCCTAGGACAGGGCATTCTAACCAAGAAAGAACACTCTTACATAGACAACACACATCCCATCATACCAGTCTTTTATTATCTGCCTAAGATACACAAAAACCGAACCAACCCACCGGGACGCCCCATAATATCTGGGATAGGATCACTTACAGCAAACTTATCTCAATACATCGACAGCTTCCTACAACAAGACCCTACAGGGATGAGAATACTAGGAATAAAAGCGGTAACACAAAATTGGCGGGGAGGAGACTTTATTAAGAAAATAAACAAAGAAGAACTCAAATGGATATTCACACTCAAAACCCTGAAACCATATAGGCTTAACATAGACAACGAAGTAAGATCTGTGATTATGGGAGTTTGACCGTGATACAGCAACCAAAAATCATTGGGAATATTCTTCATTTTTCACCTCAAGCGTACTACCAACATTAAGCACCTGAAATATGTTAAAATATAACCCCTCATCATAACAGTAAGGGCAGACTAGAAAACAGGAGTACATGCAGCCAATAGAATTAATGTATATATGTGTATTAGAGAAAGACACAACAAGCTCCACCCATTTCAATGTCAAAGACAGTAACCCCCATTTATCTATCTATCTATTGAGATATTAACCCTTGTTCATTCATTTAATTATTAACACCAACTTATTTATTGATTTATTCATTCACTGCCTCCACCAGATGCCAAAACAAAAATGAACAATCATACACTATCGAGAGAGCATGTTAGGACTTTATCCTTCATAAACTGCAGTATAACGAATATCATATATTTACCTTTTGTTTCATCAACAATTAACAATATTATTAATATATAATATACATTATGTATTTTATTATTTTGTCTTTCATTCCCTATTTTTAGTATTATCATTACCTTTATTTACTTTAAATTTTAACCAGTTTTATTTAATCACTTTTCCTATATTTCTCACACCTGTGTTCCTTACAAATTCCCATGTACATCATTATTCCCAATCTCTATTCCCCTGCACATCATTATTCCCAACCTCCATGTATTTCATTAATGTAACCAGCCCCCTACACCGCCCCAAAATAGAACCAATGAGAAAGAGATACCGTTTCTGAAGATGGGCTAAATAGCCCACAACAAACATGGCTGAACAAGATTCCCTGACGAAGGCCACAACGGGCCGATACGCGTTGGAAACACACCACCAGATTTTTACCGACCACCACGTTTATTGACCTTAACTTTAACAGAACCATAAGAAACATAGAAACGAAGACGGACGAGGGGGAGCCGCCGCTTCACTGAACGAGAAGGTCGCGACCCCGCAACCAAATCACGTGATCAGGACAACCCGGAAGCAAGAGAAGGACAACGCCGCCGAAGGAGAACGGAGCAGGCCGCCGGCAAGAGGGTACGAGACGGAGCTACGAGGATAAGGTAAGGGACTCTGTAGGAGAGGAAAGGACACGGCAGACAGCCCAGCAGGGCTAGAAGCAGTTGTCTTTTCCCCTCTCCAAGACAGTGACCGCTTCCCCATTTTGCACAGACAGACACGGTGCGCTCAGAAGAACGACACCGTGTACTATCAGAGCATAGGGGCGGACGGTATGTCCGGAGCCCTCACTACCTGACTGATAGCCACCATTAGGATCCCTTGCCGCACCGACCCTCCGGGGGGGCCCCCACCATTTTTTGTTTCGAACCACTACCAATCTGACAAAATACAAGCACTAAATATAGGCTCTGGACATTGCAACGAGACTTTAGGCACTACAGAGGTGGGACGCCACCGACCTGAGTGTCTCCATTACGTTATAGCAACACATTTTTAATATATCCGAAACCTACGGACATTTCAGATATATATATTTTTTTCTTCATTTTCCCCCCCTTTTCCAAACCCCCCCCCTCCAAACATCCAGTCCCTTTACCCCCTTTTTTTAGTTCAAATAAATATATAAATAAAAACATTTTGAATAGCTAAAACAATCAGTCTGAGTGTCATTACAACTACACCATCCCCTTTACACAAAAAGAAATTGTCCAATTGGCGCACCTAACCCTATATTGTATTATATCTATATCGAAGCTTGAGGCACTTCTGTAAATAGGTAGCAGCCCTAGGACAATCCAAATACTCAAATACATGAGCGCTGGATAACCCCCCTTTTTCAAAATGACATATATCTACCTCTACATCCAGTTTGCTCTGTATATGGGTATTTTAGATCACAGGACAGATAGGGACTTGAGGGCCAATATAATATTTTCACAACTCACCCATACCACAGATACACATGAAACAGTTAACAGATTCTGTGACTTATTCCTAAATCTAGAAAAACTGATAACGAGGGAGTCAAAAGTATGGTGGGACAAGAAATCACTAGAGTGGTATTTAGAACATAACCTAGTACCGAAAGGGCTAAAGATTAAGAAAATACCCACACAGAACAGGGAAAACATAAAATTTATGGAAAAATGGGACTCAGTTCTACATGACTGTTCCAGAAACCTAATAAAGGTAATCCTGGAAACTCACGAACAGGAACTGGAATCCCTAGAGACAAAGATAAGGTCACTATACACATCATTGGAGACATACAAAGACGATAAAGAATTCCAACAACTAGAGAGCATCTCACAAAATAGATTACAGAAGATTGAGGAGGAAATTGTAGCAACCAAAAAAATCCAAAATACTAAGGGACAAGATAGGGAAAGAAGGAGGACATAGGACAGATAGGAAAAAGACACCAACGGTTACTAAAAAAACGAAAACAAGCAAGAAAACACTGTTAAAGAACACCCCACACCCTTCAGAAAAGAACAACATACCCATATATAAGAAACTAAGCCTAACATATCAACAATACATGACACAACTACATAACAAGGGAAATAAGGAGAAGGAAATAAGGGAGACCGAGGAGAGAATAGATTCTAGGAAGGTAGGATCCACAGGGGAATGTGACACGACACAGGACACCAGCTTCTCAACCTACAGTATTGATGAGGATTTTGCATATGAAAACTTAGCCCGTATCTCACTTGAGAAAGGTTTTCAGGTCTCCATTAATCTAGAGGAAGCTACACCGTCCCTCGATTTAGGAGAAAAACAGACACCATGTGCAGGGTTTTTTTTAGAGGAGGTAGCAGGACTGAGAACCTGCAACCAGACCTCAAAAACACCCAACAAACGAAAACTAGACGAGTTAGACGAGGAGGAAGAGGAAGAGGAGGCAGGCAGACAAAAACGGCACCACCCACAGAAGTAAATCAGACAGGGATTTTTAACCTTAGCAAAACAGTTTTAAAACCAGAACATGCGGCATTACTGAATAAAGGTATGAAGTTTGGCCTACAAAAAAATTAAACAAATTTGAGACATATCTGGACTTACACAGATTTACCCGCAAACTCACACTCACAAAATATTACAGTAACACCGTGAGGAAAGTAGAACAGAGCCAGACTGGAGACCACTTTAAACACTCAGACCTAAGACCAACGTCCGCATTCTATCCCCAACACATGAGAGGACCACTAATAGGTACATTTGAACAACTAGTGACGCGAGATCTTGAAAAACTAGACAATAAAACAAAAAATTTCAACCTGAGCTTAAAAGAAAAGGAGGCACTTAAGGACCTAATAGAGAACAAGGACATAGTGGTAAAACCGGCAGATAAGGGAGGGGGGATTGTAATCTTAGACAAAGGTGACTATGTAAAAGAGTCCCTGAGAATATTAGATGATACAAACACATATGAGATTCTAAAAGAAGACCCAACTCCAAAATACAAAAAGATGTTAGAACATTTACTCAAACAAGGCCTAGTACAGGGCATTCTAACCAAGAAAGAACACTCTTACATAGACAACACACATCCCATCATACCAGTCTTTTATTATCTGCCTAAGATACACAAAAACCGAACCAACCCACCGGGACGCCCCATAATATCTGGGATAGGATCACTTACAGCAAACTTATCTCAATACATCGACAGCTTCCTACAACCCTACGTACAGATCCAGAAATCATACATTAGGACACAACCGACATTATAAAAACACTCGATGACATCACATGGTTAGAGGAATACTGGATATGCACTAGTGACGTGACTTCACTATATACAATCATAGATCGATCTCAAGGGCTAGACTCACTACGATATTTTTTGGAGCAGGACCAAACAATGACAAACACACAAACCAACTTCATTTTAGACTGTGTTAATTTCATTTTACAGCACAATTATTTTTGGTTTCAGGATGCATACTACAGACAAACCACCGGCACCGCCATGGGGACTAGGTTCGCCCCAAGTTATGCTAATTTATTCATGAGC
This sequence comes from Pseudophryne corroboree, assembly GCF_028390025.1. Taxonomy (NCBI): domain Eukaryota; kingdom Metazoa; phylum Chordata; class Amphibia; order Anura; family Myobatrachidae; genus Pseudophryne; species Pseudophryne corroboree. The sequence continues at coordinate 853,326,631 of NC_086444.1, read as the reverse complement.
AGATGGGAGGGTACCCACATTTGGGACGGACATGATTTTGGGGAGAACCTAGTCCTCTGGCGGCGTTACATAGATGACGTAATTTTCATATGGAAAGGGACTGAGGATCAGCTCCTAAGTTTCCTAGAATATATAAATTCGAACAAAAGTAATTTAGTATTCACCACAAACTACAGCAGAACTACAGTTAACTTTTTGGATATTACCATCTTTATAGAGGAGACGAAAATCTGCACAAAAGTATACCAGAAAAGTGTGGATGTCAATAGCTATATCTTAACGACTAGTGGACACCACCCCAACTGGCTAAAAAACGTACCAGCAGGCCAATTTAAAAGAGTCAGAAGAAACTGCACGAGAATAGAAGACTACCATTCACAAGCAAACGAAATGAAAAAACAATTCATGGATAGAGGATACAAAGAGGAAATTTTAAACAAGGATCTACAAGAGACTGCAAAGTTAGAAAGAAAAACACTCTTAACATACAAAAGTAAAAAAGGACAGATAAAAGACCCAAAAGACTGGAAGATTACATTCCAAACCCAGTACAGTTGTAAAAACCGAAAGATAGAGAAGATCATACGTGATCATTGGCACATCCTTTTAGAAGATGAACTCCTAGGGACCCTATTACCAAGACAACCAAAAGTGATATACAGGAAGGCACCAGACATAAAATCCAGGGTGACCCATAGTCATCTAGAAAGAAAAGGTACAGTACAAACCACCTTAACAGGGAACAAACTGAACAAAGGCTTTTTCCACTGCAACTGCTGTCAATACTGCAAGTCCACACATACCACGACAAAATGCACATACAAATTTCAGGCAAATAACACACAGGAATCATTTACCATTCAGGATCACATTACATGCCATACCAAGGGGGTAATCTACCTAATAGAATGCCCCTGTCATTTACAATATATAGGAAGAACAGTGAGACCCCTCAAGACTAGAATATCGGAACACATAAGGAATATAAAAAAGGGTTTAGAAACACACAGTCTCTCGGACCACTTCCGGGAGAGACACAAACAAGACCCTACAGGGATGAGAATACTAGGAATAAAAGCGGTAACACAAAATTGGCGGGGAGGAGACTTTATTAAGAAAATAAACAAAGAAGAACTCAAATGGATATTCACACTCAAAACCCTGAAACCATATGGGCTTAACATAGACAACGAAGTAAGATCTGTGATTATGGGAGTTTGACCATGATACAGCAACCAAAAATCATTGGGAATATTCTTAATTTTTCACCTCAAGCGTACTACCAACATTAAGCACCTGAAATATGTTAAAATATAACCCCTCATCATAACAGTAAGGGCAGACTAGAAAACAGGAGTACATGCAGCCAATAGAATGAACGTATATATGTGTATTAGAGAAAGACACAACAAGCTCCACCCATTTCAATGTCAAAGACAGTAACCCCCATTTATCTATCTATCTATTGAGATATTAACCCTTGTTCATTCATTTAATTATTAACAGCAACTTATTTATTGATTTATTCATTCACTGCCTCCACCAGATGCCAAAACAAAAATGAACAATCATACACTATCGAGAGAGCATGTTAGGACTTTATCCTTCATAAACTGCAGTATAACGAATATCATATACTTACCTTTTGTTTCATCAACAATTAACATTATTATTAATATATAATATACATTATGTATTTTATTATTTTGTCTTTCATTCCCTATTTTTAGTATTATCATTACCTTTATTTACTTTAAATTTTAACCAGTTTTATTTAATCACTTTTCCTATATTTCTTACACCTGTGTTCCTTACAAATTCCCATGTACATCATTATTCCCAATCTCTATTCCCCTGCACATCATTATTCCCAACCTCCATGTATTTAATTAATGTAACCTGCCCCCTACACCGCCCCAAAATAGAACCAATGAAAAAGAGAGACCGTTTCTGAAGATGGGCTAAATAGCCCACAACAAACATGGATGAACAAGATTCCCTGACGAAGGCCACAACGGGCCGATACGCGTTGGAAACACACCACCAGATTTTTACTGACCACCACGTTTATTGACCTTAACTTTAACAGAGCCATAAGAAACATAGAAACGAAGACGGACGAGGGGGAGCCGCCGCTTCACTGAACGAGAAGGTCGCGACCCCGCAACCAAATCACGTGATCAGGACAACCCGGAAGCAAGAGGAGGACAACGCCGCCGAAGGAGAACGGAGCAGGCCGCCGGCAAGAGGGTACGAGACGGAGCTACGAGGATAAGGTAAGGGACTCTGTAGGAGAGGAAAGGACACGGCAGACAGCCCAGCAGGGCTAGAAGCAGTTGTCTTTTCCCCTCTCCAAGACGGTGACCGCTTCCCCATTTTGCACAGACAGACACGGTGCGCTCAGAAGAACGACACCGTGTACTGTCAGAGCATAGGGGCGGACGGTATGTCCGGAGCCCTCACTACCTGACTGATAGCCACCATTAGGATCCCTTGCCGCACCGACCCTCCGGGGGGACCCCCACCATTTTTTGTTTCGAACCACTACCAATCTGACAAAATACAAGCACTAAATATAGGCTCTGGACATTGCAACAAGACTTTAGGCACTACAGAGGTGGGACGCCACCGACCTGAGTGTCTCCATTACGTTATAGCAACACATTTTTAATATATCCGAAACCTACGGACATTTCAGATATATATTTTTTTTTTTCATTTTCCCCCCCTTTTCCAACCCCCCCCCCTCCAAACATCCAGTCCCTTTACCCCCTTTTTTTAGTTCAAATAAATATATAAATAAAAACATTTTGAATAGCTAAAACAATCAGTCTGAGTGTCATTACAATTACACCATCCCCTTTACACAAAAAGAAATTGTCCAATTGGCGCACCTAACCCTATATTGTATTATATCTATATCGAAGCTTGAGGCACTTCTGTAAATAGGTAGCAGCCCTAGGACAATCCAAATACTCAAATACATGAGCGCTGGATAACCCCCCTTTTTCAAAACTACATATATCTACCTCTACATCCAGTTTGCTCTGTATATGGGTATTTTAGATCACAGGACAGATAGGGACTTGAGGGCCAATATAATATTTTCACAACTCACCCATACCACAGATACACATGAAACAGTTAACAGATTCTGCGACTTATTCCTAAATCTAGAAAAACTGATAACGAGGGAATCAAAAGTATGGTGTGACAAGAAATCACTAGAGTGGTATTTAGAACATAACCTAGTACCGAAAGGGCTAAAGATTAAGAAAATACCCACACAAAACAGGGAAAACATAAAATTTATGGAAAAATGGGACTCAGTTCTACATGACTGTTCCAGAAACCTAATAAAGGTAATCCTGGTAACTCACGAACAGGAACTGGAATCCCTAGAGACAAAGATAAGGTCACTATACACATCATTGGAGACATACAAAGACGATAAAGAATTCCAACAACTAGAGAGCATCTCACAAAATAGATTACAGAAGATTGAGGAGGAAATTGTAGCAACCAAAAAATCCAAAATACTAAGGGACAAGATAGGGAAAGAAGGAGGACATAGGACAGATAGGAAAAAGACACCAACGGTTACTAAAAAACCAAAAATAAGCAAGAAAACACTGTTAAAGAACACCCCACACCCTTCAGAAAAGAACAACATACCCATATATAAGAAACAAAGCCTAACATATCAACATATCAACAATACATGACACAACTACATAACAAGGGAAATAAGGAGAAGGAAATAAGGGAGACCGAGGAGAGAATAGATTCTAGGAAGGTAGGATCCACAGGGGAATGTGACACGACACAGGACACCAGCTTCTCAACCTACAGTATTGATGAGGATTTTGCATATGAAAACTTAGCCCGTATCTCACTTGAGAAAGGTTTTCAGGTCTCCATTAATCTAGAGGAAGCTACACCGTCCCTCGATTTAGGAGAAAAACAGACACCATGTGCAGGGTTTTTTTTAGAGGAGGTAGCAGGACTGAGAACCTGCAACCAGACCTCAAAAACACCCAACAAACGAAAACTAGACGAGTTAGACGAGGAGGAAGAGGAAGAGGAGGCAGGCAGACAAAAACGGCACCACCCACAGAAGTAAATCAGACAGGGATTTTTAACCTTAGCAAAACAGTTTTAAAACCAGAACATGCGGCATTACTGAATAAAGGTATGAAGTTTGCGCCTACAAAAAAATTAAACAAATTTGAGACATATCTGGACTTACACAGATTTACCTGCAAACTCACACTCGCAAAATATTACAGTAACACCGTGAGGAAAGTAGAACAGAGCCAGACTGGAGACCACTTTAAACACTCAGACCTAAGACCAACGTCCGCATTCTATCCCCAACACATGAGAGGACCACTAATAGGTACATTTGAACAACTAGTGACGCGAGATCTTGAAAAACTAGACAATAAAACAAAAAATTTCAACCTGAGCTTAAAAGAAAAGGAGGCACTTAAGGACCTAATAGAGAACAAGGACATAGTGGTAAAACCGGCAGATAAGGGAGGGGGGATTGTAATCTTAGACAAAGGTGACTATGTAAAAAAGTCCCTGAGAATATTAGGTGATACAGACACATATGAGATTCTAAAAGAAGACCCAACTCCAAAATACAAAAAGATGTTAGAACATTTACTCAAACAAGGCCTAGGACAGGGCATTCTAACCAAGAAAGAACACTCTTACATAGACAACACACATCCCATCATACCAGTCTTTTATTATCTGCCTAAGATACACAAAAACCGAACCAACCCACCGGGACGCCCCATAATATCTGGGATAGGATCACTTACAGCAAACTTATCTCAATACATCGACAGCTTCCTACAACCCTACGTACAGATCCAGAAATAATACATTAAGGACACAACCGACATTATAAAAACACTCGATGACATCACATGGTTAGAGGAATACTGGATATGCACTAGTGACGTGACTTCACTATATACAATCATAGATCGATCTCAAGGGCTAGACTCACTACGATATTTTTTGGAGCAGGACCAAACAATGACAAACACACAAACCAACTTCATTTTAGACTGTGTTAATTTCATTTTACAGCACAATTATTTTTGGTTTCAGGATGCATACTACAGACAAACCACCGGCACCGCCATGGGGACTAGGTTCGCCCCAAGTTATGCTAATTTATTCATGAGCAGATGGGAGGGTACCCACATTTGGGACGGACATGATTTTGGGGAGAACCTAGTCCTCTGGCGGCGTTACATAGATGACGTAATTTTCATATGGAAAGGGACTGAGGATCAGCTCCTAAGTTTCCTAGAATATATAAATTCGAACAAAAGTAATTTAGTATTCACCACAAACTACAGCAGAACTACAGTTAACTTTTTGGATATTACCATCTTTATAGAGGAGACGAAAATCTGCACAAAAGTATACCAGAAAAGTGTGGATGTCAATAGCTATATCTTAACGACTAGTGGACACCACCCCAACTGGCTAAAAAACGTACCGGCAGGCCAATTTAAAAGAGTCAGAAGAAACTGCACGAGAATAGAAGACTACCATTCACAAGCAAACGAAATGAAAAAACAATTCATGGATAGAGGATACAAAGAGGAGATTTTAAACAAGGATCTACAAGAGACTGCAAAGTTAGAAAGAAAAACACTCTTAACATACAAAAGTAAAAAAGGACAGATAAAAGACCCAAAAGACTGGAAGATTACATTCCAAACCCAGTACAGTTGTAAAAACCGAAAGATAGAGAAGATCATATACGTGATCATTGGCACATCCTTTTAGAAGATGAACTCCTAGGGACCCTATTACCAAGACAACCAAAAGTGATATACAGGAAGGCACCAGACATAAAATCCAGGGTGACCCATAGTCATCTAGAAAGAAAAGGTACAGTACAAACCACCTTAACAGGGAACAAACTGAACAAAGGCTTTTTCCACTGCAACTGCTGTCAATACTGCAAGTCCACACATACCACGACAAAAGGCACATACAAATTTCAGTCAAATAACACACAGGAATCATTTACCATTCAGGATCACATTACATGCCATACCAAGGGGGTAATCTACCTAATAGAATGCCCCTGTCATTTACAATATATAGGAAGAACAGTGAGACCCCTCAAGACTAGAATATCGGAACACATAAGGAATATAAAAAAGGGTTTAGAAACACACAGTCTCTCGGACCACTTCCGGGAGAGACACAAACAAGACCCTACAGGGATGAGAATACTAGGAATAAAAGCGGTAACACAAAATTGGCGGGGAGGAGACTTTATTAAGAAAATAAACAAAGAAGAACTCAAATGGATATTCACACTAAAAACCCTGAAACCATATGGGCTTAACATAGACAACGAAGTAAGATCTGTGATTATGGGAGTTTGACCGTGATACAGCAACCAAAAATCATTGGGAATATTCTTCATTTTTCACCTCAAGCGTACTACCAACATTAAGCACCTGAAATATGTTAAAATATAACCCCTCATCATAACAGTAAGGGCAGACTAGAAAACAGGAGTACATGCAGCCAATAGAATGAACGTATATATGTGTATTAGAGAAAGACACAACAAGCTCCACCCATTTCAATGTCAAAGACAGTAACCCCCATTTATCTATCTATCTATTGAGATATTAACCCTTGTTCATTCATTTAATTATTAACACCAACTTATTTATTGATTTATTCATTCACTGCCTCCACCAGATGCCAAAACAAAAATGAACAATCGTACACTATCGAGAGAGCATGTTAGGACTTTATCCTTCATAAACTGCAGTATAATAAATATCATATATTTACCTTTTGTTTCATCAACAATTAACATTATTATTAATATATAATATACATTATGTATTTTATTATTTTGTCTTTTATTCCCTATTTTTAGTATTATCATTACCTTTATTTACTTTAAATTTTAACCAGTTTTATTTAATCACTTTTCCTATATTTCTCACACCTGTGTTCCTTACAAATTCCCATGTACATCATTATTCCCAATCTCTATTCCCCTGCACATCATTATTCCCAACCTCCATGTATTTCATTAATGTAACCTGCCCCCTACACCGCCCCAAAATAGAACCAATGAGAAAGAGAGACCGTTTCTGAAGATGGGCTAAATAGCCCACAACAAACATGGCTGAACAAGATTCCCTGACGAAGGCCACAACGGGCCGATACGCGTTGGAAACACACCACCAGATTTTTACCGACCACCACGTTTATTGACCTTAACTTTAACAGAGCCATAAGAAACATAGAAACGAAGACGGACGAGGGGGAGCTGCCGCTTCACTGAACGAGAAGGTCGCGACCCCACAACCAAATCACGTGATCAGGACAACCCGGAAGCAAGAGGAGGACAACGCCGCCGAAGGAGAACGGAGCAGGCCGCCGGCAAGAGGGTACGAGACGGAGCTACGAGGATAAGGTAAGGGACTCTGTAGGAGAGGAAAGGACACGGCAGACAGCCCAGCAGGGCTAGAAGCAGTTGTCTTTTCCCCTCTCCAAGACGGTGACCGCTTCCCCATTTTGCACAGACAGACACGGTGCGCTCAGAAGAACGACACCGTGTACTGTCAGAGCATAGGGGCGGACGGTATGTCCGGAGCCCTCACTACCTGACTGATAGCCACCATTAGGATCCCTTGCCGCACCGACCCTCCGGGGGGACCCCCACCTTTTTTTGTTTCGAACCACTACCTATCTGACAAAATACAAGCACTAAATATAGGCTCTGGACATTGCAACGAGACTTTAGGCACTACAGAGGTGGGACGCCACCGACCTGAGTGTCTCCATTACGTTATAGCAACACATTTTTAATATATCCGAAACCTACGGACATTTCAGATATATATATATTTTTTTCTTCATTTCCCCCCCCTTTTTCAACCCCCCCCCTCCAAACATCCAGTCCCTTTACTAGCTTTTTTAAGATGCTACTGAACTATACATATATGTGTATATATATATATATATATATATATATTAGTCCACATAAGCAGCACACCTAATAGATATGGTTAATTTCACCAGTGCCCTCCATAGGTACTCACATAGCAGAGTCCACAATACAGCAATCAGAAGCGGCGGCACTCGGTATTAATAACTGTAGTACCACAGGTATATAGATCAACGATTTGATGATATTATTTCACCGTCATGCTGATGATGGAGAAATAAAATCATGGAAACATTGATATATATACAGAGTGCCGCCGCTTCCGATTGCTGTATATATATAAATATATATATATATATATATATATATAGAGAGAGAGAGAGAGAGAGAGAGACAGAGAAGTGTGAAGTAGCACTCACCAGATTTCAAATGCACAGTCGCTTTATTTAATACTTGCTAAATCCCAAACGTTTTCGATCTATTTGATCTTCATCAGGAGTCACAGCAGAGCAACAGCACAACAGAGCAATGCATCCATCACCAAACAAGTGATCACATATCAGGTCATGCCTACCTAGTCCCCATTTATACTCAATTGTTTACAAATATAAAGCACCTGGGGCACATGTGAACCACGTCCACCATACTTCACAAACAAACCACTATGTTGCCATTTAAATAGAGAACTGAACAATACAGTATGTCAGACATGTTCCTTCAAACAATGTTAAAGGTGTCAGCCAGCCGATGATTACCTGAAATCTAAATAGAAGTGTTACTGGGCTAACAGTGGCGAGATGCCGCTTCCGCATTCCAGCTGGAACGCACATGTCACTTTCGGTCATCTGATGCGGACATACCCACGTATATGGAAAATGTGCGGCTAATGCTGGCGCCCGGAGATGCGGCTTCAATGTGACCACGTCTGTAAGGGCGCTGTCCCACTGTTGCCGTGCAACCACTAGCATAGTGGCCCCAGCGTTGCTGTTACCCAGCAACCAGGGATCGACAATCATGCCAGAAATAGCAGCCTCAGTATTATCAAAATAAACATCAATAATAGTGTTACTAATGTAATAATCATACTGAGTATATGGGGACAAAGTAGACTAGAAACCCATAATTGTCACACACACACATAGTCATATACTAATCAGTGTATATATAAAAAAAAATATTTTTTATATAATATTTTATGAAAAAAGCTTTTTTTTTTTTTTTTTAAATGTGTGTTAACACATAATGCAGTGCAGTGGCAAAAAAATCTACTATCGCAAAAAAATATTGAATGGATTGTATTCATTCAAACCATTTGGAGCAACGGTTCCGAGGGAGTAGATCCACTTAGATTCTAATTTCCTAAGGATTAAGGCACGTTCACCTCCACGATTCATTGGAGGGACCCAGTCAATGAGTCTGCATTTCAACGATGATACCTGATGTCCCATGGATAAACAATGTGCAGCCACCGGTTTATCTGAATCACCAGTTTCCCATGCTTTATTGATTGAACTTCGGTGGTTGGCCATACGCTCACGAAAGCTACAGGTCGTCATCCCAACGTATGCCAAACCACATGGGCATGTTAGCAAGTAAATGCCGTGGTCCATATGACAATGTAGTTTAAACTTGATCTTAATTGGTGTACCCCTCTCCGGATGGGGAAAAGTTGCACCTGGTACCATAGACCTACATGTCACACAGCCAGTGCATTTAATGCAACCTGGTTTCTGTGTGTTTAGCCAGGTACTATCCCTGTTAACAGATGTTTAAAGATGGATGCATTAGTAATTGCTTGAGATTCTTCCCCCGCCTGAAGGCCATCATGGGCGGTTCGGGCAATGCTCTACCAATAATGGGATCAGTGCTGATAATAGACCAATTCTTCTTGATCGATTTTGTAATGATACGTGCTCTATCGTCGTACTTAGTCCCATGTATCATATGTCCCTGTTTTTTAATGGGTTGTATAGTCATTTTCTTGCGTGCTCTGGTGAGTCATCCCTCAATTGTGCTCTTCTTATAACCCCTGTCGAGGAAACTTCCTTCATTTCAACAACGGATTGGTGTTATTATGCAATACTTGCATAAATTGCGAGATGGGAAGGCTATCTTTCAATGTTGGTGGATGATTACTCGTGGCAAACAACAGAGAATTTCTACCTGTTGCTTTCTGATATAAAGTAGTCCCAAGGCCGGTACCCTCACGGAACACCGTCAAATCCAAAAAGTTGATAGACTGTCTCTCAACCTATCCAGTGAACTGGACAGTTGAGTCCAATGAATTTAAATACTCCAACATACTATCAAAATCCTCCTCAGTGCCTTTCCACAATAAAAAAAATGTCATCTATAAATCTTTTGTAATATACAATCCTATCACCATAAACTGGAAGAATATAGGTGGTCTCATATTCATGCATAAATATCCCTGCATAAGCCAGGGCCACATTAAAACCCATTGCAGTCCCTGCAGTTTGGATAAAGTAATCCCCCTCATACATAAAATGATTATTCTCCAATACCAGCTGTAACAATTCTAAAATGAACTCAATGGGTGAGCCCTGAACAATGTTAGAGGACATCAATTTTCTCATTGCCTCAATACCCAAGTTTTGAGGGATGATGGGGTATAACGCTTATACATTCATAGTGACAAGCAAGATGTCATCTGAGACATCAAGATGTCATCTGAGACATCAAGATGTCATTGGACAGATGATCTATGCATTTTTGTCTGTATACTGAGTTATCAATAATCATTGTCTTCAGCTGTGACAGTTTTTTACAGGCAATCAGGTTATCATGTGTTAATCATGAATATACTTAGATGTTAAGTTAAGTATAGGCTCTGTTTCTTAGCCCCGTTAGCAACTTTGGTATTCCTAGTGGGGATAAATCTGTTTATTACCTCCTAAATGTCCCAAGCTGTACAATCAGGCTTTGATGAAGGTTTTTTGTTTGCTGCAGAGAATCAGCTGGTCTCCTTAACGGATGATGATGCTGAGAAAGTATACTTTGACTATGTGGAATTCAATACGTTACCAGCGGAGAAACCCAGTGATCTTTTTTTTTTCAAACTATAGAGATTAAAATGCAGAGAAACTAAATTGAGACTACATGGTCAATTTCTATCTGAGTACCACAGGTCCAAAAGGATACCGCGGGGGTTTAGGATAAACAACACCCACACTATTGGCAGAGCAAATCCTGTGTTCTTTAGTAAATGGTGTGGGGTCCTTAACAAATGTTCTCTGGATTTAATCCTATTGGTGGTAGAGGAGGTCGGTAGTGAGCTGACTAAGATCAAGGATGAAATCAGTAAATTTGAAACCGACAGCCTACCCACCCTTCGGATTGATAAAACAGAGAATTGGAGTGAGAAATTACAGACACAAATTGATATGTATAGAGATGAATTTATTGCATTTAAAAGGAAAAAATTGCAGACTGTCAATAGCGATTACACCACTCATCGTGTTTATCGTTGGTTGACAGGTGAATCTTTCCCCAACAGACATCAGAGATCTTTTAGATCTCAGCAATATAGGGCATCCTGCTTTGTTGATACCACCTCCTCACAATCAGCTTCAGATTCAGACACTGGAGCCCCATTACCCCCTAATGGTTTTTTATGCCATGGTTTGGGAATAAAAACAGACCCAAATCGAGAAGCAGCTTTAGACCGCATCCGAGTAGGGGCGGGCATAAGGAGAAGGGGCAGGAGAAGAAGGAGGAATTAAACACTATTTTCAATCTATTAGACTATTCCCTGACTGACCGTGAAGCGTCTCTTCTATCCCTTGGTCTGTCCTTTGTGCCATCATTTCAACATGATAAATTTAATTTGGCAATAGACCAATATAAATTTGGGAGGAAATTGAGGCTCAGGGAACATTTTGCGAATAGCATGAGTAACACCCAAACTGATTTGGGTGCAATACACTCTTTATCTAAACCAAGCCTGTTTGACCCACAATCACAAAATGCAAGTATTCGGACCTTATTATGGGTAACTGACAATGACTTTAATGCTGATCATTCCAAACACTATTTCAGTAATTTGAGCCAGGCACAGAGACAAGCACTAACTTCCTTATGAAGTAATACTAGTGTCACCATTCGCCCAGCTGAATACGCTGTCAATAATGTCTGGCTGACTGAACAGGTGTCCCACTTTTTGAAGGTGGAACACCCGGTCTGTCCAGTCATGTATACACTTCCAAAGGTGTACAAATCGCTCATTAATCCTCCTGGTAGGCCAATGATCTCTGCCAGGGGCTCTGTTCTACAACCCCTTGCATTGTGTATTGATAGCTTTCTACAAGATCTGGTTACGGCCATTCCAAGTTATTTGATAGATACGGGTGATTTTCTTGAAAAAATGTAACATCTAAAAGACATCTCAGATGACATCTTGCTTGTCACTATGGATGTATCAGTGTTATACACCATCATCCCTCACAACTTGGGTATTGATGCAGTGAGAAAATTGATGTCCTCTAACATTGTTCAGGGCCCGCCCATTGAGTTCATTTTAGAATTGTTACAGCTGGTATTGGAGAATAATCATTTTATGTATGAGGGGAATTACTTTATCCAAGTTGCCGGGACCGCAATGGGTTGTAATGTGGCCCCGGCTTATGCAGGGATATTTATGCATGAATATGAGACCACCCATATTCTGCCAGATTATGGTGATAGGATTGTATATCACAAAAGATTTATAGACAACATTTTTTTTATTGTGGAAAGGCACTGAGGAGGATTTTTATAGTATGTTGGAGTATTTAAATTCATTGGACTCAACTGTCCAGTTCACTAGACAGGTTGAGAGACAGTCAATTAACTTGTTGGATTTGACGGTGTTCCGTGAGGGTACCGGACTTGGGACTACTTTATATCTGAAGGCTACAGATAGAAATTCTCTGTTGTTAGCCATGAGTAATCATCCACCAACATTGAAAGATAGCCTTCCCATCTCGCAATTTATGCGAGTATTGCGTAATAACACCAATCCGATTCTGGCAGAAGCACAAATTGTTGAAATGAAGGAAAGTTTCCTCGACAGGGGTTATAAGAAGAGCCCAATTGAGGGATGCCTCACCAGAGCACTCAAGAAAATGACTATACAACCCATTAAAAAACAGAGATGTATGATATATATGACTAAGTACAACTATAGGGCACCTATCATTACAAAATCGATCAAGAATAATTGGTCTATTATCAGCACTGATCCCGTTATTGGTAAAGGATAAGAAATACCCACTTAATTACCACAGCAGCTGGAAGGGGTTTGTCAGACCCCACAAAAATATAAACAATATAAAGAGAGTTACCAGCGCTATGAGTTATATGAGCAATTCAATGAACCACTTGGATCAGTTGGATAAAAATTTATTTTTCAATTCATATAAAAAGCCGCATATGCCTAAATATTCAATCAATACATATACACATCAAAATGTAAAATAAATTGTAAACATTGGCTCTGAGATGTTAGTATTTCAATTTGGTGGTAGGAACCAAACCATTATTTAATGATCCCGGACTTTATTTGCATAAGGATTCCCTCCTCCTTGTATGGCAATTGCACAGTCAGCTGGTATTAACCTGATGTTACCTCATACACAGTTCCACAGAATGGTGGTTAGTTGTTCATCTGCGTAGAGATCTCAAGGTGTTTCCATGAATTGCTGGATGTATAAAGCACAGGAGAGGGTTGTTTCCTATTTCTTGGAAATCCAAATTGTAAAGATGGAAAAAAGTCCTTATCTGGATCAGTCTCAGAATGGTGTAGATTTAGGTTCCCCAGTGGTATCTTAACGCATTTCTCTGAGCTAGGTCGCTCAGCTTCCTTCTATTTTTTTTTATATGTGCACTGATTAGTATATGACTATGTGTGTGTGTGTGTGTGTGTGTGTGTGTGTGTGTGACAATTATGGGTCTCTAGTCTACTTTGTCCCCATATACTCAGTATGATTATTACATTAGTAACACTATTATTGATGTTTATTTTGATAATACTGAGGCTGCTATTTCTGGCATGACTGTTGATCCCTGGTTGCTGGGTAACAGCAACGCTGGGGCCACTAAGCTAGTGGTTGCATGGCAACAGTGGGACAGCGCCCTTACAGACGTGGTCACGTTGAGGCCGCATCTCCGGGCGCCAGCATTAGCCGCACATTTTCCATATACGTGGGTATGTCCGCATCAGATGACCGAAAGTTACATGTGCGTTCCAGCTGGAATGCGGAAGCGGCATCTCGCCACTGTTAGCCCAGTAACACTTCTACAGTATTTAGATTTCAGGTAATCATCGGCTGGCTGACACCTTTAACATTGTTTGAAGGAACATGTCTGACATACTGTATTGTTCAGTTCTCTATTTAAATGGCAACATAGTGGTTTGTTTGTGAAGTATGGTGGGCGTGGTTCACATGTGCCCCAGGTGCTTTTTATTTGTAATCAATTGAGTATAAATGGGGACTAGGTAGGCATGACCTGATATGTGATCACTTGTTTGGTGATGGATGCATTGCTCTGTTGTGCTGTTGCTCTGCTGTGACCCCTGATGAAGATCAAATAGATCGAAAACGTTTGGGATTTAGCAAGTATTAAATAAAGCGACTGTGCATTTGAAATCTGGTGAGTGCTCCTTCACTCTTCTCTATATTTGGACACCCCTATTTGGGACTCTTTGGATGACACCCCGGTGGAAGCTTTTCATGGAGTACGTGAGTGCGGCTTTAAATAGTTTTATATATATATATATATATATATATATACAGGTTGAGTATCCCATATTCAAATATCCTGAAATACGGACTTTTTTAGAGTGAGATAGTGAAACCTTTGTTTTTTGATGGCTCAATGTACACATACTTTGTTTAATACACAAAGTTATTAAAAAATATTCTATTAAATGACCTTCAGGCTGTGTGTATAAGGTGTATATGAAACATAAATGAATTGTGTGAATGTAGACACACTTTGTTTAATGCACAAAGTTATAAAAAATATTGGTTAAAATGACCTTCAGGCTGTGTGTATAAGGTGTATATGTAACATAAATGCATTCTGTGCTTAGATTTAGGTCCCATCACTATGATACCGCATTATGGTATGCAATTATTCCAAAATACGGAAAAATCCCATATCCAAAATACCTCTGGTCCCAAGCATTTTGGATAAGGGAGACTCAACCTGTATATATATATATATATATATACTGTATCTATAAGCGGTGAGTGGTTTGGATTACCTGGAATCGAGGCAAAATGTCATCCTCCCAGCATCGGATTCTATAAAAGGGCACCGTGGTCAGGACTCATCACCATTTAATTCTGCTCAGGCACACTGCTGTGTACTGTATTGGCTGAGCTGTGTTATATATAGTTAGTGTAACTGTATACAGGGGTACACTGCTGCTATGTGCCCTGCTGTTACTATTGTACTGGCTGAGCTGTGCTATATAGTTAGTGTAATTGTATACAGGGGCATGCTGCTGTGTTCTGTGCTGTACTCTGCTGTAAATTGTCTGAGCTGTGTGTATAGTCAGTGTGTACATGCTGCTGTGTGCTGCTCTGTACTCTGCTGGTTAAATTGGCTGTGCTGTATCCATCTAAAGTGGCTGTGTGTTCACAAGCAGCACTACAGTGTGTAATTATTATTCACATACATAATAAAATAAAAGCCCTTTAAATTACCACAGGGTGAGTTGAGCTGCAAAGTGAAAAATAAATCAATTATTTTATTGTTTGTACTGTTTGGTGTGCTTTACTCTACTGTGCTTTGTTCAAAGCCCTGTGAAAAAAAGAAAAAGAAAATATAGATCTATTGTTTGGACTGTTTGGTATACTTTACCCTAGTGCAGTTGGGGGTAATTTAGATCTGATTGCAGCAGCAAATTTGTTAGCTTATGGGCAAAACCATGTGCACTGCAGGAGGGGCAGATTGGGTGGGTTATATTGTTTCTGTGCAGGATAAATACTAGCTGTTTATTTTGACACTACAATTTAGTTTTGAACACACCCCACCCAAATCTAACTCTCTCTGCACATGTTACATCTGCCTTACCTGCAGTGCACACCTTTTTTCCCATTTGCTAACAGATTTGCTGCTGAGACCAGATCTGAATTAGGCCCCTTGTCCAAAGACCCGTGACTCCACGCAGTTTGAACCGAGCTGTGAGTTCAAAAAATAAAATAAAACTATAGATCTATTGTTTGTTCTGTTTTGTGCACTTTACCATGCTGCACTTTGATCATGTGCATATATAAGCCCTGTGACTCCACGCAGTGATCTGCGAATTGAAAAATGGATAATGATCAGTTTAGAGAAGAGCAACCAAATACTAGTGCAGCAACTGCTGCCACCTGTCATGATGAATTTAGTCCAGCAATACCATTTGTTATAGCTGATGATCACCAGCATAGAGGTTCTAAGGTCATCTAAAATCAGAAAACCAATATACAGTGTTAAAGAAAAAAACACCTCTAATAAATGTAACATTTTGTGCAGAAAAACATAAAATTGCCATTCCCCACATGCAGTAGCAAAAAAAAAGACTCAGGCCTTGGCCTTTATTCATGAGTGGTGGTTCTGCAACTATCAGTGAGGCATCTTCTTCTGCTACTCACAACGATGCAATACATTTTCACACAGAGTCTAGAAAAGCAGTAAACCAAATAAAAAACACTAAGCCAGTAGAACAAAACTGTTCATTCAGAAACTGAAATGTCACAAATCCATGAAGAGAGTCAAAGTGTATCCTCGAATGCTATGAGTGAACCTGAGCTTTCTGATACTGTACTCACAAAGAAGCTGCCTTCCACACTTCTGCTCTCTCTGCAAATATGGTGATGAGCAGCAGAAGTATATTTGCTGACATAGAAATTGAGGATGCAATCGTGGAAGTGAAAGCGGATTAGGGGAACATTGGTGTAGCTGATGCCAGTGTTAATGAGGAGACTGAGGATGAAGATGTTGTTTGTGTAAGTTAGGCACCAGTAAGAGCAGCTCTTGGCCATGATAAGAAGAAGGCCATTGTCATGCCTAGGCACAGGGCCAACAAATCCACCTCTTATGTGTGGACTTATTTGTTCCCAAATCCTGACAAAAATTCTCAAGCCATCTGTAGCATTTGTAAAACCACAGTAAGTAAAGTTAGGGATATTCTAGGACCCTCCTCTCTGTTATGTAATTTTCAGCGAGCTCATGAACATTTTTTTAACAACATCAGAAACTTGTGCTAAAAACATAACAAGCAGTCCACCATCAGCTAGCTCCCTTCACTTATCTAGATCCCAGCACCTGCAATCTCCACCGCTAACACCTTCATCCTCAATATACTTAGTAATGATCGGAGGTAGCCCTGCATCCAATTTGTTAATGCTAGGTGATTCCTCCCCTATCCCCTATGGATTTTCTTGCCAGAAGGGAACCAAGGGGACTACTAGTAGTATTGTAAAAAAAAAACAATTGACTGTGAAATAATCCTTTGTTAGGGAAAACAAGTATGATGGCTCTCACCCAGTCGCAAAGTGCATCACTGAAATCATCACTGCTGTGCTAGTATTATATCTCCATCCAATATCCATCATTAATGCAATAAGGTCCTGTGTCCCGGTATCAAATTACTTCTAAGTTATATTTTACCTGGAAAAAACAGTCTTCAGCTGTACCAGCACATCAAAAAACCTAATTACTGGCCTACAAAATGCCATTGTACCCACTGTCCACTTAACCACAGATATGTGGACAAGCGGTAGTGGGTAAACTAAAGATTACAGGACTGTGACAGTCCACTGGCGCAGAAGTATATATTAAACAATGCCAGCTCATTCAGAGGCAGGCTTCTCTGTGTATCACCAGTTTCTCTAAGAGGAATACCACTGACAATCTCTTAGAAAAATGAAGAGATGTCATAGCAAAATATATTACCCCACTTGGACTCTCCTCAGGATTTGTCATTTCTGATAATGCCACAAATATTGTTAAAAGCATTACAGCTGGGTAAATTTAAACATTCCAGGTTTTGCTCACACAATCAACTTGGTGGTACAGCTTTTTTTTTTAAATGATAGGGGTGTGCGGGAGGGGCTGTCTGCGGCCTGTAAAATGTTTGGACAGTTTCAAAATTCAGCCACAGCATGCAGGAGATTGCAGCACCTGCAAGAACAGTTCTATTTGCCCTGCCACCAACTGAAGCACGAGGTGGTAACCTGGTAGAATTCCACCCTTTATATGCTTCAGCAGATGGAGGAACAGCAAAAGGCCATCCACTTCTATACAACAAGCCATGATTTTGGGAGAGGAGGTGAAGTGCACCTTAGCCCAGCACAGTTGAGAATGCTTTCTATCTTGTGCAAGGTGCTTAAATCCTTTAAACTAACCACCTGTGATGTGAGTACTGACACTGCTAGCTTGATTCAGGTGATTCCCCTAATTATTCTTTTGGAAAATCAGTTGGAGAAATTGAAGGAGGAGATGAAACAAAGTAATTCTGCTAAGTATGTAGATCAAGTCACTTATTCACCTTGCCAGGATACAAGGGTTGCCAATATCTTGAAATCAGATCACTACATTTTGGCATGTTATACATCATGTCTTTATTTCCAACTGACCCAGATCTTAAGAGATGCAAAGAGCTCCTGATGAGCAAGTTGGCAGCCCAAGTGGTACACAGCATGACGACATTGCCTCCTTCAGTTTCTTTGGCAGTTTCCTGGAAAAAATGTGTCTTTACCAAATGATCCAGTGATGATGCAGAGGAATCAACACAACATTTTGACATTTACAGCGGGTTGTTATGGAGTCAGAGATCGCTGGAGGTGTGGGATACTGGCATATCTTGAATTTTTTTAAAGGGACAATCACTTACTAGAGTTTGTCCACAGCTTTGCTTGTGTGGATGTCTGTTATTGCTCAGCTCAACTAAGTTAACAAAGACAATAGTGTCATCTAAAATTGTGTATATATTTTATGTTGAACACATTGATTACAAAATGTCTTTAGAAATAATATTTGCAGTTTTTCCTTCGGGGATTAACACAAAAAGATGCTTGGGGCTACTAGTTTGTGAGCAAGACGTGTAAAGCTGCCCATGGGAGAAGCAGCTCATCCTGAGATCTTCACCTGTAGCCATGAGTGTTTGCCCCTGCAACTTGTTGATCATCATAGCGAAGCAAGTGCTTACTGGAAACTGTAGGCACTTGAAGTGAAAAGAAAAATGATTGGGGATAAGGAGTGTACGAGGTAGAACACAGTTTCATCTGTGCCACATCCCGTTAGTATCTCTGCCTCAATTATGTTCCTCTGCAGAGCAGTCACTTTAAGTTGGGTTCCATTGTATAACTTGGGTGAAG
Source organism: Pseudophryne corroboree (assembly GCF_028390025.1). Lineage (NCBI taxonomy): Eukaryota > Metazoa > Chordata > Amphibia > Anura > Myobatrachidae > Pseudophryne > Pseudophryne corroboree. The sequence goes on along the minus strand of NC_086444.1, from coordinate 853,307,302 downwards.
TCAAGTTCCACAAAGTGTCAAGTGTCTGTTTTTTCATTTATTGCTCCTCTCCCTGATGTCACATTGAGATCTTACATACCTCAGTTTCTTTCTAGGACACTCATCTACACAGCAGTGAAAAGATGATCCAAATTTATCCAGTAGTTTTTGCATGATGCAGGAACAGACAGAAGGATGCACATTCCAAAAAAATGTTTTTCATCTTCATAGTTAATAATATTTGTCCCCAAAAAATTCTAAGTACAGACCCAACTCATACAGTTGTATTATATATATATATATATATATATATATATATATAAAATAACAAAAATCCATATTATAAAAATGGATTTCTCACATGAAGGAAAGTGAATGTGTCTCTGCAATGCATTTCTTGGTGTAACGCTGTCTCTGAACCCGGTGGGACTTTATTTGAAGTCCTTTATTCTTCTATGCTACACCCAACCCTTTATAATTTAAGTTTTGTATATTATACTTGGTATTACTCTGGTGACACCAGTCAGAACATCTGCCTATTGTTTTCATGTAGGCAGGGCTCAGTGAAGACGCGTTGATGGAATTGCGGGATATGCAGAGTTGTGTATATGTGTAATTACACCTGTTTTCAGGTGGATCTGTCTAACTAGGGGAGGAATGGTGCAAGTGGGCATGGATAATGATGACAGCTATGAAACCAAGCACTATCTGTAGACCAGGGACTATGAATGCATTCGAATCTCATAAAGCTTTTGATGTTTGAGTTAGGAAATGGTAGCAATGGGAGGATGCGAAGGCACAGATTTTGTGACCAAGATGACTTTGCAGGGACTGGCAATGGGGTTGGGGGCAATCAAACACTGCTTCTGTTTGGTATGTGGCTGGTATTGGTAAAATGTCTGTGTAGTATATTGTTGGCATAAAAGGGTGCCATAGCAGAGTCTATGGCTGACATGGTGGTATTCATTTTGGCAGTTTATGGCTAGCATTGGAAGATCATCTGAGAACTGTGCTATGCATGAATAGCAATTGGAGTAACTTTGAATTCTGCACAAAGTTGTTCTCTCTGTGAACAAAGGTTTATCTCTGTGTAAATGGGTGAGTCTGTTCAGTGTACTGCATATGTTTACAAATGAGGAGTTCTGTCCAATTCACTGCTTCAAACACATTCCATTGCCCAGGCTGACACTGACAAAATGGAGAGAGTACAGTAAGGCTATTAGTGCAAAGGGGCCGAGGAGCCTCTAGCAAGACACCATTGTTTTAGATAAAGCACTGGCCCACTGCTGTGTAGTCACTATTTCCCAGATATATATGTTTTCATTAACAATGTAATATGTAGAGAAATAAAGGACACACAGAGAAGCAAAACGTATACACCATATATGAATCAGCTGCTTTGCATTAAAAAAAAAAGAGAGAAAACTATTGCAAATAATACTAACATCCAGGGACTAAAATGCACCCATAATAAAATACCTACACAAATAATTACAATACCATAATGTATGATACTACTTTTAATTTATATAATTTATATAATTTTAGCATAAACTAATAATCTGTGTATGTTTTGATATTACATATAGTTTACAGCCATTATTCGTTTACATATATTATAAATATTAAAATAAAACATTTTTGGAAGTTTCTTTAACTTTTAGTTTTTAGTTTTTTCTCACGGAATACTGACCTAAATTGAAAGTGAAGAGAGCAGGCAGCTGTCCGGCCATCGTTGCTCTGTTAACAGTTAGGATGAAGACTCTATAATCCCCTTGGATTTTATATCTACCAAAACAGCTTGGGCCCATCAGCAAATTGCAGTGGCATATGGTCCAGGTTTATGAGTAATCTGGCACACGCTTAAGGCAAGAACGTCATCATTTAACATTTAGTTTAAAAATATATATATATATATATTATATATATATATATATATATATATATATTATATATATATATATATATATACACACACACACATATATATATATATATATATACATACACATTTTATATTCATATATCTGCATAGGTTTTTTTAAATAACAATAATAATTCTGAAGCCGTTTAATCTGTCTACGCTCTATTTACCTTATACAAATTATTATTTAAAATATTTAAATACAATTCTGTGTCTCACATGTAAAACAAAATTGCTATATGTTGAATCTTTTATAAGATTGTTTTTAACTGAATTTGTATATGGTTACCATTTCCCACAGCCTGTTTTTATTACATCGCTGTTTAATATTATAATGATCATAGTATGCTTATGTTATTTGCTCTGTGGTACTGAACTGTGTGAGAAGCATAGTACATTGGCAACTACAAATACAATATGAGAAGACTGTAGATCTATAGTAGTTACAGTATGTGATGTCAATGGTGAGGCATGGGAAGAACAGGTGGAAACTGTGTTGGTTTCTGGGCCATGTAAAGCCCAAGGCATAAAGGACCTTTGGACCCCCTCAAAAAATACAGATATTGCAGAACCATTCTTTCCAGTTATTTTGTATATTTTGTACTATAATCCATCATTAATATAATAGCATCAAAATATGATATTTAATTTATAGGCGTAGTGCTTCATCTTCACTACTAATTGTAATAGTATCAGGGCTGTAGAGTTTGAGGAAAAGAGCCATACAAAGGGCTGTGTGACATGTGCACCTCCCAGGGTTCAAGGCACCTTCAGTATGCATGATGTCATGCCATGGGCAGTTGGGGATGAAGTAACCTGGTATAGCCCTTTTCGGGAAGCCCTTAGGATTTCCCTGGGCCACACTTAGAGGTGATGATGAATCAACAACTAATGTACTACTCTTACGGTAAATGTGAGTCTGCCAGTAACTTAAGAATTACCACCATGAAAAGAGAAACTAGCTGCAGAAACTATACAACATAGCCGCTTTCGTGTCTCCCATTTCTTTCAATGTCTTCCACATGCTACCAAAGTTTCATTATCTCTGATAAAACTACAGTGGTAGACAAAGAATTTCTCAAGTAAAATGTACCCTTTCAATTATTTTGTTTCATTTTTGTAGCTTTTTTCATATATATACTATATATATATATATATATATATATATAGGGAACGTGTCTTTGAGTCTAATTGGAATCTGCTTTATGCACTTTGAGACTACTGTATGTATACATGTTGATAGTAAGTGTCGAAGTCAAATTGCAAATTTCAATATTTAGTATACGCCATGGCATTTACTAATGGATGCATCAATTCGGTAGGGCGCACATGACCATAACGGCAAGTTACTGTGTGCATTACGGTAGAAGATGCATGTGTTAATAAATATCATATTGTCACAAAATAGCAAATCTCTCTCTCACACACATTTAAAGGTGATACTTCCAGGAATACAATACAAACAGTGTCTTAAACATATCAGACTGTCTTGTTTAAGCAGGTATTGTGTCCATGGAAGATGGACCTTGGACTGAGGGAATGTGTAAACCGTTGTTTGCCCAAATTGTTTGAGAGTTGTATATTGAGTCAATAGATACTGGACTGTCATTGTTACACTAGAGGGGTCAAAACAAACAAGAACACAATGGCCCTCATTCCGAGTCGTTCGCTCGGTAATTTTCTTCGCATCGCAGCGTTTTTCTGCTTAGTACGCATGCGCAATGTTCGCACTGCGACTGCGCCAAGTAATTTTGCTATGAAGATAGTTTTTTTACTCACGGCTTTTTCTTCGCTCCGGCGATCGTAGTGTGATTGACAGGAAATGGGTGTTACTGGGCGGAAACACGGCGTTTTATGGGCGTGTGGATAAAAACGCTACCGTTTCCGGAAAAAACGCGGGAGTGGCTGGAGAAACGGAGGAGTGTCTGGGCGAACGCTGGGTGTGTTTATGACGTCAAACCAGGAACGACAAGCAGTGAACTGATCGCAGATGCCGAGTAAGTCTGAAGCTACTCTGAAACTGCTAAGTAGTTTGTAATCACAATATTGCGAATACATCGTTCGCAATTTTAAGAAGCTAAGATTCACTCCCAGTAGGCGGCGGCTTAGCGTGTGTAACTCTGCTAAAATCGCCTTGCGAGCGAACAACTCGGAATGAGGGCCAATATAACATACACAAACACAAGCCAGACCCTTGTTTGCTTAATATCTTTCAATATTACCAAAATGTGACATTACAGACCAGACATGTATGATATATCAAATGTATAACATTTATATTCTCGTACACATAGTTTAAACACATCTAACCCATGGTTTATATATATTTCATAATGTAATTGTAATAGCAGGAAACCATATATATGGAGATATATATATATATATATATATATATACAGTGGTCGAAGTGGACATTTTGAAGTGGGGGTATGCAAAAGTCAAGAGAAAGGGGAAGTGGTCACCCAATAGGGGTGTGGTCACCCAAAACGGGGTGTGGTCACCCAAAAGGGGGCATGTCCAGTGTAGTAGAACCCCTTATACTATCTAGTACTGGTGCCCCTTTCACCTTATAGCACACGGTACGAGCCGAAATTCACATTATAGCACACAGAATGAGCTGAAATTCACATTATAGCACACTGAATGAGACTAAATTCACATTATAGCACACTAAATGAGCCGAAATTCACATTATAGCACAATGAATGAGACGAAATTCACATTATAGCACACTGAACGAGCCGAAATTCCCATTATAGCACACTGAATGAGCCAAAATTTACATTATAGCACACTGAATGAGCCGAAATTCACATTATAGCATACTGAATTAGCTGAAATTCACATTATAGCACACTGAATGAGCTGAATTTGTGACAGCAGGGACAGCCAGAGTGACAACAGGGAGAGAGAGAGTGATGACAAGGAGAGAGAGTGACGACAGGGAGAGAGAGTGACGACAGTGACAGCAGGGAGAGTGACAGCAGGGACAGCCAGAGTGACAACAGGGAGAGAGAGAGTGACGACAGGTAGAGAGAGTGATGACAGGTAGAGAGAGTTACGACAGGGAGAGAGAGTGACGACAGTGACAGCAGGGAGAGATAGAGTGATGACAGGGAGAGAGAGTGACGACAGTGACAGCAGGGAGAGAGAGAGTGATGACAGGGAGAGAGAGTGATGACAGGTAGAGAGAGTAACAACAGGGAGAGAGAGTGACGACAGTGACAGCAGGGAGAGAGTGATGACAGTGACAGCAGGGAGAGAAAGAGTGATGACGGTGACAGCTGGGAGAGAGAGAGTGACAGTAGGGACAGGGACAGTAATGACAGGGAGAGAGGGTGAAAGCAGAGGAAAATTACCTGACTAATTTGTTGCGGGTGAGCGGCTGGTGGCTGGCGGTGGTGAGCATTGGGCGGCGGTGAGCGGTGGGTGACTGGTGGCAGTGAGCGGCGTGCGGTGGGTGGCTGGCGGCTGGCGGCTGTGAGCTAGTACAGCGTTCTACACAGCCGCCGAGCAGGGACGGGAGCAACATGTGCAGCAGGATGGCCGCTTCCCTCACCTCCTGCTGCACTTTCATTTCCTCATTTCTGGGTCAGTGGAAGAAGTGGCGGTATACCATACCGCCGTATACAGCCCCACTTCGACCACTGTATATACAGATGGGTCCTCATTTTTCTTGACCTTTATTAGGATTAACTGAGACTGGTCAATTAGACTTAATCCCCTGCTGTATTGGTAAACTGTATTGTATTGCAGCTGAGAACAATAGATGAAGGGTTTATGCTAATAAGTCATGTTGTGCCTAGGCGCAGAAAACTAGTCACATATATATACACATATCATGAGGATGGGAATGCATAAAAATATCATGTGTGGGATCATATTGTTCAGGGTCACATAAGCAGTAATCCGGTGGGTGTGAGGATATTGTCTCATATTGCTGCAATAAGTTATTAGCAATACCGGACTCATGTATATTACTCGTATGATGATGTGGTGGGTTTAACTGGTCTTGGGGCGGGAACTCAGATGTAAACAACAGTAATCACATCTCAGGACTTAGTCATTGCCCACCAGTTGAGCCGACCAATGAACCCCAGCGTACTGGATATGTCCCACCCCTGGACCAATGGAAGAAAAGCTTACATTTCCCATTGTATTGTATTTGGATCCATTGTATAAAAGAGGCTTCCTGGCCAGGCTCAGTGCTAATTATCTGAAGGTCATCTTGCTAAGACTGACTGAGTCCTGAGTCCAGGAGTGCTCGCGAACAAACGTATGTATCTATTGGTTGTAGCTCTTCTCTGTGATATTGTTGTATCTTCTGTGTATATCTTATGAGTAAATACTGTTGATGTGTTGGACCACAACATTACATTTAACTACTGGTGTCGCATTCCATTCCTGTTTGGGGTATAAGGTGTATCCAGCCACACGTGTCACTGCATTGTGCGCACAGCATGTCGGCATGTTTACGTAATGTGCATACACATCTTAGAGGTTATTAGCGAATGCTTAGCGGACGCAGCAGCCCGAACCCTAGTGTAAGAAGGTACTACTTTTCCCTGTAAGTTAATCGAACTTAACAGTTGGCGGCTCGTCCGGTTCACCACAAACTCACGGACTTGCAGGGCCTAACAGACTTTGGTCTAACAACAAAGGGTGGAGACGCATCTAAATTAATTTTGTATTGTGCTTAAAACTATCTAATGTTGTTAAACCACATCTGTCCTGTATAGTCTCAGAGGTGCTGGTGCAAACCGAGGGATAACAGGTAAAAGCTATTAATTTTTTTTGTGTGTTACTTTTGGCGTGAAAACGCGCACAAAGCATACTGATAGGTTTGCATATATTCTCACATATTGTTGCCATAGGTTGTAATAGTCATTTTTAGATCTGCTCAGAATCGGATACATTTATTTGTTATTCATTTAGTGTATTTGCTTAAGTGGGTAATTGTAAAGCACATACCAAAATTTGGTCCTGGCCTAAAAGTTTGGGCAGCACTCAATGGAAGATTACGAAGATTACCCTCGTGCGCGACTGCCAGCGTGTGTGAGGAACAAGTGTATTGTGTAGATTATCGCAAGAATAATTTGAGCTTTCATATGTGAATCTCCGTTTCTGCCTAAAAGTTTAGGTAGCACGAACCGGAAGTTTTCCGGCACGAGACTTCCGGTGCTCAAAGGGAACGTGGAAGCATTTATCTAGCTACAACAATACAATTCAAATAGTGTTTTTTTTAATTATTATTATTATTATTATTATTATTATTGTATTGCTGGAGTTGGGTAAAACAGTGTGGCAAGCTGCACGCAAAGGTACGCAGCGATACACACTTGCGTACGCAAGTATACACGTGGCATAGTACAATAGTACATGAATGAGTATACAGCGACGCCGGATACGCACGTGGCACAAGAGGCTGGAAATGTGAGTGCGTAAATTATGCAAGCGGAAGTTAGCCACATAATAGAAGTGAGTTGTGAGTTTTATGGTGGGATAAAAGAATTATAGTTGAACATTAACAAGCAATTATCCGATTCTAGACAGATTACTGAAAATCTTATTATAAGTGTAGTACCTCTGGGACAGGCTATCAACCAAAGGGAGTCATTTTTTTCTGTACAGAAAAATGTAAAAGTGTGGGGTGTTGAAAAAAAGTGTGAGTGGACTGAACATGGACAAAGCGGGATCTCGTTGTTGGTGAGACACTGAGTTAGCAAAGGCTTAGTGGCGTGAAGGATAGCAACCTTATGTATTGATTAGTATTGAAGCACGTAGTGTGTGTGTTTTTACAGGAAAAAAAACGTGCAGAGGAGCGTAATAGATTGTGAAGGTGTTTTATTGATTATAGACTGACCAAAGGGTTGGTGTCACGCTCCGGCTGTGGAGCGCAGCTTGTGAATTCGAATCCCGTGATCGTAGGACGTATAGATAACAAGTATCTATAAGCTGTGCGATTGGACCGCGTGTCTGTGTGTGTGATACGCGGTGCAACGTGATACCACTTGCATTATTTTGTGCAAATTGCGTTATAATACGCACTGTGTTAGCATACGCAGACGTGATTTGTGTAAAACGCTAAAGGAATTTTTCGCTGACTCTCTCCCAGGAAAACATTCCAACAGGCTTTTAACCTCCACTGGTAAAGGTGTTGTATTGATTCTGTTAATGCTTCAATAATTTCAGTGCTGAGTGGTCTGGTAGGGGCCTAGTCTGGGTACGCGGGGATCACTACAGAAGTGAGCCGTGGTATTGGCCAGTGGAGGCAGGAGCGGGTGAAAAGCACTCGGTAAGGAACTTTTCACCATCGTCTTGCATGGGCCATTTAGTGTGTTGTGTAAAAAGTCCGCAATGGGAGCTAAATGGACATGCGAGAGGAGTTCAGGAGCTAGGGTTCAGGCTGAGGAGCAGAGACAATGAGGGCCCGCTCAATGTATTATGTCTAAGAAGTATGGTGCCTTCACGGAGACTTTTTGTGACGCATGGATACGTATGACTGCTGACAGGGCATCATTTCCTAGGGTTGGTAGTTTTGAACCAGAGGTGCTGCAAAATGTTAGAAATAGGATATGTCTGATGAAATCCAAGAAACACAGGATCAGGCATAAGGGCTGTTTAAACATATGGCAACAAGAGGGGGAAATGCAAAGGGAATTGGCTTGTGCAGCAAGTTCCAGACCAAACAGGAATGCGAATGCGAATACACCACCACCGCCATACAGATGGGTCCATGTTTATCTTGACCTTTAATAAGATTAACTAAGACTGGGTAGTCGGACTTAATCCCCTGCTGTAATGACTTAATCCCCTGCTGTATTGTTCTCTGTATTGCATTGCAGCTGAGAAAAATAGATGAAGGGTTTATGTAAATAAACCATGGTGTGCCTAGGCGCAGCAAAGAGGCCAAGATAACCGTGGACCCATCTGTATGTCGATGCAAAGAAGGCTGCTACAACCAATAGTATATCAGAAAATAATAGGAATGCACTTGTAAATTGTATTAACCATAACCCATGCAAATTGTACCCTGTTTTAAGTTCTCTCAAAGGTCATAGTTCAACAGAGGATGACGAACCCAGCATGATCTCAGCCCTCTCTCAGGCAGCCACCATGCAGGAAAACCAGGTGGACACAGCCCAACCAGTAAGAGTGATGACTGTGTCTTCCACAGGAGGGATGGGTGAGATCATAGCCACCGGTAGGTATGAGACTGTTCATTACGCAGAGACAGTAATGCCCCACAGTGAGCCAAACAGGAATGGAGTGGTTGGGTTGCACCCTGTCTGGGTAATAGCAACTCCCACTGGGAGAATCGATAGCCAGGGAGTAACCCACATCAGGAATACTGCAAAATATTGCCCGTGGACCAGATCGGAACTGCGGTCAATCATTTCAGAATTCCCCGATCCCAGGAGAGATTTAGCCAGATGCCAGAAGTTTATTAAGGATATGGGTAATGCCCATGAACCCACAAATAAAGATTGGCGGACAGTGTTAAGAGCGTGCCTACTCCCCAATATTGACACCCTAAAATGTATCATGGATTGTAAGATAGAGGCAGACGGTCCTCTAACTGATGAATACAATCAGGAGAGCGTAAAACAAATCAATATACAACTAGGATTGTATTTCCCCAAATTGTAAAGTGGAACGCAATTTTCACTATCAAACAGAGAGAAAGTGAACTGGCATCCGAATATTTCCATAGAACGTTACAAGAAATGGCTAAATACACTGGGGTAAGGGATATAAAGAATGATGTGAACCACAGGAAGGTAGCTGTCTCTGTGCTAATGGACAGACTCAAGGAGGCACTGAAAGTCAGGGTACAGACATCTTTGCCTAATTGGAGAGGGGTAACTGTACAAGCACTGAGAGATTCTGCTATTATGCATGACAAGAATATCTCCAAACGTAAAGAACAGCAGGGGAAGAGGTTGATGACGGTGAGTATACAGGCTCTGAAAGGAAAAACTACACAACCTATTCCCCAGGTGTTTGAAGAACCAAGGAGGAGAGTAAGTAGGTGTTACAACTGCGGGAAGGAGGGAGACTTTGCCAGCGAATGTAGGAATACAGGGACACATAGTAAGTATAGACACCCTAGACAAAGAACATGAGCCAGGTTACCAGACACATAGACGGAACCAAGGTACATATAGTAAGGATTTAGAGTCATATAGAAAGAAAGATTACTGGTAAACACTAATTCGGCAAAAGGGAAGAACGGGAGAAGTGCAACATTACCCTTTGACAAAACCTGCTAGAGTTACGATTGGGCCTCTATGATGCTAAACTTTTTTTTTCCTTTTCTCCTAGCAGCAGTGGCCCCTGACTAACTTAATCAACAGATTTTGTTGTGTAAATTTAAAATGTGAAATACATATGTTGTGCTCCTGCTAAGGAAGTACAAGGTGTGTTAGATACTCCTCAAAGTCTAAGGTTGCATTCCACTGTTCTAGAATTCATGTCCATCACCGGTAGAGGAAATTATCTCACAAATACCAGGTTCCCTATGAACTTAGGATGGACAGGACACTGGATTGATGGCTGGGGTAGTCCCAGTAGTGACACAGCAAGCACAAGATTTAAGGGGGGTAGACCAAGCAGTTAATCAACTCCCCATAGTGCCCAATCCAGTTGTCATTTTAATAAAATCCTCTCCACCTCTACAAACTTATCTGTCACCAACCTCTATTCTGTTTTCTCCGGTTTCCCTCTTCATCTTTGCGTTCACCTACAAGGGGGAACAATACATGGACGCAATTCTCCCAAGGTTTCAAGTGACAGCCTGAGTATTTTCTCCCAAGCCCTGCATGACTGTTTTCAGTCCTTTCAGCCTGAGAATGGGTCGGTGCTGATACAATATGTTGATGACTTGTTGTGCACTGATTCATTTGAGTCGTCCCTGGCAGATATGAAACAGTTTCAGTTTTGTCTCTTCCAGACAGGACACAAGGTCTCAAGGGATAAACTGCAGTTGTGTAGGACAAGGGTCAAATATTTGGGACGTAGTACTGGTACATGGTTTGACAGTTCATGCACCACATGCCGTATCGGCCCTTCAAAAGTTCTGCCCAAACCCGGTATATCTCATCAGCACGATGACACCAGTATATTACTGCAGTATGCCTTGACATGCACAAAGGGTGGAGGATGAGAATACTGGTAAAGGGAAATTTTGTATAGACACTGATATGCATGATGGTATGGAATATCTGAATCAGACCTTTACTACAAGCCCATTGGTGAATGCACCTGATATTTTCTTCTTCTTTTTCCCCCCCTCCTTTAGAGATTTTTTTTATCTCTCTACATTATCATTACACAAAGTACCACCACACAAGTGATGACATTCAACACAATAAATACACAACAGTTAATTGAAATGCAAGATTTGTGTTCCCTACAGGAGAAGGCAGTCTGGAAGGTGAAGGGATATGGTCAGGAGTCCTCAGGACTTTGGAGAGATGTACAAGGTAATCCAGTGGCCCCCAGGGCGTATCTCCCAAGCCTAGCTGAAGCTGCACATGGTCTGACTCACCTAGGCAAGGAAGGTATGTGCAGATTGGTAAGAGCCTACTGGAGTGCACCAGGGTTCTCTTCTCACGCAGGCAAGAAAGCAATGACATGTCTTACTTGCTTGAGGAAGAATATTGGTAAGACAATACAGACGGAGCCATCCCATATCCCTCCTACAGATGGACCTTTCCAGGTAATACAAATTGACTTCATACAGCTACCACCCTGTAGGAATTTGAAGTATGTATTGGTATGCACTGATGTTTTCTTGAATTGGTTAGAGGCATTTCCGGCCGCCACAAATACTGCTGTGTTTACCGTTAAGAAAATTGTGCAGGGATTTGTGTGTAGATATGGTATCCCTAAGATTATTGAGAGTGATAGGGGTACCCATTTTACAGGTGAAGTCTTTCAGGTCATGTGCAAATTTATGGGTAATAATAGTAAGCTACATACACCCTACCGGCCACAGGCCAGTGCGAACGTGGAGAGAATGAACAGCACTATTAAGAACAAGCTGAGCAAAGTGATGGCTGAAACTGGACTGTTGTGGCCGGAAGCACTGCCGCTAGTGTTGTACAGCATCAGAACCACTCCCAGGTCACCGCTTAACCTATCAGCCTTTGAAATTCTATTTGGACGACAGCCCCATGTAATGATAGATCCCCAGGATGATCTGAAATGCAATAATGAAATGACTGTGCAATATTTGGTTAGGATGAGCCAGCAATTGAGAAACCAGCAAAGGAATTTGAAACTGGTAATTCCTGACCTACTAAACAGTAATTGTCATGAAATTGAACCTGGGGATTATGTGATGATTCCAAATTTTCTATGCTCAGGTTGCCTTATAGACAGGTGGGAAGGACTGTATCAAGTTTTGTTGGCCAGCACGACATCACTGAAAGTAGCCGAAAGAGAGACTTGGGTCCACTCGTCCCATTGCATGAAGGTGAGAAAGAGAATGGTGAAGAAAACCTAATATCACGGGAGAATTTTTCCTGGGAAGACTAAAAGGCAGGACTGTTGAAATGCACCTGGGCATGGTGAAAAGCAAAATCAAGGACTGTTTTCTTATTTTTTTTTCTTTCCAAGCATCCCCCCACCTCTTCATTTTTTTTTCTCTCCCCTTCCTCTTTTCGAAATGGATACACACCAAGAGACTGTTTACCAGAGTTTTCTTGTGATTCTATTTTTGATCAGGACAATCTGTTTTTGTGAGGGCCCCCAAGAAGTCGAGCAAGGATCTGGAATGGGTTCTGATGGAGAGGATGACTTCATAGGATCCCAGGATCAGTCCATCACTTTGGTCAAAGCTGGTATAAGTAAGAGATCTGGTAGTCACGGAGCTCGGAGACAATGTGAGGGGTTGTTGTCTGATGAATACTGCATATGTAAGTACTGCGATAACATAGTCGAAGATGAGTGCATCCAGAGATGTCAGTCAATCAATAATATCAATATTGACAGACATCCTTTGAGTGACTACCACTCATTAGTGTGTACGGTCTTAAACCAAACAGAATGCTGGGTGTGCTTGCAAGTACCTCAAGGACAGAGTAAATCAGGATTAGTGCCATACCCATTAACAGTAGATGAGGTACTCGAATTACATGGAGGGAGACCGGTGGACAAAAAGTACAAAATATCTAGACTCCCTAGCCTAAAGCTCCACCAGTACCACATAGATAGATCACTACTGTGTTTCAACGTAACCAATTTCCGGAAACCAGGAAATTAGGAAGTGACTTGGAACAATCAGACAATGACCTTCTCATACAGAGCGGATAAAGAACCCATCAACTCTGAACTTGTACGTGAGATAGCCGCAAGTGGAAGGTACTTCCAATACAGGTATACACATGGCACCAAAACCATGTGGGCTGGAAAAGTGTCAAAGGGATACTGTGCGCACATCATCCAGCCAGATACTTGTGTCGAGCAGATGAAAGAACTGGGGACAGGTTTCTTTGTAAGAATTATATGTGACATGATATTGATGCATTTTGTCCCCTATGTTCTCCCAGATGATGCTTATTTCATATTTGGAAGGAAGGCGTACAAGAGGCTTACTCCGAGCTCTGAAGGGTTGTGTTACATAGGCAGAGTACTACCAGAAGTCATGACCATTGCACATGACAAAATAAAAGACATTCACCGCAACGCTCCGCCTCCTTATACTCACACCCACTACGAACACATTTTCAAGAGACACCGCATAGATAGGAGAGAGCTCGCAGCCTCTAGTTTGATCCATGAATCCACCGGGATTCAGATTCTTGCATTAGTCATCACCATACTGCCAGAGGAATTATAAATTATAGGTATATCCATGCGCTAGCGAACCTGATAGATAATATCACTGAGATATATGACGACACCTTCAGGTATACGGGTAGGGAACTACAGGCCTACAAGAAGGAACTGGTACAACGGGATCCGGATTGAAAGTCGACAGTAACTAGGTCGACAAAGTCTAGGTCGACCACTATTGGTCGACAGTAACTAGGTCGACAGGGTGTCTAGGTCGACAGGGTCTTTAGGTCGACATATTCTAGGTCGACAGGTCAAAAGGTCGACATGAGTTTTTCACAATTTTTTTCTTTTTTTGAACCTTTTCATACTTAACGATCCACGTGGACTATGATTGGAACGGTAATCTGTGCCGAGCGAAGCGGTAACAGAGCAAAGGCATCATGCCCGAAGCATGGCGAGCGAAGAGAGCCATGCGAGGGGACGCGGTGCACTAATTGGGGTTCCCGGTCACTCTACGAAGAAAACGACACCAAAATAACATTAAAAACTAATGTCGACCTTTTGACCTGTCGATCTAGAACATGTTGACCTAAAAACCCTGTTAACCGAGACACCCTGTCGACCTAGTTACTGTCGACCAATAGTGGTCGACCTACACATTGTCAACCTAGTTACTGTCGACTTTCAATACCACACCCGGTACAACATAGGATGGTCTTAAATTACGTTACGGCCGTGACAGGTAGGTATTGTGTTACTTTGGCGACTCAATATGGTGTGAAGTGCTGCACGTATATTACAAACAGTACTGAGGACCCAATGGAGATCATTGATCAAAAGATGGATGAGATCATGAAGTTGAAATGGGAGCTCAGAAGGAAACACAATCTCACTTTAGCGGCTGTGGGCAATGAATTGACCGGATGGGCCTCATGGTTGAACCCACTCAAATGGTTCTCTGGGTTAGGAGAGTGGGCACAAGGCATAATTGCAAATGTGGGGAGTTTTCTTCTTTGTATCATGGGTGTTGTTACAATTATCGGCCTGATATTCAAATGTGTTCAGATTTTGACGCAGCGAAAAAGGCATAATACATATTTGATGAGTCTAAGGAGCGAGGGCATTGTAAATACGGCAGATCTGATATAAGACCCAACAATAGAAACAGTGTTATGATAAGGAATGTAAATGAATTTCATGATCTGTTTTCTTTCACTATTTTTTTCCCCTCTACCCAGAGATTGTCGAAGTCGAAAATATTATGGTCACACACATCACATACAAACTCCACACAAGTGGCTTCCGTGTGCGTTCGTGCGCATATTCGCACGTTGCGTATATTGGCCCACAAGGTTCTGCGTATTACCGCATGGTATGAGTAATTACGGTAGCATATGCACTCGCATGGAAAAGCCATAAAGACATATCTCATATTTAACTCATATAGCACATAATATACACATAGCCTACATGCACCACACCAGCAAGTTACATTTGCTTCAAAGGTACAACACCAGAGGGATTCGACTTTACAGGATATGAGGGGACAGAATTAGGTTAGGAGGTGGTGTTTGGTATCCAGCTGTACAGTATTTCAAGAGCAATATTACGGTAGCAATTTGCAGAAGGTAGTACGCTCCTGCGCATAGATATGCGCAGGAACAGAATATTAATATTACACTGTATTTACTGTACTCTTGATATTCGGCGGGAACCCAGTGGAGAACATCTGCAAGTGCACCTGGACCAGGCATCGCCCACCTATTCAAACCGACCTATGACCCCTCCTGTACTGTAAATGACCAGCCCTTTGTCCTATGGGTGAAGAGAACACAGTTTCTATTGTTTCATGATTTGGACTAATGTATAAAAGCCAAGCCTCCTGGCCGGTCAGACACATTCTCTGAGGGCCATCTATCCAGAATAACTGAGGACCGGGACGGGGTGGCGCTGGCGAACAAACGTATGTATCCATTGATTGTAGTCTATTCTCTTATGTGATTGTATTACTGTTATAACCCCCTTTTGAGTAAATATTTGTTGCTGGGTTGGACCTAAACATTGCATATACAATTGGTGTCGCATTCCTTTCCTGTTAGGAGTTATAAAGTGTATTCCGGTGCACGTGTAGCTACTTTGTGCTTACAGCGTGCCGGCGTGCTTACGCAACGTGTATGCATTTGATAGGGGTTTTACACACACACACGCTTAGTGGTCACAGCGGCCTGAACAGTTGTACATTTAAAGTATTGCTTTTCTTCCTGAAAGTTAATCAGACTTAACAATTGGGAGCTCATCCGGTTCATCACACACTCACAGATCTATCAACAAAGGGTGGAGACGCATGTTAAGTTACTTGCTTTGTGTTGAAACCAGTTTGTGTTGTTAGATCATGTCTGTTTCTGTCTGGTCTTAGAGGTGCTGCTGTAACCCAGGGACAAGCAGGAAAAAAGCTGTTTAAAATCTGTGTGTAAATTTTTTGGCTCGAAAAGCGTACACAAAGCGTACCGATACTTTGCATGCTTTCTCAACATATTGTTGCCATAGGTTAACAGTCATTATAGATCTGTGTGAAATCGGAAACATTTGTTTGCTATATATATATATTTGATAGCGTGTTAAGGGTGAAATTGTAAAACACAAAACGCAGTTCCAGCCTAAAACGTTTAGGTTTACACTCAAAAGGAGATTGCCCGTGTGGGTGACTTCCGGCGAGTGGACGGAACAAGTGTGTGTTGTGTTGGTGAGTAATAGTTTTATTGCTCACATTTATCAAGATTCTGTGGTTTATTGAATTGCAAACGCAAAATTTGTACACGTGGTACGGAATGTGCCACACGTGGCGTAGAGACATGCGCGGTCGCGTGTTTACGCTAGGTTCCGTAGAGTTGTGGGCGCAAGGTATAACCATACAATAGCTGTTCATTTTAAGGCGGGAGCATATACATTTAGTACTGTAGCACATAACTATCCGATTTCAAAAACAGATTACTGTAATATTTTTTTTAAACTGTACTACCTCTGGGGTAAAGCCATCAATCAAAGGGAGTGATATTTTTCTGTACAGAAAAACACTGTGTATCTGAGTGAGTGAAAGTAGGAATGGATGTATTGAACCCCAGGGAAATCGGGTTCCCGTGGAAACACTGAGTTAGTAGAGGCTTGGTGGTGTAAGGTTCACTACCTTACGTGAATACAATAATAGAGAAGTACGCAAGTCGTGAGGAGACTTGAACAGGAGCGTGATATGGAATTGTGAATATAGAATTGTGAATTGAAGTTTAAGGTTTTGTGTTACGCTCCGGCTGAGGAGCGCAGCTTGTGAATTCGACTCCCGCGATCGTAGGGCATATGGATATCAAGTATCTATAGGCCGTGCGATTGAACCACACGTCCGTGTGTTCTACACAGCACAACGTGATACTATTGTGTCATATGCACTGTGGAAAGCATATGCAGACGTGATTGTGTAAACAAGGGGTTTTTTGCTGATTACGTCAGGAAATCTCCCTGTTGGAAGTCCATTGGAAAGGGTGATCAATAGTTATTGAAGTTTTCTGTTTTTCACCCTACAAAAATTCCAGTGGAAAGATACCGAAAAGGAATTTTTTGCTGCCTCTCTCAGGAAAATATTCCAACAGAACCTCCACCGAAAGAAATCACGGTGCTGTAAGGTCTGATAGGAGTCCGAAGTTGGGTACATTGCGATCCACTATTAACAGTGTATCGTAGTACTGGCCAGCGTGGGCGAGAGCGGGTAAAGGTGCTCAGAGAACTTTCACCGTCTGCTTGCATTGTGTATTTGGTGTTTGTGGTAAAAGGCCCACAATGGGAGCCAAGTGCTCAAGTGAGAGATGTTCGACAGCCAGGGTTCAGGCTGGAGAGCTATGGCCAAGGGGGTCAGCTCGGTTTATAATGTGTGGGAAATATGGTCCACACTCAGAGGCTTTTTGCGATTAATGGGTACGTATGACTGCTGAAGATAGGGCATCATTCCCTAGGGTGTGTAATTTTGAACCAGAGGTACTGCAGAATGTAAAGATTAGAATATGTCTTATAAAATCTAGGAAACAAAGGATCAGACATAACGACTGTTTAAATATATGGCAACAAGAGGGGGAGGTGCAAAGGGAACTGGCTCACACAACCAGTTCCAAACCTGACAGGAATGTGAGTATGAGCACACCATTACCGACACATGTCGAACGGGAGAAAATTGGCTGCAATCAATGGTAAATCGGAAAATGATAGGAACATTCATGTAAATGGTATTTACCCTAACCCATGTATATTGTACCCTGTCTTAAGTTCTCTCCAAGGTCATAGGTCGGAGGAAAATGATGGATCCATCCTACTCTCAGCCCTCATCCAGGCAGTCGCCTTACAGGTAACTCAGGTGGGCCCAGCCCAACCAACAAGAGCAGTGACGGTGTCTCCCACTGAAAGGACTGGTGAGAGCCATCGGTAAGTGTGAGACTGTTCATTACACAGAGACAATAACACCTCACAGTGAGCAAATTAGGAATGGAATGCTTGGGTTACATCCTGTCTTGGAAATAGCAACTCCCAATGGGAGAACCAATAGTCAGGGAGTAACCCTCACCAGGCATAATGCAATGTATTGCCCGTGGACCAGATCAGAACTGCGGTCAATCATTTCAGAATTCCCCAATCCCCAGAGACGTTTAGCCAGGTGTCAGAAGTATATCAAGGATCTGGGTAATGCCCATGAACCTGCAAACAAAGATTGGTGGACACTTTCGAAAGCGTGCCTACCCCCAAATATCGACACCCAGAAATTTATCACGGATTGTAAAATAGAGTCAGACGATCCTCTAACTGACAAACACAATCAGGAGAACGTGGAACGAATTAACATACAACTAGGATTGTATTTCTCTACTGTTGTTAAGTGGAGCAAAATTTTCTCCATAAAACAGAGAGAAAATGAAATGACATCTGAATATTTCCATAGGGCCTTACAAATAATGGATAGATACACTGGGGTATCGGATATAAGGGATGATGCAAATTACAGGGAGGTGGCTGTCTCTGTGCTAATGGACGGGCTTAATAAGGCATTGAGGGTCAGGGTGCAGACTTCTTTGCCTAATTGGAGAGGGGTCACAGTAGATAATCTCAGAGAGTGCGCTATTGAACATCACAAGAATATCTCCTGATGCAGAGAACAACAGGAGGAGAGGTTGAGGACTGTAAGAGTACAGGCTCTTACAGGGAAGTCCCATCTGCCTAAACCACAGTTTCCTGAGGGTAAGAAATGGTAAAAAACATGTTTCCATTGCAGGAAGGAAGGGCATTTTGCCAGGGATTGTAGAAATAACGGGACACATAACGTATATAGACCCCCTAGACAAAGAACACGAACCACATTATTAAACACATAGACGGGACCAAGGGACATATAGTAAGTATCTAAAAGCCGTATAGAAAACACAAATTAGGCTAATGGGAAGAACAAAATAAATGCAACATTACCTTTTGACAAAACTTGCTGAGGTTAAGATGGGTTCTCTATGATGCTAAACCTTTACTTCTTTTCCTAGCAGCAGTGGCCCTTGACTAACTTAACAGGAACTTGGATATATATGATATACAGTACATATAGTGTGCTCCCGCCCAGGAAGTACAAGGTATGTTAGACACCCACAAAGACTAATGTTGCATTTCACTGTTCTAGATTCATGTCCATCATAGGTAGAGGAAATTGTCTCGCAAAAATACCGGGTTCCCTATGAATTTAGGATAGACAGGACACTGGATTGATGGCTGGGATAGTCCCAGTAGTGATACAACAAACACAGATTTTTAAGGGGAGTAGACCAAGTAGAGAGTCATTTCCCCCTAGTGCCCAATCCAGTTGTCAATTTTTATAAAATCCTCTTTACCTCTGAAAACTTATCTGTTACCAACCTCTATGTGGTTTTTCTTCACAAGTTTCCCCTTCACCTCTTTCGTTTGCCTACAGGAGGGTACAATACATGGACCCGAGTACAGTTCATTCACTACATGCCTTATCGGAGATTCAGAGTGCTGCCCGAATCCAGTATATCTCACCAGCACAATGGCACCAATATTACTGCAGTGTGCCTTGTCATGCACAAAGGGTGGAGAATGGGAATACGGGTAAAGGGAGATTGTGTACGGACACTGATATGCATGATGGTGTGACAGCCTGTTGGTGAACGCAAACCTGACATTTATTTATTTTTTTAGTCTCTCTTCTTTTCTCTCTTCTAGGGATGTTTTTACTCCACACAACAAATACACAACAGTTACTTGAAATGCAAAATTAGTGTTCCCTACAGGAGAGGGCGGTCTGGAATGTGAAGGGATATGGTCAGGAGTCCTCAGGACTTTGGACAGATGGACACGGTAAGCCAGTGGCCCCCAGGGCATATCTCCCAAGCCTAGCTGAGGAGGCACACGGTCTAACTCATCTGGGTAAGGAAGGTATGTGCAAATTGGTAAGAGCCTACTGGAGTGCACCAGGATTCTCTTCTCATGCAGGTAAGAAAGCAATGACATGTCTTACTTGCGTAAGGAAGAATATTGGTAAGACAATACCAACGGAGCCATCCCATATCCCTCCTACAGACAGACCTTTCCAGGTAATACAAATCGACTTCATACAGTTACCACCCTGTAGGAATTTAAAATATGTGTTAGTATGTACCGATGTCTTTTCAAACTGGGTAGAAGCATTCCCCGCTGCCACAAATACTGCCGTGTACACTGCAAAGAAAATCGTGCAGGAATTTGTGTGCAGATATGGTATCCCTAGAATGATTGAAAGTGATAGGGGTACCCATTTTACAGGTGAAGTCTTTCAGATCATGTGCAAACTGATGGGTATTAATAGCAAGCTGCATACTCCATACCGGCCACAGGCCAGTGCGAACGTGGAGAGAATGAACAGCACTATTAAGAACAAACTGAGCAAAGTGATGGCTGAAACTGGAATGTTGTGGCCAGAGGCTTTGCCACAAGTGTGGTACAGCATCAGAACCACTCCCAGGTCACTGCTTAACTTATCACCCTTCGAAGTTCTTTTTGGGCGACAACCCCATGTAATGATAGACCCCCAGGATGATTTGAAGTGCAATAATGAAATAACTGTGCAATATTTGGTTAGGATGAGCCAGCAACTGAGAAACCAGCAAAGGAATCTAAAACTGGCGAACAGTAACTGTCATGACATTGAACCTGGGGACTATGTGATGATTTAAGATTTTTTACACTCAGGTTGCCTCATAGACAGGTGGGAAGGACCGTATCAAGTTTTGTTGACCAGCACGACAGCAATAAAGGTCGCCGAGAGAGAGACTTGGGTCCACTCGTCCCACTGCAAGAAGGTCGCTGACCCGGAGAAAACTCGTAACACAGAGAAAGGTGAAGAGAACCTCGAATCACTAGAGAGTCTGTTCCGGGAAAGCTGAGTAGCAGGACTGTTGAACTGCACCTGAGCAAGGAGAACCACAAAATCAAAGATGGTTGTCATACCATTTTTCTTTATTCACCCCCCCCCCCCCACTGCATTATTTTCTTTTTCTCTCTTCCTATTTTTGTTCCGTAACTAAATGGATCCACACCAAGAGACTGTGTTCCGTCTTTTTCTTGTGACTTTGTTTTTGATCAGGACAATCTGTTTTTGTTAGGCGCCGCGGTCCGGGACTTCCTCCCGGCCCGGCTCCTAGCAACTAGGGACGCCGAGCGCGCTGAGCTGCCGGGTCCCAAGCAACGCTAGGACACCGTGCGTGCTGATCCGCCGGCTCCCTAGCAACGCTAGGACGTCGGGCGCGCCGAGCCGCTGGGACCCTAGCAACGGGGACGCCACGGACGGACCACGTTCCCCGTTGCTGGGTTGATTATTTAACTGTGCACACATGTTTTCTGGTCGTGCAGCAAGGCAGCTGCACGACATTCATTGTAATCAGGCTCTGGACTCTGATTGGAGGATTCCCTGCTAAATACCTTCTCAGTGCCTCACACAGACGCCGGTGATAGTTTCCTGCATGCTGCTCTTGTTGGTGAACGTCTGTTCCTGGTCTGCTGTGCCTGGTCATTCCAGTCCTCTGAGTTCCTGAGTCTTGGTGTTTGTCATCTCATCCCAAGGAGTTCTCCTGGTCCTCATTTACCTGTGACAGTCTTTAGAGGATCTCGTTTGGTTTCGTGAGTGGCGGCTCTGCCGCGTGCTGCGGCCTAGGCCGCTTTATATTGTGTTCTGGTTTTGGAGCATTTGCGGAGGTATCCGCTTCCACAGTCCTCTCCGGAACTCGGCGGTGCCGTGTAGGAGAGTGGACAAGTGGAGTATTTTGGTTGTTCTTTTCCCTGGCGGTAATCCGCGCATACTTTAGTTTTAGGTTTGTTAGTAGCCCCTGGCCTTGTTGTTTAGTTAGAGGGCCCCTTGTTATCACCCTGTCTCGGTTCACTCTTTGTCTCTCATTAAGACCTGAGGGGGCATCGGAGTTGGGCAGACGTAATCCGCCCTTCAAACGCGGCTGCCGTGGGCCCAAGCAACCATAGTCTCGTAAGAGTGTACTGACAGCACGGGCGAGACAACGGAGATAGGGCGCCAGGGGCTATTCCCATTCCTTTCCTCTTTCCCAGCATTACGTTCTGGTATTCAGGTCCTTTCATATAAGATCACCCCAGACCTGAGTATTAGAATTATAACATTATCACCGGCCCAAAAACTTTAAAAAAAAAAAAGGGGGTTTTAAATTTTTTCCCATTCAGTTTTGGTAAGAGTTAACCGGCTTCATGAATCCGGCAGGGTTAGGACCAAATCCCGGTCAGCTTTTAGTTAACCAAATTCAAGAACTTACTCAGATGGTTCAGGACCTTTCTCTTCGGGTGAGATCGCAGGAAGATCTTTTGCGAGCCTCCCCGAGGGTGGTCCCAGAACCAAAGATGCATTTACCCGACCGTTTTTCGGGTAACCGAAAAGATTTTTTTAATTTTAAAGAAGCTTGTAAGCTATATTTTCGTTTAAGGCCTGGATCCTCTGATACTGAATCTCAGCGGGTTGGGATTATTATGTCATTACTCCAGGGGGATCCACAGACCTGGGCGTTTGGGTTAAAAGCTGAAGATCCTGCTTTGTTATCTGTAGACGCCTTTTTTAAATCATTAGGTCTGTTGTATGCTGACCCAGATAGAGAGGCGTCAGCTGATAGTCACCTGCGTGCTCTCAAACAAGGTAAAAATCCAGCAGAAGTGTATTGTACCGAATTTCGCCGCTGGTCGGGCGACTGTGGCTGGAATGACCCGGCCCTGCGCAGTCAGTTTCGCCTCGGTTTATCTGAACTTATTAAGACAGTCTCCTCCAGTACCCCGCTCCTGAAACTCTCGATAAACTCATGGAGCTTGCTATAAAAATAGGTCGTCGTCTCCGAGAGCGGAGGGCTGAAAGAGGAACAACTGTTAGGCCTAGTCCTTGTGTTTATACCTTTCCAGAGGACGTCGAGGAGCCCATGCAGATGGGTCTCTCCCGGCTGTCCCCAGAGGAAAGAACCAGAAGATTAAGTTCTGGTCTTTGTTTGTACTGTGGTGGTAAGGGACATATTGCTCGCAACTGCCCGAACAAGTCGGGAAACGCTCTGACCAAGTGAATTGTGAGGGGGTTCACTTAGGTCTGCAGCTTATCTCCTCAAATGACTCTCTCTTGGTCCCTGTTAAGATTTCCTTTGGCAGCCTCAGTTCATTGGTGTCGGCCTTTGTCGACAGTGGAGCTGCAGGAAATTTTATGGATTTAACTTGGGCTAAGGCCTTAGGCATTCCACAGATACCGTTGGATAAACGTATCACCATGCACGGGTTAGATGGGGGTCCGCTTTCCAATGGGATAATTACTCACCGCACACCTCCAGTATTACTTACAGTAGGAGCCTTACATTCTGAAGATATAGAATTCTACCTTACACATTGTCCGGCAGTTCCTGTAGTTTTGGGTCACCCTTGGCTTGCCTTTCATAATCCCACCATTGATTGGCGGTCCGGGGAGATTTCCCAATGGGGTCCTTTTTGTGTTAAGGAATGTATTTCTTATCCAGTCCGGGTTGCAGCAATCGTCCCAGAGCTTATTCCTGTGGAATATCAGGATTTTGCCGATGTGTTCTCCAAAGGCAATGCGGACATTCTGCCTCCCCATCGGTCCTACGATTGTGCAATTGAGTTAGTACCAGGTGCCACTTTGCCTAAGGGGAGATTATATGCCCTGTCCGGGCCAGAAACCACGGCCATGAATAATTACATTCAGGAAAGCCTTAAAAAAGGTTTTATTAGGCCTTCAAAATCTCCGTTAAGTGCAGGATTTTTCTTTGTTGAGAAAAAAGATGGGTCACTTAGACCATGTATTGATTTTAGGGCTCTGAATAAGATCTCTGTGAAAAACACCTATCCTTTGCCATTAATTTCTGTTCTTTTTGATCAGTTACGCTCCGCCGTGATCTTTTCGAAAATTGATCTTAGGGGAGCTTACAACCTCATCCGAATAAAATCTGGGGATGAGTGGAAGACGGCTTTCAGCACTCAGTCGGGTCACTATGAATACCTGGTGATGCCGTTCGGCCTGTCAAATGCTCCGGCGGTTTTTCAAGACCTCATTAACGATGTTCTCCGTGACTTCCTTGGGAAGTTCATGGTCGTTTATCTTGACGACATTTTGATATACTCTGAGTCTATGGAACAACATGTTACCCAGGTGCGTCTGGTTCTTCAAAAATTACGAGAGAATCATTTATATGCCAAGCTTGAGAAGTGTGATTTTCACATCACAGAGGTGTCTTTCTTGGGGTACATTATTTCTCCCCAGGGATTTTTCATGGAACCGAAAAAACTCCAGGCCATCCTTAATTGGGCGCAACCCACTAATTTAAAAGCAATTCAGCGCTTTTTAGGGTTTGCTAATTATTATAGGCGGTTCATTCATACTTTTTCTGACCTGGTCACTCCCATAGTAACTTTGACTAAAAAAGGAGAAGATCCCTCCAATTGCTCGCTTGAAGCTTAGTCAGCCTTCCGGGCCTTGAAGCAGGCCTTTGTCTCAGCTCCTGTCCTCAGACATCCTAATCCGGAACTTCCCTTTATTGTGGAGGTTGATGCCTCAGAGGTTGGAGTGGGGGCTATCCTTTCTCAGGAAGATCCGGAGTCTCAGGAGTTACATCCTTGTGCCTTCATGTCCAGGAAATTCTCATCCGCTGAATCCAACTATGACGTTGGTAATCGGGAATTACTGGCAGTAAAATGGGCTTTCAAGGAATGGAGGATTGGCTGGAGGGAGCTAGGCATACTATTACTGTTTTTCCGGACCATAAGAACCTGCAATATATTGAATTAGCTAAACGGCTTAATGCTCGGCAGGCACGTTGGGCATTGTTTTTTACTCGTTTCAGGTTTATAATCACCTTCAGGCCTGGTTCCAAGAATACGAAAGCTGATGCCCTGTCACGTTGCTTTCTTCCGGTTCACAATAGCAATCCTGTTACTACCCCCATAGTTCCATCTTCAGTCATCCGGGCAGGCCTCACACAGGATTTATTTACTCAGTTAAACCAGCTTCAACACCAAGCTCCTAGACTTACTCCAGCTGGTCGTCTTTTTGTCCCTGAATTTTTGAGAGGCACTGTTTTAACTGAGTTTCATGACAACAAAGTCTCGGGGAATCCGGGTATCACTAAGACCTTGGAGTTAGTCTCTCGCTCAGTGTGGTGGCCTAGTCTTTCTAAAGATGTTAAGGAATTTGTCCATTCCTGTCAGGTTTGTGCACAGCATAAGGTTCCTCGTTCGTTGCCTATCGGGCAACTTATGCCTGTAGCCGTTCCTCTCAGGCCATGGTCTCATATTTCCATGGATTTCGTGGTGGACCTTCCCCTTTCAGCCGGATTGCGAGTCATTTGGGTGGTAGTGGACCGTTTTAGTAAAATGGCTCATTTCATTGCTCTTCCCCGATTACCCTCTGCTCAAGGGTTGGCAGTTTTGTTCCTCCGCCATGTGTTCAGGCTCCATGGTTTGCCCACTGATGTTGTCTCTGATCGGGGTCCACAATTCATCGCACGATTCTGGAAACGTTTTTGTGCCTCTTTGAAGATGAAACTGTCTTTAACATCGGGTTACCATCCACAGTCTAACGGGCAAACCGAACGAGTCAACCAGTAATTAAAACAGTACTTACGCTTGTATTCGGCCAAACTCCAGAATGATTGGTCCGAGTTTCTTCCTTTGGCCGAATTTGCTTTTATAATAACTCTTGTCATTCCTCCACCAAGGAGTCCCCATTCTTTTCAGTCTTTGGTTTTCATCCTAGAGCCAACTCTTTTTTCCATCATTCTCCAGTTTCCTCGTTGACCTTAACCTCCCATCTCAGAGCAATTTGGAGAAAAGTGCACCTTGCCTTCAGAAAAGCGGCCTTCCGAGAAAAGAAATTTTCTGATAGGCTCCGACGTCCTTGCACTTTTAAGGTGGGAGATAAGGTATGGTTGTCAACTCGCAACATCAAGCTTCGACAACCCTCGGCTAGACTGGGACCCAAATTTATTGGACCGTTTCTTATCATTAAGAAGGTCAATCCAGTTGCTTTTCGGCTACGCTTGCCAAGATCTCTCAGAATTGGGAATACTTTCCATTGTTTTCTGTTGAAACAATATGTTTCTTCCAGCAGATTTCCTCGGAGGACCTCCCAGGGTAGATCTCCAGTGGATGTGCAGGGACAACAGGAGTTCTTCGTAGAGAAGGTGTTAGATTCAAAAGTTTCCCGGGGCCGGCTTTATTTTTTGGTTCACTGGAAAGGATATGGTCCGGAGGAAAGGTCTTGGGTCTTGGATAAGGATCTACATGCCCCTAAACTCAAGAGATTATTCTTTCAGGAATTTCCTCTGAAACCTGGCTTTAGGGGTTCGTTGACCCCTCCTCAAGGGGGGGTACTGTTAGGCGCCGCGGTCCGGGACTTCCTCCCGGCCCGGCGCCTAGCAACTAGGGACGCCGAGCGCGCTGAGCCGCTGGGTCCCTAGCAACGCTAGGACGCCGTGCGTGCTGAGCCGCCGGCTCCCTGGCAACGCTAGGACGCCGGGCGCGCCGAACCGCCGGGACCCTAGCAACGGGGACGCCACGGACGGACCGCGTTCCCCGTTGCTGGGTTGATTATTTAACTGTGCACACATGTTTTCTGGTCGTGCAGCAAGGCAGCTGCACGACATTCATTGTAATCAGGCTCTGGACTCTGATTGGAGGATTCCCTGCTAAATACCTTCTCAGTGCCTCACACAGACGCCGGTGATAGTTTCCTGCATGCTGCTCTTGTTGGTGAACGTCTGTTCCTGGTCTGCTGTGCCTGGTCATTCCAGTCCTCTGAGTTCCTGAGTCTTGGTGTTTGTCATCTCATCCCAAGGAGTTCTCCTGGTCCTCATTTACCTGTGACAGTCTTTAGAGGATCTCATTTGGTTTCGTGAGTGGCGGCTCTGCCGCGTGCTGCGGCCTAGGCCGCTTTATATTGTGTTCTGGTTTTGGAGCATTTGTGGAGGTATCCGCTTCCACAGTCCTCTCCGGAACTCGGCGGTGCCGTGTAGGAGAGTGGCAAATGGAGTATTTTGGTTGTTCTTTTCCCTGGCGGTAATCCGCGCATACTTTAGTTTTAGGTTTGTTAGTAGCTCCTGGCCTTGTTGTTTAGTTAGAGGGCCCCTTGTTATCACCCTGTCTCGGTTCACTCTTTGTCTCTCATTAAGACCTGAGGGGGCATCGGAGTTGGGCAGACGTAATCCGCCCTTCAAACGCGGCTGCCATGGGCCCAAGCAACCATAGTCTCGCAAGAGTGTACTGACAGCACGGGCGAGACAACGGAGATAGGGCGCCAGGGGCTATTCCCATTCCTTTCCCCTTTCCCAGCATTACGTTCTGGTATTCAGGTCCTTTCATATAAGATCACCCCAGACCTGAGTATTAGAATCATAACAGTTTTTGTGAGGGCCCCCGAGACGTTGAGCAAGGATCTGGAATGGGTTCTGATGGAGAGTACGGATTCGTAGGACCCCAGGAGTGGCGTATCACTCTAGTAAAGGCTGGTATCAGTAAGAGATCTGATAGTCACGGAGCTCGGAGGCAATGTGAAGGGTTATTGTCTGATGAATATTGTATATGTAAGCACTGCAAAAACATAGTCGAAGACGAGTGCATCCACGGATGTCAGTCGAACAGTAATATCGACATTGGCCGACATCCTTTGAGTGATTACCACTCATTAGTGGGTATGGTTTTAAACCAAACAAAATGCTGGGTGTGCTCACAAGTACCTCAAGGACAGAGTAAGTCAGGATTAGTGCCATAGCCTTTAACGATAGATGAGGTACTCGAATTACGGGGTGGGAGACCGGTGGACAAGAAATTCAATATATCTAGACCCCCTAGCTTGAAGCTCCACCAGTACCACGTAGATAGGTCACTATTGTGTTTTAATGTGTCCAATTTCCGGAAACCAGGAAATTGGGAAGTGACATGGAATAACCAGACAATGACCTTTTCACACAGAGCTGATAAAATACCTATCGACTCCGAATTTGTACGTAAGATAGCCACAAGTGAGAAGTATTTTCGGTATACAGTAGGTATACATGTGGGATCAAAACCATATGGGCTGGAAAAGTATCGCAGGGGTATTGTGCCCACATCATCCAGCCCGATACTTGTGATGAGTAAATGAGCGAACTGGGGACTGGTTTCCTTATAAGGAAGATATGTGATATGGTGTTGTTGCATTTTGTCCCTTATGTTCTCCCAGATGATGCCTACTTCATATGTGGAAGGAAAGCATACAAGTGGCTTACTCCAAGCTCTGCAGGGTTGTGTTATATTGGCAGAGTACTACCAGAGGTTATGACCATAGCACACAACAAAATGAAAGACATTCACCGCAACGCTCAGACTTCTTATACTCATACCCATTATGAACACATCATCAAGAGAAACCTCATAGATAGGGCAGAGCACGTAGCCTCTGATTTGATCCATGAATCCACCGGGATCCAAGTTCTTCTCGCATTAGACATCACCCGTACTGCCAGAGGAACTATAAATTATAGGTATATCCATGCGCTAGCAAACTTGATAAATAATATCACCGAGATGTATGATGACACCTTCAGGTATACGGGCAGGGAGTTACAAGCATACAAGAAAGAGCTGGTCCAGCACAGGATGGTCCTGAATTATGTCACGGCTGTGACAGGATGGTACTGTGTTAATTTGGCAACTCAATATGGTGTGAAGTGCTGTACATATATTACGAATAGCACTGACGACCCTACGGAGATCATCGATCAAAAGATGGATGAGATCTTGCAGTTAAAGTGGGAGTTCAGAAGGAAACACAACCTTACCTTGACGGCTGTGGGTAATGAATTGACCGGCTCGGCCTCATGGTTGAACCCACTCAAATGGTTTTCTGGATTAGCAGAGTGGGCACAAAATGTAATTGCGAGTGTAGGAAAGTTTCTCCTTTGTATCCTGGGTGTCGTCACAATTATTGGTCTGATATTCAGATGTGTTCGAATTTTGATGCGGCGCAAACACAGCACAAATTTGATGAGTCTAAGGAGCGAGGGTGTTGTTACAGCAGCAGATTTGATTTATAACCCATCTGTAGAAACAGTGTTATGATAAGGATTGCAAATGAATTTCATGGCCTGTTTCTTTCACCATTTCTTTCTGTTTTCCCTTTACCCAGAAACATCCAACCGGAAAAGACGTCAACCATAACCAAATTTATGTGAATGTATTTTTCTATGTATCTTACCTTCATCTCTGCAATCTTCAGTCAATGGTGCACATAGTCGATAAATGTTATCCACATGTAGTAGCATACACATACGTTTCCCCTCCATGTATCATCAGATAAATGTGCTCCCCATTTGTTGGTATAAGAAGCCAGAAAGGTGAGGGCTAATGGCCTTTGCCTAGAAAGAGCTCGGTAGTGTTTGTTTGTCCATTTACAGACCCTTAATACGGGATGAGGAGTTAATGTATACTTCGCAATACCTCGAAGCTTACTTAGAACATATACGGCACGATGATACATGCCCCTCAGGCATTAATTCATACATACATGCTTTTTCCTATCCCACTAGGCTATACATTTCCACCTACAAATCTTCCCCGGATATTTGAACTTTGTATATAATGTACATGTAATATTTTCAGTTTTATTAGTAACATGTGGCAGTGATTGTTGACTGCCAAAGGGTGGACTGTCAAAGTCAAAATTATTATGGTCACACGCATCACATACAAACTCCACACAAGTGGCCTCCATGCGTGTGCTTGTTCTGCCGTGCGTGCGCATACTCGCACGTTGCGTATATTGGCCCACGAGGTTCTGCGTATTACCGCGTGGTATGAGTAATTACGGTAGCATATGCACTTGCATGGAAAAGCCACAAAGACATATCTCATATTTAATTCACATAGCACATAATATACACATAGCCTACATGCACCACACCAGTGAGTTACATTTGCTTCAAAGGTACAACAACAGAGGGATTCGACTTTACATGATATGATGGGACAGAATAAGGTTAGGAGGTGGTGTTTGGTATCCAGCTGTACAGTATTTCAAGAGCAATATTACGTTAGCAGTTTGCAGAAGGTAGCACGCTCCTGCGCAACAGAATATTAATATTACACTGTATTTACTGTACTCTTGATATTCGGCGGGAACCCAGTAGAGAACATCTGCAAGTGCACCTGGACCAGGCATCGCCCACCTATTCAAACCGACCTATGACCCCTCCTGTACTGTAAATGACCAGCCCTTTGTCCTATGGGTGAAGAGAATACAGTTTCTATTATTTCATGATTTGGACTAATGTATAAAAGCCAAGCCTCCTGGCCGGTCAGACACATTCTCTGAAGGTCATCTATCCAGATTGACTGAGGACCGGGACCGGGTGGCGCTGGCGAACAAACATATGAATCCATTGATTGTAGCCTATTCTCTTATGTGATTGTATTACTGTTATAACCCCCTTTTGAGTAAATATTTGTTGCTGGGTTGGACCTCAACATTGCATATACAATTGGTGTCGCATTCCTTTCCTGCACAAGAAAAAGGATTTGGAGAGGAGTGTACAGCGCTAAAAACCCCTTAGATCCGGATAATATCTATATGCTAAACACAGTAAAAAAGTTTTTGTCCCTTACACATAAAAAACGGAAGAATATACAATGATAAAAAATTCTAATAAATATCTTGGTGGATAATTAGTAAAAAGCATATGATATAGAGAGTGTTAAATTGAACATTTGGTAATTATTATGCAGACTTGATATCCAGCTGATTGTCAGTAGTGAGATCGGTTTAAGCAGAGTCTCTGTTTTTGCTGTGCTCACTATGAAACTGACACTCACTTTAAAGAAACCAATACCGTTCACTGAAAGGTATCTTTATATTCCTTGATCCCATCTGGCATCTTCAGGATTCAAGACTCCAACAGACCAATCACAAATGGATAAAAAGAAGTACCCCTTAGGGAATTTATTCACAAGAACTTAACAGATTTTTCTTTAAAAAGGACACAGAACGCATACCCGCTCCCAGACAGAGGCTGTGCTTCACTACTGAGATGTCCGGAATATCTCAGTCCGCTGTAACGGCAAACAGCCTCAGGCGTGCGGGTAGGTTGCGACTCTCTCCTGGATCAGCTCCCACGTCACTACAGCATCAACGCGTTTCAGGGGTTCGCCCCCTTTTTCAAGATACACTGTAGCAGATACGGATCTTCCTTATATGTTCTCAAAGGGGTTCTGATTGGATCATTCTCAATGAGGTCATTGTAGGCGTGTAGTTTTAAATTCAGTCACACACCCATTCAGAACTTACGTATTTCACTATTACATTGACACTCTTCCACATGTTTAACAGATACAATATAAATGGTAAGTTACACAATTGTGAATGTTAAAAAACATATGTATAATTAACAATAAATACTAAAACACATACAATAAAAAACTATGCACGTATTTCATTCCCATTCATACTATTCCTCCATGAATGGGTTCCACATGCATAGGGAAAAGAAAGGAAAAAGAAACAATTATTAGTGATGGTTGTTATAAAAACCATTTGGTCTCAAATTCTTTATTAAGGCCATCAGGTAACAAAGTTCTCATCTCAAAAATCGTTTGCATTTCCAACTTAGCAAGTCTAACGGATCTGTCACTAGTCCTCCAGTTGCATCTTGCAACTTTTATCCCTGCAAACATTTTAATAAGTTTTGGGTCACAATTATGTGCGGTCTTAAAATGCATTGACACATTATGATTTTCATAACCCCGTCTGATGTTCCTGACATGCTCTGTCAGCCTATCTTTTAATGGGCGTGTCGTTCGCCCAATATATTGTTTGTTGCACTGACATTCTAACAAATAGATTACATATTTGCTATTACATGTAATAAAGGTATTAATCCTCTCTTTTTTATTGTTACTGCTTGATGTTACTTCTACAATCTTTCTTTCTGTTTTGCAGATTTTACACATGGCACATTCCCCACATCTATGAAAGCCCTTAGTTATAATTAACATATTAGGCTTAGGAGTTTCTATAGCACTATTCACAAGAATATCTTTCAGGTTATCCGCTCTTCTGTATATGAAGCGAGGAGTTTCGGAGATATACTCCTTTAAACTGGAGTCCGCCTGAAGTATTCCCCAGTGTCTTTTTATAATACTCTCCATCTCTCTATGATGATTAGTATATTTGGATATAAAGGGTACTCCATGTTTCTTGTCTGGTGTACCTCTTCTAGTGTTCATTAAGATGGTGTCCCTGTCCAAATCCCTGCATCTACTGATGGTCTTATCTAGAGCCATCTCCTTATATCCTTTACTGACAAAATGAAAAGAAATTGAATCAGAGATAGAAACATTACATAGTTTAATCAAACCTTTTATGGATTCAAGAGAATACAAGGATTTAGAGGAAAGAATAACAACTAGAATAGAAAAAAATTAGAGAGATTTGATCCAAAAAAAACGGAACAAATATCGAAGAGACAAGCAGGATTATGAGAGTGGATTAGAATACACCTATAAAAATAAAGAATTATCAACACAGGATAAAATTAGGAATTGGGGTCGCAATAGATCTATGACACCCCATACACCAAGAAGGATAGATAATAGGGATAATGAAAGAGATAGAACATTGACAAATAGGAACAATAGAAGAAAATATACAGACAACACTTATGAACAAAGGAAACAAAATAATTACCATAACACTCAAGGTACGTATACAAGACAATATGATAGGGAATACAGAGATAATAGGAATTACAGGGTACCCCCACATAGAAATTGGAACTGTCAGCGAGATAGGAGAGAGAGGGAAAGAATAAATAAAATCGATCATAGCCCCAGACATCATGAAAATAGGGGGAATATTGAGTATAACCATTCAAACCATCCAATACATTCGCAAGATAGAATGGAAAACCATCAGGGGGAGGATCCAATAATTAACACCCCCAGACCCAGCACTAGCCAAAGAATACCCAGAAACCGGGATAACAGGGGCCGTTTTTTAGGGAAGTAGTGGATGACCAACACAAACCCCCGAAACTCAGAAAACGTGGTAAAAGGGGCGGCATCCACTTAAATAGATCTAAGAGGTATCATAAGACAACATTAAAGTATTTAAAGTATTGCTTTTCTTCCTGAAAGTTAATCAGACTTAACAAGATCTGCAACCGGAAATTATATCAGTGTACCCTGATTTAGGTGTATGTACCTTTATAAGTGTTGTCTTACCCTCATCTCTGCAATCTTCAGTTAATACAACACATAGCCGATGCAAGAACGTTACCCACACATAATGGCATACACATACATCTCCCCGCATGTATCATCAGATAATTGTGCTCCCCATTTATTAATAAGCTGAACAAGATGAGGGCAGCTAGAAAATCCCTTGTCAAGAAAGAGCTCGGTAAATGTTTGTTTGAACCATGTACAGACTCTTAATATGGGATGAGAAGGATTAAATGTATACTTCACAGAGCCTTGAAGCTTTTATAGAAATTACACAGCACAATGATACATCCCCCTCAAATACATACTCATACATACATGCTTTTTCTATCCCACTAGGCTATATATTCCCACCTACAACTCTTCCTCCTGTTCTAAGGTACTTATTCAAAGGTTGTGTATACGCATTATGAAATATGAATTCTGAAATATATGTGATAGTTTTTGGTTACTATCAAAGGGTGATCTGTCGAAGTCAAATTCAATATTTAGCATACGCCATGGCATTTATTAATGGATGCATCGATTCGGTAGGGCACAAATGACCATAACGGCAAGTTACTGTGTGCATTACGGTAGAAGATGCATGTGTTAATAAATATCAAATTGTCACAAAACAGCAAATCTCTCTCTCACACACATTCAAGGGTGATACTTCCAGGAATACAATACAAACAGTGTCTTAAACATATCAGACTGTATTGTTTAAGCAGGTATTGTGTCCATGGAAGATGGACCTTGGACTGAGGGAACATGTAAATACCGTTGTTTGCCCCAATTGTTTGAGAGATGTATATTGAGTCAATAGATACTGGACTGTCATTGTTACACTAGAGGTCAGAACAAACAAGAACACAATATAACATACACAAACACAAGCCAGACCCTTGTTTGCTTAATACCTTTCAAGATGACCAAAATGTGACATTACAGACCAGACAAGTATGATATATCAAATGTATGACATTTATATTCTCATAGACATAGTTTATACACATCTAACCCATGGTTTATATATATTTCATAACGTAATTGTAATAGCAGGAAACTATATATATATATATATATATATATATATATATAAAAACAGAGATCGGTAAGGCACTCCTAAAGCTGATGTATGAGAAGCCTGACACATCAGCTTTAGGAGTGCCTTACCGATCTCTGTTTGTATGGGGAATCGCCTCTGTGGTGTTTTTCCTGGTAATGGCAACCAGCTGTTAATACACTGAACTGCCTACGGGACTTTCTCTTGTCTGTCCACTTGTCGGATATTTTAACAGAGCACCAGCATTGGTGCTTAGGATTGGATTACCAGACTGCTGTTACATTGTATTTATTCAGTATATCTTGGAGACAAAATTGCTGACCAAGCTATGACTGATGAAATCCAGGAGCAGTGGAGCCACTTTAAGTTTCCTGTGGGAGATGTGTATTCATTCTCGGAGTCTGATGCAGAATTGATCCTTCGGAAGAAGGGCATCCAGGATGAAGCACAATCCATGTCTCCTAATATCATTTACCATGATTTGTTAAATTTGAGGAAAAAAGAAGTTGACTTTGACCTGCATGGGCTATCACTCAGTGATTATTTCAGATCTAAGAAGAGAGGCTTCCGCGTACGGAATTGTCCCACCATAGGCAGGCATGATGCTAACTACTGTCGGTGCTGGATCGCTATTTAAACAAGTGTTCACTTGATTTAATTCTGCTTGTTATTGAACAATCAACTAAAGAACTTGAAGCAGTGAGATCTAAGATCACGGAGTTTGAGAGCAGTAATATGTCCATTCTTACTGCTGATACAGAAGGTGACTGGATGAACAAACTGCAGTTACAAATCACACAGTATAAGAAGGAACTCATTGATTTAAAAAAACAGAAACTTATTAAAGTGGAAGAGGATTATGAAAGGCATGTCGTTTATCGCTGGCTCTCTGGTGCTACGAACAATGAGAAAAAACGTCCTTTCTTTAGACGACAACCTAAGTTCAATTCAAGATTGGACACAGACTTATCTCATGAATCTACAAGTGAATCTGAAAGATCCAATCGAGCCGCGGCCCCTTTAGGGGTGGCCACGAGGGCTATAATCAATTCAGAAAATGGAGGTTCATGCGCAGAGGCCAGAAGTACAAAAGGCAGAGGTCGAGTCGGCAGACCGCCACACTCCACCAACAAGAGATAATATGTAATCTATCATCTTATGAACTTTCGGACTCTGAGACCAAATTGTTGAATACAGGACTGTCCTTTGTACCCACGGTTCCATTTAACAAATTACAATGGAACATAGAGAAATATTCATTTCAGCGTAAAATCAAATTAAGAGAACACTTTGGTTCAAATACAAGATCTAATGTAGAGACTCTTATTCCGACCAAGCTTCAACCTTTCCGTCCTAAATCAGTATTTGATCCTCTGTCCAACAACTCAAGTTTAAAGACCTTTATGAGAGTAATGGATCATGAAGTTAATGAGGCGGTTGGCTTTGAGGGCAAGATTCATCCTAATTTGACTAAGTTGGAGAGAGAGGCTCTTCAAACATTGTCTAAAAATTACAAATTAATTATGAGACCAGCGGACAAAGGCGGTGCCATAGTGCTGCAGGACTTTAGTGACTATAACAACGAAGCACTACGCCAATTGTCCTGCACTGATGTTTACATCAAGTTACAAACTAATCCAACTGCTAGCTGTAAAAAGCATTTAGGAGAAGTTCTATTACAGGCAGTGTCGGCAGAGTTATTGACAGAAGAATTAATGAATATTCTTATACCACAGTTTCCGGTTGTTCCCTTGTTTTATTTGTTACCAAAAATCCATAAGGGGATAAATCCACCCCCCGGTCGACCCATTGTGTCGGCGAGGGGTTCACTTTTACAGCCCCTTTCGGTATTTTTGGATCACTTGCTACAACCATTACTGTTTGAAGAACCGAGTTTTCTGGCTGATACTACTTCATTTCTAAAAAATCTACAATCTGTTGAGACAATTCCAGATAATTGTTGGCTGGCCACCATTGATGTGGTCAGCTTAAATACATCTATCCCACATGATATGGGGTTGTCAGCAGTGAAACGGTTCCTTACCAAAAAACATGTGTTTGATGCAAGAAAAATTGAAGTGATTTTATTGTTACTAGAATTGGTTTTAACCAATAATTTTTTCTTGTATGGCAAACAATTCTTTCTTCAAGTTCAAGGATGTGCAATGGGATCGGCGGTTTCTCCCACGTACGCAAATATTGTCATGTTTATAGTTGAGGATGACCTGTTTTACTGTAATGACATCTTTCGATCTGAAACAGTTCCATTTAATCGTTTCATTGATGACCTATTTGTTTTATGGAGAGGCGATCAAAGAGAGCTTGTAGAGTTAAAGAACAGTATAATTCAGGGACGAGTACTATTAAGTTTACGTATGACATGAACCAGAAGGTTATCAATTTCCTTGATGTTCAGGTGACGATTGATGACAATAGATTAAGTACCTCAGTTTATGTGAAGCCCACAGATCGTGGTCAGTTATTGCACGCGCACAGCTGTCACCAAGGATCCCTTAAGAGAGGGCTTCCATATTCGCAAATGATCCGGATTAGGAGAGTTAATAGCAATATAGAGTCAGCTTCTCGACAAATTGATGGTTTAATTAATAAACTGTTATTGAGAGGATACTCATGAAATTTATTAACTACAGCCAAAACTAAGGTTATGGCCATGGAGAGGTCTACTCTTTTGAAGAGAAAGGTGAGAGCTGACGATCAGGATAAGAAATTTCCTTGGGTAAATAAATTTAATATCAAGTCTGATACTATTGCTAAAATCACCCGTAAAAATTGGCCTCTG
Source organism: Pseudophryne corroboree (assembly GCF_028390025.1). NCBI lineage: Eukaryota > Metazoa > Chordata > Amphibia > Anura > Myobatrachidae > Pseudophryne > Pseudophryne corroboree. The sequence continues at coordinate 853,269,946 of NC_086444.1, read as the reverse complement.
ATTGAGACTGATAAACAATTACATCTTTCCGGTTCTAGAGTTATGCCCTGTTATTCTAGGGGCAGAAATCTTAGAGACTATCTGGTGAAAACAGATGTCTCTAGGATGAACTCAGAAACCGCACAGTCCAGTACTCATTTTTTGTCACATCTGAATAGTAAAAAGGGATGTTTCAAATGTACATGTGTCACCTGCAAGTATTTACTGACTGGTGACTCTTTTAATCATCCACATACAGGCCAGAAAATCATGATCAAACATCGACTGACTTGCAATTCCACTTATACAATCTATCAAATCTTATGTCCTTGCGGGCTGAGTTACATTGGTAAATCTGAATGAAAATTTAAAGAAAGAATGACGTGCCATAGATCGGCTATTAGAAATGCACTAGAGACAGGTAGCAGTGATCAGCCTGTAGCTAGGCATTTTGCAGCTCTGAAACATCCTGTTAGCAGTATTCACTATAGGATGATCGATTATGTCCCGGCGAGTATCAGAGGAGGCAACAGGGGTGCAAAGTTATTACAAACAGAGGCTAGGTGGATAGCAAGCCTTGATGTGATTCATCCAAGGGGCTTAAATGAACAGTTTTCATATGCTTGTTTTTTGTAGCTAGAATTAATGAGTGTGATAAGCTGAGGTTTTAAGCAATTGACACTAGAATACTGTCGTTATTATCTATAGGTTGTTTGAAAAAGGTTCACGTAATAGCAATAGACAGTTATCTTATATGTATTTAGAATTACATTGTGATACAATTGATTGCTGTCTGGTAACCATGGTGATGGGACTCTTTTCACTTATGCGCTGACAGCGCTTTTACATCATTTCCGCAGCTCCCGACCATAAGTTCGGGTCCGGACCTGCCGAGAGATTGCACGTGGGTGGTCTATAAAGGTATGTTTAATTGTTTTATATGTGAATAAAGCCTGATGACAGTGGGGTGTCCACTGAAACGTTGCAAACTACTTTAAGTGTTTGAGCATTTGATTGTGCTGTGAGTGCCACATCCTTCCCTGCTTATATATATATATATATATATATATATATATATACACACACATATCATGAGGATGGGAATGCATAAATATATCACGTGTGGGATTATATTGTTCAGGGTCACATAAGCAGTAATCCGGTGGGTGTGAGGATATTGTCTCATATTGCGGCAATAAACTATTAGCAATACCGGACTCATGTATATTACTCGTATGATAATGTGGTGAGTTTAACTGGTCTTGGGGCGGGAACTCAGATGTAAACAACAGTTATCACATCTCAGGACTTAGTCATCACCCACCGGTTGAGCCGACCAATGATCCCCAGTGTACTGGATATGTCCCACCCCCGGACCAATGGAAGACGAGCTTACGTTTCCCATTGTATTGTATTTGGATCCATTGTATAAAAGAGGCTTCCTGACCAGGCTCAGTGCTAATTCTCTGAAGGTCATCTTGCTAAGACTGACTGAGTCCTGAGTCCAGGAGCGCTCACGAACAAACGTATGTATCTATTGGTTGTAGCTCTTCTCTGTGATATTGTTGTATCTTCTGTGTATATCTTTTGAGTAAATACTGTTGATGCGTTGGACCACAACATTACATTTAACTACTGGTGTCGCATTCCATTCCTGTTTGGGGTATAAGGTGTGTTCAGCCACACGTATCGCTGCATTGTGCGCACAGCATGTCGGCATGTTTACGCAACGTACATACACATCTTAGAGGCTATTAGCGAATGCTTAGCGGCCCGAACCCTAGTGTATCAAGGTACTGCTTTTCCCTGTAAATTAATCAAACTTAACACCAGTGTAGGAAGTAATTCCTTGAGTGGCATATGCTATTGGCCAGTTTTCGTAGTGTGGGGAATTACGTGACAGGGGCATATATACATTTTTTTAATATTTTCTTATGAAACAAGTTACAGTGCCATAGAGCATTGCACAGTATTACACAGTGATTATTAATTTGTCCCGTGTCGCGGTACCTCCCCTCATACTTCCAATAGCACAGCACCGCACAATTTCAGAGCATTTTTAACTTTAATATTATGCTCACAGTTTACCCTGTGGTTTCTTATCTGTGTTTGTATTTTCACTATATAATGAGTAATGTTTTTGCACAGCCCCGTGATCTGGTTTTCATGGCGTCCTGCTGCCAGGAAGCATTGGTTGCTATGGCTGCAGCGTCAGTCCCGGTTACCAGGAAGCCGCTACCACTATGATCTCGGGGTCTGAATACATCACTGCATTACACGTGAGGACTGGGACGGTAGTGATTCCCACGGCCGTCACCTGGTGCTTGTCCCGTTCGCGGGTCTTCTACTGTATAAAGGTATGTTTTATTTCACTTGTTTCTATCACCTTGAAAAAGGGGCGCCACGGCCCCGAAATGTTGGGTTAGAGTGATGGAATAAACATGGAGTGATGGAATAAACATGTATCTTACCTGCTGTTACAAGTCTCTGAGTGCCACCGCATGCTGGGATTTACGTTTATATGGAATTATCCGGAGGGCACCGGAGCATAATACCACCTTTGAAGTGAGTGCCGATTCGTCTGCTATATATATATATATATATATATATATATACACAATTGCAGTCCACTGGTGTAGAATAACCAAATAATTCCCCCAGGCAGGGACCAGGCGGCACTCTACGGCTTTTTGAAAACAGCAGCTTATTTATTTAAAGTGCAAAAAAATGCATCATAGTGAGCATAATTCCATTCCGACGTTTCAACGGCCGTAGGCGTTTTTTTCAAGGTGCTCAGACTAGTGTACAAAACATAAAACAAACATGTTGTACACTAGTCTGAGCACCTTGAAAAAAACGCCTACGGGCGTTCAAACGTCGGAATGGAATTATGCTCACTATGATGCATTTTTTTGCACTTTAAATAAATAAGCTGCTGTTTTCAAAAAGCCGTAGAGTGCCGCCTGGTCCCTGCCTGGGGGAATTATTTGGTTATTCTACACCAGTGGACAGCAATTGTGTATACATTTATGGGATGGCACCCCGGTGGCTGATATATTAGTGAGTGCCTGCTACACCCTTCTTGTTATATATATATATATATATATTTGTGTGTGTTTAATGGTATATGTTGTGTTTGTCTATATATGTATACAAGTATTAGGAATTGAGAAATTATATTGTTATATACTGTATACATATTTTTCAGACTATTATCAATTTTTGATATTTCAATAAGCACTTTTTAAATGGGAAATTCTTTGAATGGTATATTTACAATAAAATTGTTTTATCATATGGTTCACACAGCGTAAAATACGTGCTACGGGATTTTTGTAAAAGTTCCATTTTTATTTGTGGTAGTGGAGGACCCCACATTCCCAGACAGCAGCAGACCAGGTAGCCTGGTTTATGAACACAAGCGAAGCCCCTTTATAGACCACAATGTGTGGAGGTGGACAATGACTAAAAGCTTTACGTGTGAGGGTGAGGAGTTTGAGCTGAATACTGCATGGGATAGGTAGCCAATCTAGCAACTGGCACTGAGTGGAGGCTGATGAGGAGAATTAAGAAACTAAAATAATATGAGCAGCATCAGCAAAGATGGATAGAAGTCGTGAGAGGTTAAGCATAAGGTTAGAAAAGTCCAGGCAAGCGATGACAAGTAAGTTGGTGAGAGTTTTAGTTGCATCCGAGATGAGGAAGTATGTTAGTCCAGAGATGTTATGAAGTGACATGATTGGGAGTGGAAAAAATTATAAGGCAATGGATCCAAGGTGACACAAAGTAATAGATAGGCAATTCAACAGACTACAAAGTCAGAGGTGTAAAGGGGTTACTCACGGAGCGATCGCTGCTTAAAACCTAAGCAATCTGACTAGATTGCTTATATTTTAAGCAGTGATCTGTCCGTGTGTACCCCTCACAGCGATAGCGATGCGCAGCCCCGCACATCGCTATCGCTGGTGCTAGATTGGCCTGCATGCAGGCCAATCTAGCGGGTCGCTCACTTCACCCGCTGGATGAAATGAGTGCCCCCCCACTCCCCCCGCAGATCGCGCTGTGCTGAGTGGGGGGAGAGATGTGTGCTGAGCGGTTCGCTCAGCACACATCTCTCCCCACATCTGCCAGTGAGTACTGGCCTTAAGGGTTCCAGTAAGTGTTCCAATGTATGTAAAGATTTGTCCATTTGTTCACATTTCCTCCAAAGGATGGACAGGAACATGTAAATAAATCAAAATTTTAAAACAATGGGCCTAATTCAAGGTTGAATGCAAATGTATTAGCAAAATAAAATTTGCAAACATTTGCAAAGTAAACGTAAATCTGCACGAAAACAAAAACAAAAACACCCATAGTGTAAACTAGCAAAGAATAAAAACAAAGAAAAAAAAGTACAGAAACTGTCAATGCAGATTCTGGGCGGGTATTGAGCCACGCAGAATCTGCATTAACTTTTTCTGTATTTTTTGCTTGGCTATCTGCAGATATGCGTAGGTACCGCCCAGGTCCCAGGTACATTCATTCTGAATTTTAGGATTATTCCTTTGTTTAGCTTATGTTGATAAGTGCATCATTCAGGGTGATTCCTCTTTTGTGCATTTGTTGTTGTTGTTTTTTTTGTTAGCTTGCACTGTGGGCGGGTTTTTTTTTGTGCAGATTAGCGTTAACTTTACAAATTATTAAAGGTTTTTTGTTCGTTTGCACTGTGGGTGGGGTTTTTTGTGCAGATTTGCATTATCTTTGCAAACTATGAAAGGCTTAATGAGAATTTGGGTCTCCACTGTTGCATTTGAGTGACTGCGTACATACTGTATCTTTGACCACTAAAATCATCTAGCTACCTTGTAATTTCAGCCACTCTATTCTGATATTGTCTGGATTATATAATCATTGCTGCTATATATACATCTATATATATAATGATACAGCAGGATTTTTGGCCGGGGGGCCGCCTTCCGTAGGGTGCCGCCGCCGTCCGGAGGGCGCCGCTGCCGTGGCAAGATCCGCTACTGGTGGTGCCCCCTGGTGCTGTGCGGTGCGTGATGACGGCATTGCGCACCGCACAGCATTGTGGGACCGGCACATAGACGCTAGGGGTCATAATTGACCTCTAGTATCTATGCTGTGCTATGGGAGAGACGTCATGACGTTTCTCCCATAGATCCGAGGATCGGCGCCGGCGGCCGGAGATGGAGGACAGCAGCGGTCGGGAAACAGGAACGGGGATGGTAAGTATTTTTTTTGGGTGATCGGCGCTACTGGGGACACAGTACTGGGGGCACAGTAATGGTGGCACAGTACAGGGGGCACAGTACTTTGGGCACAGCTACATGGGGCATAACTGACCACGCCCCTTCTCTGAAGCCACGCCCCTATTTTTAACCCTGGGAGCCTCAAGGCCTAGATCCGGTCCTGCCTGTAAACTATTATTCTACTAAGTTTACCAAACATACTTAGATGTATGGGATTATTGTGTAGTCTTTCAGTATCATACAGTACTTCTAATCTAAATAGTTAGTATTTCTAACCAGATATATATAGAACTGGTTTCTACATGCAGCTTCATAGACTTTACATTTGTGTCTACAAAGGTGTCTTTACTCTATATGTGCTGTACAGGCTTTCGTAGCTCAGACCACTTTTGTTACTATGATGATTGTTCACATGCTTTACTTTCTCTGATGTCAGTGGGCCACACCTGACATGGGCTTCTGGTGTCCTGCACCACCAGGTGAATAGCTTTTAAAGTAAGCACTTTTTATCTGCATTTCTGATGAAACAACATGTACTGTAGTACATATTAGAGATGTGCACCGGAAATTTTTCGGGTTTTGTGTTTTGGTTTTGGGTTCGGTTCCGCGGCCGTGTTTTGGGTTCGAACGCGTTTTGGCAAAACCTCACCGAATTTTTTTTGTCGGATTCGGGTGTGTTTTGGATTCGGGTGTTTTTTTCAAAAAACCCTAAAAAACAGCTTAAATCATAGAATTTGGGGGTCATTTTGATCCCAAAGTATTATTAACCTCAATAACCATAATTTCCACTCATTTTCAGTCTATTCTGAACAGCTCACACCTCACAATATTATTTTTAGTCCTAAAATTTGCACCGAGGTCGCTGGATGACTAAGCTCAGCGACCCAAGTGGCCGACACAAACACCTGGCCCATCTAGGAGTGGCACTGCAGTGTCACGCAGGATGGCCCTTCCAAAAAACACTCCCCAAACAGCACATGACGCAAAGAAAAAAAGAGGCGCAATGAGGTAGCTGTGTGACTAAGCTCAGCGACCCAAGTGGCCGACACAAACACCTGGCCCATCTAGGAGTGGCACTGCAGTGTCACGCAGGATGGCCCTTCCAAAAAATACTCCCCAAACAGCACATGACGCAAAGAAGAAAAAAAAGAGGCGCAATGAGGTAGCTGTGTGAGTAAGCTAAGCGACCCTAGTGGCCGACACAAACACCTGGCCCATCTAGGAGTGGCACTGCAGTGTCACGCAGGATGGCCCTTCCAAAAAACACTCCCCAAACAGCACATGACGCAAAGAAAAAAAGAGGCGCAATGAGGTAGCTGTGTGACTAAGCTAAGCGACCCAAGTGGCCGACACAAACACCTGGCCCATCTAGGAGTGGCACTGCAGTGTCACGCAGGATGGCCCTTCCAAAAAATACTCCCCAAACAGCACATGACGCAAAGAAGAAAAAAAAGAGGCGCAATGAGGTAGCTCCTCCTCCGATTCATCACCGTGTACATCCCCCTCCTCACAGATTATCAATTCGTCCCCACTGGAATCCACCATCACAGCTCCCTGTGTACTTTATGGAGGCAATTGCTGCTGGTGAATGTCTCCATGGAGGAATTGATTATAATTCATTTTAATGAACATCATCTTCTCCACATTTTCTGGAAGTAACCTCGTACGCCGATTGCTGACAAGGTGAGCGGCGGCACTAAACACTCTTTCGGAGTACACACTTGTGGGAGGGCAACTTAGGTAGAATAAAGCCAGTTTGTGCAAGGGCCTCCAAATTGCCTCTTTTTCCTGCCAGTATACGTACGGACTGTCTGACGTGCCTACTTGGATGCGGTCACTCATATAATCCTCCACCATTCTTTCAATGGGGAGAGAATCATATGCAGTGACAGTAGACGACATGTCCGTAATCGTTGGCAGGTCCTTCAGTCCGGACCAGATGTCAGCATCAGCAGTCGCTCCAGACTGCCCTGCATCACCGCCAGCGGGTGGGCTCGGAATTCTGAGCCTTTTCCTCGCACCCCCAGTTGCGGGAGAAAGTGAAGGAGGAGATGTTGACAGGTCGCGTTCCGCTTGACTTGACAATTTTCTCACCAGCAGTTCTTTGAACCCCTGCAGACTTGTGTCTGCCGGAAAGAGAGATACAACGTAGGTTTTAAATCTAGGATCGAGCACGGTGGCCAAAATGTAGTGCTCTGATTTCAACAGATTGACCACCCGTGAATCCTTGTTAAGCGAATTAAGGGCTCCATCCACAAGTCCCACATGCCTAGCGGAATCGCTCTGTGTTAGCTCCTCCTTCAATGTCTCCAGCTTCTTCTGCAAAAGCCTGATGAGGGGAATGACCTGACTCAGGCTGGCAGTGTCTGAACTGACTTCACGTGTGGCAAGTTCAAAAGGTTGCAGAACCTTGCACAACGTTGAAATCATTTTCCACTGCGCTTGAGACAGGTGCATTCCACCTCCTATATCGTGCTCAGTTGTATAGGCTTGAATGGCCTTTTGCTGCTCCTCCAACCTCTGAAGCATATAGAGGGTTGAATTCCACCTCGTTACCACTTCTTGCTTCAGATGATGGCAGGGCAGGTTCAGGCGTTTTTGGTGTTGCTCCAGTCTTCTGTACGTGGTGCCTGTACGCCGAAAGTGTCCTGCAATTCTTCTGGCCACCGACAGCATCTCTTGCACGCCCCTCTCGTTTTTTAAATAATTCTGCACCACCAAATTCAAGGTATGTGCAAAACATGGGACGTGATGGAATTTGCCCATATTTAATGCACACACAATATTGCTGGCGTTGTCCGATGCCACAAATCCACAGGAGAGTCCAATTGGGGTAAGCCATTCTGCGATGATCTTCCTCAGTTGCCGTAAGAGGTTTTTAGCTGTGTGCGTATTCTGGAAAGCGGTGATACAAAGCGTAGCCTGCCTAGGAAAGAGTTGGCATTTGCGAGATGCTGCTACTGGTGCCGCCGCTGCTGTTCTTGCGGCGGGAGTCCATACATCTACCCAGTGGGCTGTCACAGTCATATAGTCCTGAGTCTGCCCTGCTCCACTTGTCCACATGTCCGTGGTTAAGTGGACATTGGGTACAACTGCATTTTTTAGGACACTGGTGAGTCTTTTTCTGAGGTCTGTGTACATTTTCGGTATCGCCTGCCTAGAGAAATGGAACCTAGATGGTATTTGGTACCGGGGACACAGTACCTCCAACAAGTCTCTAGTTGGCTCTGCAGTAATGATGGATACCGGAACCACGTTTCTCACCGCCCAGGATGCCAAGGCCTCAGTTATCCGCTTTGCAGCAGGATGACTGCTGTGATATTTCATCTTCCTCGCAAAGGACTGTTGGACAGTCAATTGCTTGGTGGAAGTAGTAAAAGTGGTCTTACGACTTCCCCTCTGGGATGACCATCGACTCCCAGCAGCAACAACAGCAGCGCCAGCAGCAGTAGGCGTTACACGCAAGGATGCATCGGAGGAATCCCAGGCAGGAGAGGACTCGTCAGAATTGCCAGTGACATGGCCTGCAGGACTATTGGCATTCCTGGGGAAGGAGGAAATTGACACTGAGGAAGTTGGTGGGGTGGTTTGCGTGAGCTTGGTTACAAGAGGAAGGGATTTACTGGTCAGTGGACTGCTTCCGCTGTCGCCCAAAGTTTTTGAACTTGTCACTGACTTATGATGAATGCGCTGCAGGTGACGTATAAGGGAGGATGTTCCGAGGTGGTTAACGTCCTTACCCCTACTTATTACAGCTTGACAAAGGCAACACACGGCTTGACAAATGTTGTCCGCATTTCTGTTGAAATACTTCCACACTGAAGAGCTGATTTTTTTTGGTATTTTCACCAGGCATGTCAATGGCCATATTCCTCCCACGGACAACAGGTGTCTCCCTGGGTGCCTGACTTAAACAAACCACCTCACCATCAGAATCCTCCTGGTCAATTTCCTCCCCAGCGCCAGCAACACCCATATCCTCCTCATCCTGGTGTACTTCAACACTGACATCTTCAATCTGACTATCAGGAACTGGACTGCGGGTGCTCCTTCCAGCACTTGCAGGGGGCGTGCAAATGGTGGAAGGTGCATGCTCTTCACGTCCAGTGTTGGGAAGGTCAGGCATCGCAACCGACACAATTGGACTCTCCTTGTGGATTTGTGATTTCGAAGAACGCACAGTTCTTTGCTGTGCTTTTGCCAGCTTAAGTCTTTTCATTTTTCTAGCGAGAGGCTGAGTGCTTCCATCCTCATGTGAAGCTGAACCACTAGCCATGAACATAGGCCAGGGCCTCAGCCGTTCCTTGCCACTCCGTGTGGTAAATGGCATATTGGCAAGTTTACGCTTCTCCTCCGACGATTTTATTTTAGATTTTTGAGTCCTTTTTTTACTGATATTTGGTGTTTTGGATTTGACATGCTCTGTACTATGACATTGGGCATCGGCCTTGGCAGACGACGTTGATGGCATTTCATCGTCTCGGCCATGACTAGTGGCAGCAGCTTCAGCACGAGGTGGAAGTGGATCTTGATCTTTCCCTATTTTTGGAACCTCAACATTTTTGTTCTCCATATTTTAATAGGCACAACTAAAAGGCACCTCAGGTAAACAATGGAGATGGATGGATACTAGTATACTTATGGATGACGAGCGACTGCCGACACAGAGGTAGCTACAGCCGTGGACTACCGTACTGCGTCTGCTAGTATAGACTGGATGATAATGATATAAAAAAATATATATATATCACTACTGCAGGACAGGTATATATTGTATAATGACGGACCTGCTGGACACTGTCAGCACTGCAGACTCCTAAACTACTAGTATGAAGAAGATAGAAAAAAAAACCCACCACAGGTAGGTATACAATTATGGACGAGCGACTGCCGACACAGAGGTAGCTACAGCCGTGGACTACCGTACTGCGTCTGCTAGTATAGACTGGATGATAATGATATAAAAAATATATATATATCACTACTGCAGGACAGGTATATATTGTATAATGACGGACCTGCTGGACACTGTCAGCACTGCAGACTCCTAAACTACTAGTATGAAGAAGATAGAAAAAAAAAACCCACCACAGGTAGGTATACAATTATGGACGAGCGACTGCCGACACAGAGGTAGCTACAGCCGTGGACTACCGTACTGCGTCTGCTAGTATAGACTGGATGATAATGATATAAAAAATATATATATATCACTACTGCAGGACAGGTATATATTGTATAATGAAGGACCTGCTGGACACTGTCAGCACTGCAGACTCCTAAGCTACTAGTATGAAGAAGATAGAAAAAAAAAAACACCACAGGTAGGTATACAATTATGGACGAGCGACTGCCGACACAGAGGTAGCTACAGCCGTGGACTACTGTACTGCGTCTGCTAGTATAGACTGGATGATAATGATATAAAAAATATATATATATCACTACTGCAGGACAGGTATATATTGTATAATGACGGACCTGCTGGACACTGTCAGCACTGCAGACTCCTAAACTACTAGTATGAAGAAGATAGAAAAAAAAAAACCACCACAGGTAGGTATACAATTATGGACGAGTGACTGCCGACACAGAGGTAGCTACAGCCGTGGACTACCGTACTGCGTCTGCTAGTATAGACTGGATGATAATGATATAAAAAATATATATATATCACTACTGCAGGACAGGTATATATTGTATAATGACGGACCTGCTGGACACTGTCAGCACTGCAGACTCCTAAACTACTAGTATGAAGAAGATAGAAGAAAAAAAAACACCACAGGTAGGTATACAATTATGGACGAGCGACTGCCGACACAGAGGTAGCTACAGCCGTGGACTACCGTACTGCGTCTGCTAGTATAGACTGGATGATAATGATATAAAAAATATATATATATCACTACTGCAGGACAGGTATATATTGTATAATGACGGACCTGCTGGACACTGTCAGCACTGCAGACTCCTAAACTACTAGTATGAAGAAGATAGAAAAAAAAACCCCACCACAGGTAGGTATACAATTATGGACGAGCGACTGCCGACACAGAGGTAGCTACAGCCGTGGACTACCGTACTGCGTCTGCTAGTATAGACTGGATGATAATGATATAAAAAATATATATACAGATGTAGCCACCTTTATCTTGACTGTTTCTCCGCCGAGACGGGCGTTTAGTCACGCTAATGCGATAGCTGAGTTTAATCACAGGCAGGCGCGTTGAGGCGATCTAGATACTCATCATGCATTACACATCTCCACCACTGTGTGGCTAATGCTCCACTAATCCAGTACTTTCGATCGTACAGTATAGCGGCGGATTGATCTACAGCTCTGGCAATACTGTAGGCGTAACGGGAGGCGGTGGAAAAAGTATGGAGTACTGTATGTGTATGGAGACACAACTACAGTAATTGTGTAAAAGGAAGAATGTACAGTACAATGTATAAACACCGTGCTTTTAAAATATATGAGCGTCTGAGTTCGCTAAGGCATAATGGGAATGGAGGACTAGCAGAAGGCGGAGGAAAACACCGTGCTTTACAAATGCGAGCGTTCGAGTCCTCTAAGGCATAAACCAACAGCAATGGGGCGGGGGCCGGGCGCTGTTTGCAGTACTTTCACACATGAAATTGGAAATCTCTCATGAGGCGTCGTGGGCTAGGGGTGAAGGCTCCCACCTCCCTCGCTGGGGGTCCAGGGTTCGAGACCTGATGTGCTTTCTTTCTTTTTTTTTTTTTTTCTGTAATAATGCACTGTATTATTTTATTTACATTGTAAGACAGTCAATGGAAGGATGCACACAGGTTTCACATAAATCAAAGTACATCTGCAGGAGCGATTCTTTACGCTAAATGCAACCTACAGTACAGTACTGTAAGTGAGCAAAACAGTACTACAGTGGGCGTTTGTGTATTGCACATGACCTGCATTCCCTCCCTGTCTACTGCATGATCTGTGCAGGCTCCCATGGGGGAAGGGCAACAGGCTAGCAGGAGGCGGAGGAAAACACCGTGCTTTACAAATGCGAGCGTCCGAGTCCTCTAAGGCATAAACCAACAGCAATGGGGCGGGGGCCGGGCGCTGTTTGCAGTACTTTCACACATGAAATTGGAAATCTCTCATGAGGCGTCGTGGGCTAGGGGTGAAGGCTCCCACCTCCCTCGCTGGGGGTCCAGGGTTCGAGACCTGATGTGCTTTCTTTCTTTTTTTTTTTTTTTTTTTTCTGTAATAATGCACTGTATTATTTTATTTACATTGTAAGACAGTCAATGGAAGGATGCACACAGGTTTCACATAAATCAAAGTACATCTGCAGGAGCGATTCTTTACGCTAAATGCACCTAAACAGCGGGAATGAAATGAGTGTATTCTGACGCTACCAACTGAGCAAAACAGTACTGTAGATCTTCAGCGTTTGTGTATTGCACAGGACCTGAATTTCCTCCCTGTGCAGGCCCCCAGGGGGGAAGGGCGATGGGGGTAGGGGGGAGACGATGGAAAATACTGTGCCTTTGAAATGCAATTACATGAGCGTCCGAGTACACTACGGCATACTGTAAACCAACACCAATGGGAAGGAAGTGCCAACCTTATTTTTAATGTGTTCCCGTGACATTCACTGTAACATTTTTTTTTTCTCTCCAATACAGTACATCCAATGGAAGGATGCACACAGGTTTCACATAAATCAAAGTACATCTGCAGGAGCGATTCTTTACGCTAAATGCAACCTACAGTACAGTACTGTAAGTGAGCAAAACAGTACTACAGTGGGCGTTTGTGTATTGCACATGACCTGCATTCCCTCCCTGTCTACTGCATGATCTGTGCAGGCTCCCATGGGGGAAGGGCAACAGGCTAGCAGGAGGCGGAGGAAAACACCGTGCTTTACAAATGCGAGCGTCCGAGTCCTCTAAGGCATAAACCAACAGCAATGGGGCGGGGGCCGGGCGCTGTTTGCAGTACTTTCACACATGAAATTGGAAATCTCTCATGAGGCGTCGTGGGCTAGGGGTGAAGGCTCCCACCTCCCTCGCTGGGGGTCCAGGGTTCCAGACCTGATGTGCTTTCTTTCTTTTTTTTTTTCTGTAATAATGCACTGTATTATTTTATTTACATTGTAAGACAGTCAATGGAAGGATGCACACAGGTTTCACATAAATCAAAGTACATCTGCAGGAGCGATTCTTTACGCTAAATGCACCTAAACAGCGGGAATGAAATGAGTGTATTCTGACGCTACCAACTGAGCAAAACAGTACTGTAGATCTTCAGCGTTTGTGTATTGCACAGGACCTGAATTTCCTCCCTGTGCAGGCCCCCAGGGGGGAAGGGCGATGGGGGTAGGGGGGAGACGATGGAAAATACTGTGCCTTTGAAATGCAATTACATGAGCGTCCGAGTACACTACGGCATACTGTAAACCAACACCAATGGGAAGGAAGTGCCAACCTTATTTTTAATGTGTTCCCGTGACATTCACTGTAACATTTTTTTTTCTCTCCAATACAGTACATCCAATGGAAGGATGCACACAGGTTTCACATAAATCAAAGTACATCTGCAGGAGCGATTCTTTACGCTAAATGCAACCTACAGTACAGTACTGTAAGTGAGCAAAACAGTACTACAGTGGGCGTTTGTGTATTGCACATGACCTGCATTCCCTCCCTGTCTACTGCATGATCTGTGCAGGCTCCCATAGGGGAAGGGCAACAGGCTAGCAGGAGGCGGAGGAAAACACCGTGCTTTACAAATGCGAGCGTCCGAGTCCTCTAAGGCATAAACCAACAGCGATGGGGCGGGGGCCGGGCGCTGTTTGCAGTACTTTCACACATGAAATTGGAAATCTCTCATGAGGTGTCGTGGGCTAGGGGTGAAGGCTCCCACCTTCCTCGCTGGGGGTCCAGGGTTCGAGACCTGATGTGCTTTCTTTCTTTCTTTTTTTTTTTTCCTGTAATAATGCACTGTATTATTTTATTTACATTGTAAGACAGTCAATGGAAGGATGCACACAGGTTTCACATAAATCAAAGTACATCTGCAGGAGCGATTCTTTACGCTAAATGCAACCTACAGTACAGTACTGTAAGTGAGCAAAACAGTACTACAGTGGGCGTTTGTGTATTGCACATGACCTGCATTCCCTCCCTGTCTACTGCATGATCTGTGCAGGCTCCCATGGGGGAAGGGCAACAGGCTAGCAGGAGGCGGAGGAAAACACCGTGCTTTACAAATGCGAGCGTCCGAGTCCTCTAAGGCATAAACCAACAGCAATGGGGCTGGGGCCGGGCGCTGTTTGCAGTACTTTCACACATGAAATTGGAAATCTCTCATGAGGCGTCGTGGGCTAGGGGTGAAGGCTCCCACCTCCCTCGCTGGGGGTCCAGGGTTCCAGACCTGATGTGCTTTCTTTCTTTTTTTTTTTTCTGTAATAATGCACTGTATTATTTTATTTACATTGTAAGACAGTCAATGGAAGGATGCACACAGGTTTCACATAAATCAAAGTACATCTGCAGGAGCGATTCTTTACGCTAAATGCACCTAAACAGCGGGAATGAAATGAGTGTATTCTGACGCTACCAACTGAGCAAAACAGTACTGTAGATCTTCAGCGTTTGTGTATTGCACAGGACCTGAATTTCCTCCCTGTGCAGGCCCCCAGGGGGGAAGGGCGATGGGGGTAGGGGGGAGACGATGGAAAATACTGTGCCTTTGAAATGCAATTACATGAGCGTCCGAGTACACTACGGCATACTGTAAACCAACACCAATGGGAAGGAAGTGCCAACCTTATTTTTAATGTGTTCCCGTGACATTCACTGTAACATTTTTTTTTTCTCTCCAATACAGTACATCCAATGGAAGGATGCACACAGGTTTCACATAAATCAAAGTACATCTGCAGGAGCGATTCTTTACGCTAAATGCAACCTACAGTACAGTACTGTAAGTGAGCAAAACAGTACTACAGTGGGCGTTTGTGTATTGCACATGACCTGCATTCCCTCCCTGTCTACTGCATGATCTGTGCAGGCTCCCATGGGGGAAGGGCAACAGGCTAGCAGGAGGCGGAGGAAAACACCGTGCTTTACAAATGCGAGCGTCCGAGTCCTCTAAGGCATAAACCAACAGCAATGGGGCGGGGGCCGGGCGCTGTTTGCAGTACTTTCACACATGAAATTGGAAATCTCTCATGAGGCATCGTGGGCTAGGGGTGAAGGCTCCCACCTCCCTCGCTGGGGGTCCAGGGTTCGAGACCTGATGTGCTTTCTTTCTTTTTTTTTTTTTTTTTTTTCTGTAATAATGCACTGTATTATTTTATTTACATTGTAAGACAGTCAATGGAAGGATGCACACAGGTTTCACATAAATCAAAGTACATCTGCAGGAGCGATTCTTTACGCTAAATGCACCTAAACAGCGGGAATGAAATGAGTGTATTCTGACGCTACCAACTGAGCAAAACAGTACTGTAGATCTTCAGCGTTTGTGTATTGCACAGGACCTGAATTTCCTCCCTGTGCAGGCCCCCAGGGGGGAAGGGCGATGGGGGTAGGGGGGAGACGATGGAAAATACTGTGCCTTTGAAATGCAATTACATGAGCGTCCGAGTACACTACGGCATACTGTAAACCAACACCAATGGGAAGGAAGTGCCAACCTTATTTTTAATGTGTTCCCGTGACATTCACTGTAACATTTTTTTTTTCTCTCCAATACAGTACATCCAATGGAAGGATGCACACAGGTTTCACATAAATCAAAGTACATCTGCAGGAGCGATTCTTTACGCTAAATGCAACCTACAGTATAGTACTGTAAGTGAGCAAAACAGTACTACAGTGGGCGTTTGTGTATTGCACATGACCTGCATTCCCTCCCTGTCTACTGCATGATCTGTGCAGGCTCCCATGGGGGAAGGGCAACAGGCTAGCAGGAGGCGGAGGAAAACACCGTGCTTTACAAATGCGAGCGTCCGAGTCCTCTAAGGCATAAACCAACACGGCGGCCATTTTGTCAGGTTGCTAAGCGATCCAGCTCGGTATACCGTAATGTGCATAGACCTCGCTTATCCCAGTGTAATTGAGCTAGGGGATTGTGACGCTCCTTCAGCATTGCCCCCTGGAGTGTGAAATGTATGCCATACTGTATCTCACTACATATCCGAGCGCTGCCACGTGCTGGGAGTTCACGGTCGGCGGCCATTTTGTCAGGTTGCTAAGTGATCCAGCTCGGTATACCGTAATGTGCATAGACCTCGCTTATCCCAGTGTAATTGAGCTAGGGGATTGTGACGCTCCTTCAGCATTGCCCCCTGGAGTGTGAAATGTATGCCATACTGTATCTCACTACATATCCGAGCGCTGCCACGTGCTGGGAGTTCACGGTCGGCGGCCATTTTGTCAGGTTGCTAAGCGATCCAGCTCGGTATACCGTAATGTGCATAGACCTCGCTTATCCCAGTGTAATTGAGCTAGGGGATTGTGACGCTCCTTCAGCATTGCCCCCTGGACTGTGAAATGTATGTCATACTGTATCTCACTACATATCCGAGCGCTTCCACGTGCTGGGAGTTCACGGTCGGCGGCCATTTTGTCAGGTTGCTAAGCGATCCAGCTTGGTATACCGTAATGTGCATAGACCTCGCTTATCCCGGTGTAATTGAGCTAGGGGATTGTGACGCTCCTTCAGCATTGCCCCCTGGACTGTGAAATGTATGCTATACTGTATCTCACTACATATCCGAGCGCTGCCACGTGCTGGGGGTTCACGGTCGGTGGCCATTTTTAGTGTGCATAGAACTCGCTTATCCACATAGGCCCCTGTGTTTTTAACTACTATATTGAGATGCACATTTCTAGGCCTACAGTATTTAATATACAGTAAGCAGCATTGTTGTTAGGCAATAATTGAAGAATTTACATACAGTACTGACATGTACTGTATGTAATGCTTGTACATCATGTCAGTCGACCCTTATGCTGTACACTACTGTAAGTCTCACAGGGCCCATGCACTTCCAAGGAGGGTAATTTACTGTACTGTATCTGTTTCATACAGGAAACTAATTGCAGTCCATAACACTGAAGTGGTATTTTCAGTACTGTACAGTATACAATACTTAAATTTGAACATCAGGTACTGGATAGTAAACATGTACAGTATTAACTTCTATCATAAAACTCTTATGCATTTTCAGATGTGTAAATTTTAGACTACAGTATTCACAAATGTTTTTTCTCCATACAGGAATTATAGTTGGACAACATGCCAGTAACTATCAACAAAACGATGAGCAAGATAATCGCCAACATGAAAAAAGAAAATAAAACCATCAAAGAGATCCATGCATGGCTCAAGGAAAGTGGCATTATAGTCACTTTAGAAACGGTGCGCTATCATGCATTCGAGAGAACAACGCCCAGATTTGTATTTCCTACAAAATGCACATGGTACGTACTGTACACTACTGTAATGTTTAAATGACTTGCTTTATACCATAAACAATTTTTTTGAAATAAAATAAAAACTTCATCAATTGTAACTGTGATTGTGCTGTTCATGAATTCATATTTTTCATACTGTATTGTACTGTAGGAGAGTGCAACAAATTGTGGAGGAACTAACTCGTGAGGATGATGAGCGTACTGCTCTGCAAATAAAACAAATTCTCCATTCCAAGTATGACCTGGACATATCGGCCACCAGCATCAGAAGGATGCGACGAAAAATGGGATGGACCTTTGGCGCAACAAGGTAAAATACTGAAAGCAGTATAAACCATACAGTAAATGCACTGTTAATAATCCCTTGATACGTGATATAATAATGCCATAAATCATTATACAGAGTGTGTACTTTATACTATATACAGTATGTGTGTGTGTATATACTGTATATATTCTATCCCAAAAGAGATACCTACTGTATAGGCACTCAGAGACAGCAATGAAGCATTGCCGGCTTATTGTGATGATTACATACTGTATACTGTGTGTGTGTGTGTGTGTGTGTGTGTGTGTGTGTGTGTGTGTGTGTGTGTGTGTGTGTACAGTATGTATATATATATTACTCTGTATGTACCTTAATGTACTGTATGTACAGTTTAATGTATACAGTAGGTATATAATACAGTATACTGCACATACAGTCTACTGTATATACAGTAATCTGTAAATCTGTAATTTCATAACTGTATCTGATTTCATTATTTTTGGCTCTTCACAGGATATCTCCAATGATAAGAGATGTGAATAAAGAAAAGAGAGTGGAACAGGCACGGCGATGGATTGAGAGTGGTGAAACATTT
Organism: Pseudophryne corroboree; assembly: GCF_028390025.1. Taxonomy (NCBI): domain Eukaryota; kingdom Metazoa; phylum Chordata; class Amphibia; order Anura; family Myobatrachidae; genus Pseudophryne; species Pseudophryne corroboree. The sequence goes on along the minus strand of NC_086444.1, from coordinate 853,251,384 downwards.
GATGATGTCATTTTCACAGATGAATCGTCTGTTGCCCTTGAGCGGTTCTCCAGAATGTCATTCAGGAAACGTAACCATATCTCTTTAAAACCACGCCCAAAGCATCCATTGAAAGTCCATGTATGGGGAGGCATATCACGATTAGGAGCTGGTCCCCTATTATTTTTCGAAGGTACAGTACTATACTTTATTCTGTGCCTGTGTTCTGTAAAAATACATGCTGTACTGTAGAGTACGTGTAACTGCACAATAAAAGGAGTTGCTTATTAATGAACAACATTTTTTGATTTCTGTAGGAATCATGGATAAGAAATTTTTCCAAGAAACAATAGTAGAGGAATGTATGGTGCCATTTGTGAATAAATATTACCCAACTCACCATAGGATATTCCAAGACAATGATCCTAAACACTCCGCCTCAGCCAAATTTATGGAAGAGAAAGGTATGAATTGGGAACGCACACCACCAGAGTGAGTATTCTTTCAACAGTGTACAAGTAAAATTTTGGATAGCACTCTAGTACTGTAAAAAAAAAAATTGTTTAATAAACAGTACAATATTGTATGTTTAATTTTCTCTATTTACTGTAATGTAATTAATTTTTTCTATACGCTTTTTTTTAATTTTTATATAGATCACCAGACATGAACCCAATCGAATTAGTGTGGGCTCAATTGAAGAGGTACGTTAGGAGTGTTGCAAAGCCAACAACAAAACAGCAACTGGTGGATGGGATAAAGAAATTTTGGCTAGAAGTACTCACACCTGAACATTGTAATAATTATATAAATCACCTGTATAAAGTATTACCTGTTGTAGTCGAAAGAAATGGTCAAGCCACAAATATGTAGTTCTGTACTGTATTTTCTGTTTAAAATTTTAAATTGGTGCATTATTAAAAAAAATTATAAAATTGCCTTTGTCTGATTATTGCATAAACTAATGTAGAATATTATACAGTAGTAATGTTATTGATGTGTATGAACAGTTATTTTCAGTTTTATAAGTCCTGAATAAGAGTACTGTACATTTTGATCAGTGCAGTACATGGAATCGGATGTTGTAATACTTTTTTTTTACATTAATATTGATGTTTTTCCAATAAATATTCAATTTCACAGTATGGTACGGTACAGTACATGAGGGTACCTGTACAGTATGATACGTCATTATGGGGGAGAAATACTGTATCCACTAAATGTACAGTAAAATGTTTTTTTCTTATTACAAACACACAAATGCATCTCAGATGGAAATATGCTATACACAGCAGACAGCTTATGGTGACAGAACTTCCCTACTGTATCCCCACCCATAGTCGTGGTATATTTTAGATTGCCTAATGAGACACTCCTGCAGCATTGCCAATGATTCATGTAAAACCTGTGTGCAAACAGTATCTGTATTGAATGCAAAGTACAGTAAGAGTACAGTATACAGTATTATCAGAGCCAAACCTGACCAACATGATGCCCTAGGCTAGATTTTGGCTGATGCCCTCTTGCACAGATGCTACGTAGTTCCGCCTCTAACCCTGCACCCCTTTCCCAGCACCATCACCCATTTTGGCGCTCCTACCCCCTATAATCTAAATAAGAACAATGTGCACATTTAGTGCCAGCCCAAAACAGTGTACAGTATGTTCTTGCTGGGAAGGGGCATGGTAACACAATAATACCCGAAGATGAAATGACACAACACAGTACTGCAACTTTATTCACATTATATCATGCAGTGGTGTCTCTTATTCTCATGACATCATATCATAGTACCACATTACTCCTAACAGTAATGCCCCTTATTCACATTACACCCCACCACATTCATCTTTATTTACATTAGACCACAGGTTCTCAAACTCAGTCCTCAGGACCCCACACAGTGCAGGTTTTGCAGGTCTCACAGAATCACAAGTGAAAAAATTAGCTCCACCTACTGTATGGACCTTCTAAAATGTGTCAGTTAGTAATGAATACATCTGTGCACTTGCTGGTTTACCTGCAAAACATGCACTGTGTGGGGTCCTGAGGACCAAGTTTGAGAACCACTGCATTAGACCATGCAGTAGTGCCCTTTCCTTATGTTACACCAGAAAATATTGTAGTACACCTTATACACATACAGTACAGTAATGCCACACATTAGTAATGCATTTCATATTTAAATTTTCTGATTTAATTTCATAGAGCCGCAGTCACTCACAGAATATAGGCATGTACTGTAGCATCTCATTTTATTCAGCAGAAGCTGATTATTCCCGTTTGGCTAGTTTGCCGCCTCTGTACAGTATATTACAATAGAAAAAAGTTATAGTGTCAGTGAAAAAAGCACCTCATGACAGATACTGTACACAAGCTCATGTCTAAATACTGTATACTGTAAGCAGTGACATTAAGGGGTACAGTACTGTATATGCAATTGCGGTCGAATTCCGGCAGGAATACGGAAAAAATGGACACGGGATCCCCCATCTTTTTAGAACCAGCACCGGGCTCTGCGCCTGGTCCTGGTGCAAAAAATAAGGGGGACAAAAAAGCGTAGGGGTTCCCCATATTTTTTGAATCAGCACTGGGCTCCACTAGCTGGACAGATAATGCACAGCCGGGGGACACTTTTATACCGGTCCCTGCGGCCATGGAATTAAATACCCAACTAGTCACACCTGGCCGGAGTACCCTGGAGGAGTGGGGGCCCCTTAAATCAAGGGGACCCCTCCTCCAGCCACTCGATTATCTCTATCACCCCTGTGTATTGTAGCTAGGGGATTGTGACGCTCCTTCAGCATTGCCCCGTAGCCTGCAAAATCTGTGCTGTTATTTGCTCCATAGCTGAGTGCCTCCTAGGAGCTAGGAGTCACAGGCGGTAGCCATTTCAATTGAGTCTGCCCTGCTATAGAATTGTATGTGTACATTACCGTACGGTGCATAGAACCTTTACAGTAGAAACTCTCCTGCAGCTTTGGCCTGCTTTACTGTATGTACTGTAAAACTTGTGTTTTGTCAGTTTGCTATGCGACCGAGCCCGGTGTAACGTACTGTAATGTGCATAGACCTCGCTTATCTCTGTGTATTTTGGCTAGGGGATTGTGACGCTCCTTCAGCATCGCCCCGTAGCCTGCACAGCTTATGCCATTTCTCATTCCATACCCAACTGCTGCCTGCCACGAGGTGGGGGTTCAGGAGGTGGGGGTTCATGGGTAGTGGTCGTTTTGACAGTGTGCTATGCGATTGAGTCCGGTGTACCGTAATACTGTATGCAATCCTACAGTAGCTTATCCCTATCTCCCCTGTGTATTTTGGTTAGGGGATTGTGACGCTCCTTCAGCATTGCCCCATAACCTGCACAAGGGTTCAGGGGCGGCGGCCATTTTGCCAGTGTGCTACAGTATGTGATCGAGTCCGGTGTACCATAATGTGCATACTGTGTATTTTAGCTAGGGGATTGTGACGCTCCTTCAGCATTGCCCCCTGGAGTGTGAAATGTATGCCATACTGTATCTCACTACATATCCGAGCGCTGCCACGTGCTGGGAGTTCACGGTCGGCGGCCATTTTGTCAGGTTGCTAAGCGATCCAGCTCGGTATACCGTAATGTGCATAGACCTCGCTTATCCCAGTGTAATTGAGCTAGGGGATTGTGACGCTCCTTCAGCATTGCCCCATAGTCTGTACAATCTGGACTATTACTTGCTCCGTAGCCTAGGGCCTCTGTGGGGCAAGGAGTCATAGGTGGTAGCCATTTCTATTCAGTCTGCCCAGCTACAGAATTGTACAGTATGTGTACTGTACGGAGCATAGAACCTTAACCTGCATAGAACCTGCACATTATGGTACACCGGACTCGATCGCATAGAACCGCTCATGCAGCTTTGCCCTGGTTTATGTGAATAAAAAAAATAATAAAGTGTCTGAAAAAAACTAACATGCATTCGTACTTAAGGAATCGAACCCTGGACTCTGAGTATAGGAAGCGAAACACTTCACCACTTCGCCGCAGACAAATGTATAAATCCGTTGGTTTTGATTATGCTGTAATGGCTACGGGATTAGGACGATAACATACTGTACAAAATTCCTAATCTTGAGAGGCAATAGTGAACTTGTAACACACATCCATTTGCGACAGTGTACACTACTGGTTTTACAGTACTGTATGTTTTGTCTGCGGGACTTGGACGCTCACATACAGTATTCATAAAGTATTGTAGATGGATCATATACTGTATGCTGTACTATTTGCGTCGGTGTCGTATATACAGTACTGTATTAAATAATGCAGCGTAATGAGTACAGTATTTACTGTATGCAGCGTAATGAGACGCCTTAGTAAAGTAGTCCTTATTATGTATTTCAGTATTGTATTTTACGGGAGACCACACGCATGCGCAGTGGTGATTGTAAAAAGCGACATCTGGTGGCTGATCGCAGGTATTACACGTAAAGGTAACGCCAAACGTCAAATGTCTGTCTCCGTGCGATTAGATAGCCTCTCTGTGACTAGGCGCGCCTCGCTACGCCCCAGTACGCTGCGTATGGTCGAACGGGACAAACGCCGCAGCCACTCAAGATAAAGGTGGCTACATCTGTATATCACTACTGCAGGACAGGTATATATTGTATAATGACGGACCTGCTGGACACTGTCAGCACTGCAGACTCCTAAACTACTAGTATGAAGAAGATAGAAAAAAAAAACCCACTACAGGTAGGTATACAATTATGGACGAGCGACTGCCGACACAGAGGTAGCTACAGCCGTGGACTACCGTACTGCGTCTGCTAGTATAGACTGGATGATAATGATATAAAAAATATATATATATCACTACTGCAGGACAGGTATGTATTGTATAATGACGGACCTGCTGGACACTGTCAGCACTGCAGACTCCTAAACTACTAGTATGAAGAAGATAGAAATATAATGAATGACGGACCTGCTGGACACTGTCAGCAGAATGCGTTTAAAGAATAAAAAAAAAAAACACCACACGAGTGTTTAACTTTTTCAGGCAGACAATATACTGGTGGTCACTGCTGGTCAGTCACACTGGCACTCTGGCAGCAAAAGTGTGCACTGTTAAATATGTACTCCTGCTATAACTGCTCCCCAGTCTCCCCCACAATTAAGCTGTGTGAGCAGTGAGCACTACTCAGCACAGTCAGATATACATAGATGATATTATCATGCAGCACACTGAGGCTGAGCACAGATATGGTATGTGACTGTGTATCATTTTTTTTCAGGCAGAGAACGGATTATATTAAATAATAAATAAAACTGGTGGTCACCACCACTAGTATAACTATCAGCAAAACTCTGCACTCTCTGAGTACTCCTAATGCTCCAGTAAATCAAGTGTCTCACTCTCTATCTAAACGGAGAGGACGCCAGCCACGTCCTCTCCCTATCAATCTCAATGCACGTGTGAAAATGGCGGCGACGCGCGGCTCCTTATATAGAATCCGAGTCTCGCGATAGAATACGAGCCTCGCGAGAATCCGACAGCGGGATGATGACGTTCGGGCGCGCTCGGGTTAGCCGAGCAAGGCGGGAAGATCCGAGTCTGCCTCGGACCCGTGTAAAAAGCGTGAAGTTCGGGGGGGGGTTCGGATTCCGAGGAACCGAACCCGCTCATCTCTAGTACATATAGTTCTGAAACGTTGAAACCGATTTTGCGGTCCTGCATTTATTGCCTGTCATCTAGAGTGCTGCCAATGTACAGTATTTATATAAAGTAATCCTCTTCCTTAGAAGTAGACAATCTCTGCAAACCTCTGCATACTGCCTCAGCACAAATTCATGTTTTATGCTAAAGGTCCAAATGTATCACCTGGATGGGGTGTACAAACATGAAAAGAACCTCCATGTTGTTGACGCTTAATCACATTTTTATTTTTCAGATTCAGATGTCCCTGATGCTGAAGATGACCTGGGTGTCATGGAGTTTGATGTCATCTCATCCAGGCATTTGGATAAGCTCCGTGGGGCCACACTAAGGGATGTCCTATGAAAATGATTGTCTTGTGAGTCCTGCATGGCTGGCCTTCTTCCTCCAAGGAACTGGCTTGTGACCTCAAGTCTTTCTTCATCTTCTGTGATTACTTAATCATCTCAGATGGCTTCCTCCTGCATGGTCAGTGTTTTATAATAGATTATGCCCTTCAAGGTTTCTATGCTCAACAGTCCCACCAAGAGCACCCCAGGCATGATGGCACCATACAGCGGGCTATAGATGCTATTTTGGCCGTCTATGGCTGCTGAAATTAAGCTGGTTGTCTCTGTGCCCTCTGTAATGTTTTAAGAGTCCATCATGCTAAGGAACTGCTCACTCTCCATGAGGTTCCTTACCTCCCTTTGTCCATTACTCCTGCAGATTTCTTTGACTAGAAGAAGAAAAAGCATCTTGTGCTAGTGGATTCATCTTTAGGGAAGTGGATTCATCTTTAGGTTGCTTCAAGATTGGCTATCCTCCCAAATAGACAAGTGCAACAGTCATCAACAAAACTTTTTTGTACATGGCATACCACGCATGCTACTTACTGACAATGCCGTGCAGTTTATCAGTGGTGAATTCCAGATTTTCAGCAGTGAATAGGGCATCTCACATGTCACCAGCAATCCTTGCTACCCAGAGAATGGGAAGTACTTTCTCCAAAGCACCTGTTAGACAAATGTCATAGAGATGGTTCTGACGTGCTTATAGCATTCCTCAATTTAAGAAATATTCTGAGAGATGATTTTCCCACTACTGCTCAATGCCTTCTGTCCAGGTGCACCTACATCATAATTCCCACCAGCAAGTTCAAATGTAGTCCACAAGTTGAGAACATTGTGCAAGATGCTCTGCAGAACTTAAAGTTGCAGCTCAAAACCACTCAAGATAAAACATCCCTTCGCTTAAGACCTTTGTCCCCTGGGCTCGAGCTACATCATTATCATCAACTCCCTTGCCATATCTAACCTCCTTTTAATATATTTATTTCCTCAAAAATAATATATTTAAAATATATTTTTGGCTTTTGGTTTTCAATTTTTTGAGTAACTATTGTGTTTATTTTTATGAAGTAATTGTAGCATTATAGTGTTTGTTTTTCCTTTGAATAATTTTTCGATTTTAGTTAGTGTCTCTGTATACATGACAATACATGTGCTGGTTCTTTAACTCCAGGCCTTGGATTCTCCAGATGAAAGGCAATGAATATATGTGTACTGTTATATATAAGACTCTGTGATAGTGTAGGACCTGAATGAAGATAGGGTACCTTGGTGAGCGGTTTGCAGGCTTCCGTGCATTGGCCAATCCACTAAATAAACCCCTATCATTTATTTATTGAAGTGTTGAGGATAAGTGAGCTTACTTTGGTGAGTGCTGGGTTTTCTGTTTGTATATATATATATATATATATATATATTGTAGTGAAAAAGCCGGCACTCTAATATGAGTCTATGAATTGCCCGGGTGCCCTCCCCAAAACACCTGGCAGTGAATTCAATGTAGTCTCTGTAGAAGGCGGCACTCCTGGGTCTTGCATACAGTCAGTACAAGCAGGCAACAAGCACCATATACAGGTTAACGTTTCAGTTTTATTTTTAAAACTTTCGTTAGAACAAAGAAACATAGCAAATATTCTTACCTTTAAAGGAGGTGATCATGTCAGGTGTCAGATCCATGTCAGATCCATGCTGGATGCCGGGCCGGTGACGTCACAAGCAAATTTGTTGTTTATTTTATTCGATGCCCCTGCTGGATACTCTATATAGGAAAAACAACATGCGCTTTCAAAGAGAGGATGGCAAATCACAGATTGTCCATCAGACAGGCACTAGAAGGTACTGACTCTAAACAACCTGTGGCCAGACACTTTAAACATCTTAGCCACAGTCTTGACACATTGCATTATAAAATTATCGATCAGGTCCCCCCAAACATCAGGGGAGGTGATAGGGAATGGAAATTACTTCAGTTGGAATCAAGGTGGATACACGAATTGAACACTATTGCCCCGATGGGACTGAGCAATTGAACTGGAACTGTTTTCTCTGATTTTTTGTTGCAGCTTACATTTAGTTACTACAGGCACTATGGGGGTCCTTATGGGGGCTATGGGGGCACTATGGGGGACCCTTAAGGGGTAATTCCGAGTTGATCGCTCGCTAGCAACTTTTTGCAGCGCTGCGATCAGGTTAAATCTTGGCAAAACTGTGCATGCGTATGCACCACAATGCACAAGCGTGTCATACTGGTACAAAGAGGATCGGTGCTGGGCGATGGATTTAATGAAGAATCTATTCACACAGCTGATCTCAAGGTGATTGACAGAAAGAGAGTGTTTGTGGGTGTCAACTGACTGTTTTCTGGGAGTGTTTGGAAAAACGCAGGCATGTCCAAGCGTTTGCAGGTCGGGTGTCTGACGTCAATTCAGGGACCAAAAAGACTGGAGTGATAGCAGCGGCTGAGTAAGTCCAGAGCTACTCAGAAACTGCAAAATACTTTTTTGTGCCGTCGGCTGCAAAAGCGTTTGCACTCTTGCAAAGCTAAAATACACTCCCCCATAGGCGGTGACTATCTGATGGCAAAAAGTTGCTAGCGAGCGATCAACTCGGAATGACCCCCAATGTTTGCACTAATTATGTGCCTTGAAACATACATTTATGCAGCAGTTTTAACTGTGCAACTTCCATGTAAATTTTTGCGTGATTGACAGCAGTGGGTTTATTTCTCCGGCTACCTTATCTGGCCGCTGGCTCATTTAATCACACAGTGTCCAGCCTTCATTGTTATATACATACTTTCTGGCTTTGTATTCACATCGGCTGTTTTCATATGGGGGGTCATTCATAGTTGACTGCACGTAGCAACTTTTTGCTGCCCGTGCGATCAACTAGACGACGCCTATGGGGGAGTGTATATCTGCATAGCAGGGCTGCGAACACTTGTGCAGCCCTGCTATGCAAAAAAAGTTTCCTGTAAAAGTAGAACAGGGTAAGAGTTACTTACCCTGTACGATCGTTCCAGCGATGCAGGTCCCGGAATTGACATCAGACATCCGCCCTCTAGACGCCTGGACATGCCTACTTTCGCCGAACCACTCCTGGAAACAAGTCAGTTGATGCCCCGTAATGCCTTCCTCCTGTCAATCTTCTTGCGGCCGCCGCCGTAACGCTTTTGTCATTCGCGGCATTGCTGCTCGCCGGGCAACGATGCGCCTGCACAATGCAAGCGCCGAACCGACCCGTTTGCACCACTGCGAAAAACAGCAGCGTGTGAATGGGTCAGAATGACCCCCATGGTTAGCTGCCACTGATGACCTGGTGCGCATAGTCTGTGTTGGTTGCTACTACGGTGATGGTACCTTTCTTTCTACTATTGTTTTGTTGGTTGCTAGGTAACGGCGAGGAGCACGTTGCAGCCTTGTGACGTCACCGGCCCGCATCCAGCATGGATCTGACACCTCACATGATCACAGGGTGCTTCCTTTAAAGGTAAGAATATTTGCTGTGTTTCTTTGTCCTGACGAAAGTTTTAAAAATAAAACTGAAACGTAACCTGCATATGGTGCTTGTCGCCTGCTTGTACTAGCTGTATGCAAGACCCAGGAGTGCCGACTTCTACAGAGACTATATATATATATATATATATATATATATATATATATATATATATATATTGTGACAAGAACACTGGAATAGTGTTTGACGGCAGGTATGTTTGTCCCAGGTTCTTGTCTTACATGTTTTAGAAAATTAAAAGTTCTAGGAAAATGTTTTGTTTTGTTAGAACCTTTTCAGTTTGCCGGAAAAACTGGATAAGTGCCCTGAGAGAGAGAGAGAGGGCAAGTTCCAGACATTGGGCCCAGTTCAGATCTTTGGCCTCACAGAGGGCTTTCAGCTGTGCAAGAGCCTTATAGGGCTGCTAGCCTGATTAGTGGGTGCAGACTGCCTGAGGAGACTGGAGAATCTCTGTGAGAGAAACACGCTTCCTTGTACAAGTGAGCCATACAGTATTGACTGGAAAACTTTGTGTTTTTGTTTAGAGATAGTTAGGAACGTCTTGTGTTTAGTTAGTGCCGGACAGGCAAGGTATTTTCTTTTGATGTTTGTTTTATTTTCTGTTTAATAAAACTGGTTGCGGCCAGTTGCACAACAAACTGGACTTGTACAATTTCTCAGCTGCTGCTTGCTGCCATCTACTCCAGGAAACGGCACCCTGTTCCCCTACAGTGTTACAACTTGTTGGAGAATGCGAGCATTCCGTTCTGTGCATAAGTGAAAGCAGCAGCTTTATGAGGCCTGCAGAAAATGGTGGTTTATGCAGATATAGCCCAGTGTGAAGTTGCTGAGACTCACCTCTGAGGATTTGATATATGTCCTGGGTGAAAGCAGCTACAAAGCCGCCTGAAAAATCTGTCGACATGAAGCAGGAGGCCAACAGACAGCAGCAGGTGGCTATTGACGTACTTTACAGGCAACAGCGTCAGGATAGAGAGGCCTTAGCAGAAGTGGTGCAGAGCCTTGCAGCCCGGATTGGAGATGTTGCCGCCAGTGCTCCAACCAGCTCTAGTACTATATGGGCCAGTCACTTCCTGCAGAAAAGGCTGATGATGTGGAGGCCTATCTGACCACGTTTGAAAGGACTGCTGAGCATGAGAACTGTCCGAAAGCACAGTGGGTCAGTCTGCTAGCACCTTTTCTTTCAGGTGAGCCCCAAAAAGCGTACTTTGATTTAAACCCTGCCGAGGCTCGGGACTATGACAAACTAAAAACTGAGATCCTGACCTGCCTGGGAGTCACGCTGTCAGTTCGAGCACAATTGTTACAGCCAGAGACATTAACTGGTCCCCAGATGGTTGAAAGAGTCATCATGGACCGTTATTTGAGGTCTTTGCCCGTGGTCCTGCGCAAGTGGGTCAGCCATGGAAACCCGGATACTGCTGACCAATTAGTGGACATGGTAGAGAGGTATTTGGCAGCAGAGGAACTACTGATGACCACCCAGCAACCCATAGATCCTCGACTGCGCCCTTCAGTAAAGACTGGTATGACTTCCATAGGAAAACTTTGCTGGGCAGTTAAGAGAACGCAAGGCTAGAGATACTGTAAATGCTGGCCCTGGAGACAGGCCAATGGGGCTAGAAAGGTCTATGCTGCCCAAACGGGTTGATAATCGTGTCGTTAAATGTTTTAGGTGTGGTATGCCAGATCCTGTTATTGCCAATTGCCCAGTCACGCAAGAACCCATGCAATGTGATGCTGCCTTTGAATGTCGCAGAATGTCTTTCTTTGCTAGGTTAGCCTGTACTGTGGTACCTTCACCTGAGCTGGAAAAACAAATATGTGACGTGTTCTTAGAGGGTAACCGGGTAGAGGCCTTGCTAGATTCAGGAAGTTTAGTTACCCTCGTGAAAGCTGGGTTAGTGAACCCCTTAAAGGTCCAGCAAATACCTATTGGGGTAACTTGCATACATGGGGATACCCAACATTATGTCACTGCTGAAGTGAATATAGAAACTTGTTGTGGGTCAGCAATTGTTAAAGTAGGACTGGTCCCCACCTTGGTGCATGAGGCCATAATACGGAGGGATTTTCCTCATTTTGGAAACTGTGGGAATCACGTTTATCAACAGATGTGAGAAGTAAAGAGCTAGTTGATAATACCGGTGATTTTACGGATGTACATGTGTCTTCTGAACTTTCTGGCCCTTTGTCTTTTTCTAGTTTGGCTGGGGAAGTGACAGATGGGGAGTCCAGTGAGGACCCTCTTGCTGGGAACAGAGACATAGTAGTTAGAACTGAAAGCGTGCCTGACCTGGAGGTAAAAAAGGATCTGTTTGCGTCTGAACAGTTAAAGGATCCTACCTTAATAAAGGCTAGAGAGAATGTTAAGATTGTTAATGGGGAACCTGTGGTACCAGGTGACAGGATTATGTATCCCCACATGGCCATCTGTAATGAGCTCTTGTACCACATTGTCAAAAGGGGTGAGGATGTGGTGGAACAGCTGGTAGTTCCCCAACCTTATTGGAGAACGGTACTAGATTTAGCTCATAGTCACGTTACAGCAGGACGTTTAGGGGCAGAAAAAAACCACTGAAAGAGTTTTACAAAGGTTCTTTTGGCCAGGGGTTTATAAAGAAGTGTCTGAATATTGTTCTTCCTGTCCTGAATGCCAGTATCATGCCCCTAGACCCCATTTTAGGAGCCCACTAGTTCCCATGCCTATTATAGAGGTCCCGTTTGACAGAATAGCCATGGATTTCGTGGGGCATTTATTAAAGTCCGCTCGGGGCCATCAGTATATCCTGGTAATAATGGACTATGCCACTTGATATCCTGAGGCTTTCCCTTTACGCACTATCACAACCAAGGCGATAGCTAGGGAGCTGTTGCAGGTTTTTAGTAGAGTGGGAATACCAAAAGAAATTTTGACTGACCAAGGTACTCCATTTATGTCAAGGATCATGAAAGAATTGTGCAAATTATTTAAGGTAACTCACCTCAGGACGTCCATCTACCATCCCCAAACTGATGGGTTGGTGGAAAGGTTTAATAAAACATTAAAAAGTATGTTAAAAATGGTTGTTGATAGAGATGGGAAAAACTGAGATTGTTTGTTGCCCTACTTGTTAATGGCCATCATAGAAGTTCCTCAATCCTCTACTGGGTTTTCTCCATTTGATTTGTTGTATGGTAGACACCCCAGAGGGCTGTTGGACATTGCCAAAGAGACGTGGGAAGGACAGCCCACTCCTTATAGAAGCGTTATTGAACATGTAACACAAATGCAGGATAGGATTGCAGCCGTGGAACCTATTGTCAGAGAGCACATGGAACAGGCCCAAAGTGCTCAACAGAGGGTATATAACCGGAGTGCCAAGATACGGGAATTTGCTCCTGGAGATAGAGTTTTTGTTTTGGTGCCCACTGTGGAAAGCAAGTTCCTAGCTAAATGGCAGGGTCCATTTGAGATTAGGGAAAAAGTGAATGAGGTTAATTACAAAGTATTCCAACCGGGAAAGAGAAAACCCGAACAAATCTACCATGTTAACTTAATCAAACCCTGGAAAGATAGGTTGTCTCTGTCAGCGGAGCTTTGCCTTTCGGTGTCTTCACCTCGGTTGCTTCCCGCAGTAAAGGTGTCAGAGACATTATCAGCTGATCAGAACAATCAGGTTAAAGAATTTCTCATCCAAAATAGGGAGATATTTTCAGAGCTACCTGGCCGAACGACCATAATAAAACATGACATTGTCACAGAACCAGGGGTCAGGATCCATTTAAAGCCATATAGGATTCCTGAAGCTCAGCGAGAAGCTGTTTCTAAAGAAGTTAAAAACATGTTAGAACTTGGAGTCATAGAGGAATCTAACAGTGAGTGGTCCAGTCCCATAGTTCTCATCCCGAAACCAGGCGGTAGCATACGCTTCTGTAATGACTTTTGAAAGTTAAATGAGGTGTCCAAATTTGACGCGTACCCCATGCCCTGTGTGGATGAGCTTATAGAAAGGCTGGGAACAGCCAGGTTTCTCACCACGTTGGACCTGACCAAAGGTTACTGGCAAATACCTTTATCTGATAGCGCAAAAGAAAAAACAGCCTTTTCGGTTCCGGAGGGGCTATACCAGTATAAGATGTTACACTTTGGGTTGCATGGGGCTCCAGCAACCTTTCAACGGGCAATGGATAAAATTTTGAGGCCCCATAGAAAATATGCAGCTGCCTATTTGGATGATGTGGTAATTCACAGTACGGACTGGGGGTCCCATTTGGTTAAAGTACAAGCAGTACTGGACTCAAACAGAGAAGCAGGGTTAACTGCTAACCCAAAGAAGTGCTGCCTCGCAATGGAGGAGGTTAAATTCTTGGGCTTCACCATAGGTAGAGGTCTGATTAGGCCCCAATTGAATAAAATTGATGCTATTCAAAACTGGCCTCGTACAGTGAATAAAAAACAGGTAAGGGCTTTTTTGGGTATAACTGGGTACTATAGACGATTTATTCCTAATTTTGCGACCACAGCAGTGCCTTTGTCAGACCTTACCAAAGGGAAGCAGTCAAATATGGTGAAATGGAACCCTAACGCAGAAAAGGCATTCCAAGCATTAAAAGTGGCTTTGTGTTCACAACCTGTATTGATAACACCAGATTTTTCAAAAGAATTTGTTGTACAGACGGATGCCTCAGAGGTAGGCATAGGGGCTGTGTTGTCCCAAGCCAGAGATGGGGATGAACACCCTATAATTTATTTGAGTAGGAAACTCAATGAGCATGAAAAAAGGTATGCCATTGTGGAAAAGGAGGCTTTGGCCATTAAGTGGGCATTAGATACCTTGTGATATTATCTCTTGGGGAGACAGTTCAGACTAGTGACAGATCACGCCCCTTTAAAATGGATGTATGTAAACAGAGGTCAGAATGCTCGTGTAACTAGATGGTTTTTAGCATTGCAGGATTTTAAGTTTACTGTCGAACATAGACCGGGTACACAATTGGCCAATGCAGATGCATTGTCCCGCATCTTCTCTTTGGGGGCAACAAGTTTTCCGGCCCCTAGGTCGAAACAGGGGAGGGGGATATGTGACAAGAACACTGGAATAGTGTTTGAGGGCAGGTATGTTTGTCCCAGGTTCTTGTCTTACATGTTTTAGAAAATAAAAACTGCTAGGAAAATGTTTTGTTTTGTTAGAACCTTTTCAGTTTGCTGGAAAAACTGGACAAGTGCCCTGAGAGAGAGAGAGGGCAAGTTCCAGACATTGGGCCCAGTTCAGATCTTTGGCCTCACAGAGGGCTAATCAGGGCTTTCAGCTGTGCAAGATCCTTATAGGGCTGCTAGCCTGATTAGTGGGTGCAGACTGCCTGAGGAGATTGGAGAATCTCTGTGAGAGAAACAGGCTTCCTTGTACAAGTGAGCCATACAGTATTGACTGGAAAACTTAGTGTTTTTGTTTAGAGACAGTTTGGAACGTCTTGGAAAGGTAAGGTATTTTCTTTTGATGTTTGTTTTATTTTCTGTTTAATAAAACTGGTTGCGGCCAGTTGCACCACAAACTGGACTTGTATGATTTCTCAGCTGCTGCTTGCTGCCATCTACTCCAGGAAACAGCACCCTGTTCCCCTACAGTGTTACAATATATATATATATATATATATATCCACCTACATAAAAAACACATTAAAAGACACACAAAAAAAACATACAGCAGGCAACATAATGTGCACAGATATATGTGCAAAAGGTGCTTAAAGTGCATGATGGAGATCTCATTTTAAAAAAACAGCATAACTCAAAGTCCCTGTTAAGCCCCCTTGGTACAAGGGTTCTCAACTCATGAATCCATCTAATTTCAGATAGGGCTAGGTGCTTATCTATGTCCCTAGACCTCCATCTTGGGGTAACCTGTTGTATTCCCCAAACTCCCCTAATTTTTTTTAAATAGCATTCCTTGAAGTTATGCACCTTCTTAAAGTGTGCTGAAACAGGTATGAGCTATATGCATCATTGCTTGGAGAGTGCTAAAATGGAGAGAGAAAAAGGTACCAGCCAGTCAGCTCAAACTGTTATTTTTCAAACACAACCTGTAACATGGTAGTTAGGAGCTGATTGGCTGGTACTTTATCTCCACCCACTTTTTCACTCTCCAAGTGATGACGCATCTAGCCCTGTCTCTCAAGGTCTTTGTGTATATTATACACATGTTACGCAAAACTGACCTTAAGACACCTAGAGGTCTCTCCCACATAAAAAACACCACATGCACATTCCAGGACATAAATAACATTCCTTCGCTTAACACCTGTACTTTACTGAACTCCCTAATAGGGTAATTTTTGTTGTTTATCTTAAAGTCTACTTCTGGATTTTACTGTCCTACACATTGATCCAATTTTACAACGGTGGAACCAGAGGCGGATTGGCCATAGGGTTTAGAGGGAAGATTCCCGGTGGGCCGATGCACCCGTGGGGCCTGTTTTGTTTGAGGACATGTGGTCCTTTTTATAGACATAATGAATAAGATGCAAAATAATTTGCATATATGAAAATTACTTTGCCACTTAGCCTGTGATTGCAGATGATCTAGTGTATGCTCTGTCTGCCTGCTTGGCTGACATATAAGATTGAGTGAATAGTGATTGGAATACGGTTGGTGTAATAAGCAAGAAAATATATCTTTCTAAAGAATGATATAGTTTCCTAAATTCTGAAGGTGTATCATATAATGTGCTCATAATATTTAATTTTATTTCTTTTTTACTTCCCCCTTGGTGCTGGACATGCCACTATCTGGAAAGTCATGGGGGGAGGGTGCTGCTGCCATGGCCCATGGCTAGACCTTTCACCTCTGGTGCTGCCCATGTGGGGCCACTAGTACAATTTTTTCCAGGGACGCTTTTTGTTCCCAATCCGCCCCTAGGTGGAACCCTTTTGTTTAGACAAAGTGTGCAAATAAAAGGGTTCAATCGTTGTGTAATTTACTTGATATGTAGGACAGTAAAATAGGGATAACTGGCAAGGTCCATTATGCTTCTGATGAAGGACCCACATGGTCTGAAACACGTTAAGCAGGACTTTGTGTGCTGAAAAACTCCTGGTAGCTGACTCACAGTTTAGGTTTCTGTATGATGGGCTGGCTATCCAGGAACCCAGTCCTCCGTTTGATCCCCATTTCCATCTGGGAACTGAAAGGATATCATGAACTGTTGCTGCTTGCCTGTGTGGAGTATTTTAATCACGTTGTTTTCTTCCATGTTATTGTAAGGGCATTTGTGTTTTAAATATCCAATTTTATAAGGATCTCTCCACTATTTTGTCTTTTCCTCCGTTTCTCTCCAACCCCCCCCCCCCCCCCCCCCATTGATGCTAAGTGCACAGGGAAGAAAGTGACTTTTTCCCACAGATATATAAAGGAGGATTAAAAGTGAACCTTATGAACGCTGTGAATTGTTGCAGTCTGCCTATGTGAAGAATTTTATCCAAGCTGTTTTCTACTACATATTCTTAAGTGCATTTGCATATAAAATATTCTGTTTTAAAAGGACTACTGTACTATGTTTGTCCTTCCCTCTGTGTCTCGCTAATTGTTGCCAAGCACACAGGGCAGGAGAGACATATGTCTTCACAGATACTGTATACTAAGGTGGACATTGAGGAGAATATATGTGTTATTTCTTGGCAATCTACATTTGAAAACCCTTCAACTGCTCCTGATGGAAAAACTCTAGAGCCTATGGTGATTTATTTGAATATATATCAATTCAGGAATTTATATATCTATACATGTGGATGTGGAGAGCACTAAATCAGTTTGTGCTACCCCATTGAAGCTACCCCATTTGAAGCTACCCCATTTGAAGCTACCCCTTTGAAGCTACAGCGCTTTAACTGCAGAAGACAGATGCTGCTCACATCCTATGGAGCTGCCTACCATAATGCATGGAAAAATGCACAATGCAAGCTAATTGAATCTGTCCCACGGTCTCCTTCTGAAGAATTCAGAAAGCAAAACTACTTAACATCCTGTGAGCCACAGGGATGTACGGTGAGGTAAATAGTTGAGGAGGCACTGGCTAGTTCCATAGCCAGATTTACACACAATATATTAACCAAAGATTTCATGTAGGCATTATACATAGGTGCAGAGGTACAAATTCCTGGAAATTTGGTGAGTTTTGATCCGAGATGTGTGGAAAAGATAGACAGGGGAGGCACTGCCTCATATGTCATAGATTTTTTTACGCCAGAGTTTTGACCATAAAAATGATTAGAATAATACAAAGAAGATATTTCTAACATATTCTTTGTATTTTTCATATCCTTTATATAGTCAAAACTTTGGCACAAATGTTAGTATGACAGAAAAGGCTCTACCTGACCTGCCTCACCTCACTGCACGTCAGTGATAAGCCCAGTTACCTAAAATATGTCCAGCCAATCAGAACCAGTGTCTCATCCATCCTAAAAGATCAGGACCACAGTGAAGTAGCATGGGCTGTTAATGAAGTGAAGGGTGTTGATTTTTATTATTTATTTATTTCTTTTTTTACAAATTCCGCCAGACAAGGTCAAACTGCCTATAGATTATAAAAACAGGCAGATTTCTGGCAGTTTTCCAGTGAATTGACTTTAAATCATGTGGTTGCAGAAAACCAGCATCTGGACAGAACCGTTCCTTACTAAACTTAGCAATATCTCTCTTTATGCTAAATAAAATCCTTAATTAGAATCATCAAACTCTTCTTTCAGATGGGCAATTGATTTAAATATCTAGGAGTCATATACGAAGGATGAACCAAAACAAATTTAAAGTACGTTATCAACAGTAGCTGATATGGGGATTGACAGGATATAAAATATTATCCATAATAATGAAAAACATAAGTTCATAATACCACTTCTATCACTCCTATAAGTCACCAAACTGGACTAGGACCCTCTCCAAAGTGTGTCCATAAGGTACACTCTAACAGCAAAGATTAACAGACAATATTGTCAGTCCCCGGTAGTCTACAAGCACTCAGTCCTCAGCTGCTCCAGGGGTTGTCCATAGGGTGATACACACTGCAGATGTAGTTCCAATGGAGTTTAGCAAAGTCCAAACGTTATCCAGAAATGGTATTCTGGAGTCCATATAGTAAAGATCCATGTGGCATAAAAAGTCTGGGCTCAAGTATGCCACATGCCATTTTCTAACAGGTATTTATAAGGGGATCTGTGACACTGTATACATATGCTCCTGAGGAAGCTGGGGTGCTACACATAGCTGTTTTAACAGAGGATGGGGCCCGTGCACAGATTCCGGGTGGGCCCCCTCCTCTCCACAGCACAGTAGGCTCTGGCATTGTGCCAGATTCTACTGTGCATGCACAGGTCTCCGCCGGAAACATGGTGTCTGCCATGTTCTGAAGACTAATCACTACTGCTCATGCATAGTGACAATTTTAGCAGTGATTTTTTTTTTTTTTTTTTGCTGTGGTTGCAGCACCGATATGGGACCCCAGAAAGACAAGTAATAAAACATGGGTGCAATGTGTGCGGTGTGGGCACCCTGGACCCAGGGACCCATGTGCACCGCACACATTGCACCCATTATAGTAAGACTAATGGTGCTACAACCAAGTACAGTATCTGTTTAGTACTCAGCATTGGACCTCAGCTTTTTCTAGAGGTCCTCTCTCACCCCCTTTTTGCAATATGTCATTGCTAAATGCAAATCGGTCAGCATTTGCAGAGAAGTATACAACAAAATGCATTTATGTCCAACTCTGCATGTGCCCCGGTGTGCAGAATGGGGCAGGACTGGCAAGCTATGTTAGGAGAACCCTAAAGGGTCTCTTGTTATAGTTTGATAAGGCCAGCCATGCTTAATGGTTATCATTTTTGTAGGCAGTAAACAGCTCAGGATATAGCAGTGGTTCTAGTTACTCAAAAAGGACAATGCCAATGTTTTTATTTATTACATTTTTTTAAAAAAATAGTAAAGACAAATGCTGGAGCTGACATCATCATCATCAGCATGCATCTTTGCACCAGCTATTTTAATGGGTCGTTTGAGGGGAGAGAAAAGGAGGAGGGTAAAGGCCCGTACACATTAGACGACGTTGTCTAATGTTTCCCCCTCCCGGGCCGGCCGGTCGGTGGCCGACTGTACACATTGAGCGATATGACCGCTCATATCACTCAGTCACATCACGCCTCCGCCAGCCCTGCATGCAGGTAGTGGACGACAGTCCAGATGCTGCATGCATGCCCTACCAACAGCGACGATCACTGGCAACCCGCGGACGTCGCTGGCGGCATACACACTTGCCGATAAAATGAGCGACGTCACTCAGGGAGGGGGAAAATGAGCGACGCCGCTCATTTTATCGGCAAGTGTGTATGGGCCTTAAGGGACAGACTGATGCTTTAAAAGCACTGGAAACACCCCTGAGTATGTGGCCACACCCCCATCATGTCATGGCCATGACTCATCTGCTTTCTATTCCAACTTAAACAGATGCAAAGTTGAATGATGTGATATAACTCACGATAGTTCAGATTTGCAATTTATATAATAGATGCCATCAAGTGGACACAACGGCATTGTTTGTCATCTTTGCCTTGAGTGCCAATGCATACAGTATATTCCAAAGATTGAGAAAAACCCTTGTTTCAAAAGATTACCAGCTTTATAAGAGTCACATTATAGCTAATTGCTGATGCAGAGGATAATTTAATACTCTTATTAACAGTAAATGTATTTAAGGGACAAATTCAATTAGCCATGATAATTTCCGCAGCGTGACGTCACACGCAGCCACTGTGATCTGAGACATGGCGGGTAGCCCCCTGCCAATGCACAAGAGCTGCGCAGGCAGGGAGCAACTCACCGGGTGCAAAAGCATTGCTGCCGTGCAATGCTTTTGCACCCTTGCGTGCAGGGCCGGTGCAAGGTTTCTGGGCATCCTAGGCAAAATTTATCCTATCACCCCATCCCGTCACCTGTGCCTCGGTTTCTCTGTGCTGTCCCCTCTCCCCATTCATCAGCTGTATCCTAGCTCCTATGTACCACATCCCCCCATTCCGTCACCTGTGTCCCGGATCCCCTGTCCCGCTTGTCCTAATCCCATCGCCTGTATCCCAGCTCCTCTGTACCACCTCCCCCCATCCCGTCACCTGTGTCGAGAGTACTGTGCCGCTTTCTCCCATTCTGTCATCTGTATCCCGACTCCTCTGTGCCACTTCCCCCTTCCCATTATCCATTTTCAAGCTCTTCTGTATCGCTTTCTCCCATTCCGCCACCTGTGTCCCGGCTTCTCTGTGCTGCTTCCCCTATACCATCACCTGTTTCCTGTCTTCTTTGTGCTGTTTTCTCCCATCCTGTCACTTGTGTTCCAGCTCCTTTGTGACGCTTCCCCCCAACCTGTCACCTGCAACTCTGCACCTCTGTGCCACTTCCCCATCACCTGTATCCCAGATTCTCTGTGTTACCTCCTCCTATTATGTCACCTGTGTCCCGGCTCCTATTTGCAGGTTCCCCCTATTCCGTCATCTGTATCCTGGCTCCTCTGTGTCACTTCCCCCCATCCCATCACCATTTTCCAGCTCTTCTGTGCCGCTTTCTAGCATTCTGTCACCTGTATCCCGGATCCTCTGTGCTGCTTCCCCTATCCCATCACTCGTTTCCTGTCTTCTTTGTGCCATTTTCTCCCATCCTGTCACCTGTGTTCCGGCTCCTCTGTGATGCTTCCCCATAACCCTATCACCCGTATCCCAGCTTCTCTGTGCCACCTCCTCCCATTGCATTACCTGTGTCCTGGCTCCTATTTACAGCTTCCCCCATTCTGTCATCTGTATCCCGGCTCCTCTGGACCACTTCCCCCCATCCCGTCACCTATATCCCAGCTCTTCTGTGCCACTTACCACCCATCCCATTATCTGTATCCCGGCTACTCTATGCCGCTTACCACCCATCCTGGCTCCTTTGTGCTGCACCTGGGCCTTGTTACTGGGGGGTCTATTCATCAAGAAAATGAAAACTGAATTGTTACTTATCACTATACATCACATTGCTGTGATGTATAGCTATAATAAGTAGCAATTCATGTATACTCACCCTTCCGATGAAGCGCTGCTGAATCCAGGAGTCCAGCAGGGACAGCTTCTCCAGGCAGTCCCCTCTCCGATGCGCGGAGTCAGCCGGCGGTTCCCTCCACGCATGCGCTTCCTGTTGACCTCCCGGCAGGCCACAGTGGTTGCTGGGAGGTCAGGGGGCAGAGCCAGCACCGGGTGCGACACAGAGAGCAGGGAAGTATTGAGCTTCCCTGCCGTCTCTGCACCACAATTCAGGTTACACCATCCTGAAATGGCGAACCTGACAGTGATGTCAGGAGGGGAATGGAGGTAGCACGAAACCACACACTGAGAGTTATATAGTGGAAGTAGCACGGTCCCCCAGCAGCACAGAGTATATCAAGAGATGCATAATGTGCTGCGCTATATAAGAAACTGTAAATAAATCGATTTCACAGGGGCACTGACATGATGTGAGGAGGGGAATGGAGGAAGAAGCCACAGACTGAAAGTTGTATAGTGGGAAGAGCAGAGTCCCTTGGAGGACCAAAAAGGGGCCCGGCCACTACACAAAGTGGGTCAGGGAAGCAAGATATACCTATATACTAGATCTCCAACCAACGTAAATTAACGAACAACTATAATTTTAATTCTCCATCCTCACCCCAGAGCGAAGTACGGGTATCCAGCTAGTATATATATATATATATATACATATATATATATATATTGTAGTGATTTTCTTTTCTATCTGCTAATGAAACTTAACATAATCAGCTTAAAGATTTTAGTCATTATTTACAGTTACAATAGATAGTAGTTGTTTAAAAGGTTTCTATTATATCTGTTCACAATGTAAATAATATATAGCATGCTGCATTTAATATGTCTTTTCTTTTTAGAAAAGCTGCCTTAATACTCAGTTTGGCACATGGCAGAGTATTCTCAGACATTATGGAGATTTGCACTTTGAATTGACATATTCTCTTGGCCAAACTCCCTTTCTCAGTAAGCAAATTCTTTGTGAATGATTAGATTAGACTGTTGTGTCTTGTGCGTATACTAAGGCTTACTTGCCAACATATTGTATGTTTTGCAAGCATTTTTTAAGTTCACTGCAGTACGACTTTCTTCCTACAGGCATTTCATGGTTGACACTCAAAGATCTGTCAGGGTCATCCTTATGCAATGTCATTGACTTTCTTTCTTGAAGTTTTTTTCCTTAGATGCACATACGTTAATCTTCCTCAGTTGCCAACACTTCATAGCATCACTACTTTCAGCCTTTAATGTTGTAAGAAGCATTGACAGAAATAAAGAATGATAAACATAAGCATGTAACGGATGAGTTTCCTATTTTCTTTTAGAAGCGGAAAAGATTTGACAGTAGCATGGTCTTCTGTCATATCTTGCATCTGACACCTGTAGCTATGAACAACTGAAAGTGAAGTTACCACACTTTTATTTAACACAACTAGAGGGCAAATATTTATTTCAGTCAGTACTGTATAAGAGGTGACCATAAAGACTTGTTTAAAATTTTTGATCTGAATTATACTGAATAGAGATTTTGAATAGACTTGTGATAGTCAATATAGTTGAGAAATCGGATTGGAATTTTAAAGTGGAATTGTTACCTATAGTTTTTATAAAATTTGCTATGGACCAATGATATTACTGAAGCATTGACTGACTGATATTATTGAGGACTGATTAATATTTATGAGGTACTGAATTCTGTTTTACCATCATGTTTGTGAAGCCGACAAAGTTATAGTGCTTTACATACGTTAGTAGCATGTTGGCATGTCGGATTCACCTCATGATGCCTCCTTCTGATAATCAAATTTCTGAATGTCGATCACACATATCTATGCCCTTTATAGGACACAACTGCAAACAAGGCTGCTGATATCAATTTACTAACATGTCCAAAAACAGACCTCTGGTAAATTTAACAATAAGTGAACATTAAATAAGTGAAGTAAGTTTGCATGGCAAGAAAAAGGGCAGTGTTGTAAGATGAAAGAATTAATTTATAGTTGAGGAAGTCGACATACTGTAGGATTGACATCTCTTTCACAAGAGTTCAGAATTGTACACTAGGAGTGGAATGTGGGCTAGATTTACTAAGCAGCTGCATTTGGAAGCTGACGATTGTGTGAGAACCACACCTAGACCTTGTAGGCTGTGCTCTGTGTACAATATAAAGGGTTTCATGAAGTCTGCATAGTCCATTATTAAGGCTTCCATCAGTGCTAATATACAAAAGCTGTTTCATGGTGTTCCCCTCATGCTGCTATTTTGGTTTTACTTGTAGTGGTTACCCCCATCTCACCAGAGCAAAGGTGTGGAGGGGTTTTGTGTCACCACAATTTTTTGGGAGTACAGAGGCCAGAGTGTGCATCTTCTGATGCAGCTTCACTGGCCCCAGAATCCTAAACTGAGTGTTACTCAGTTGCAGGGGCGGATTGGGAACAAAAAGCGGCCCTGGAAAAATTTGTACTAGTGGCCCCGCATGGGCAGAAACAGAGGTGAATGGTCTAGCCATGGGCCATGTCAGCAGCACCCTCCCCCCAAGTCTTTCCAGATAGTGGCATGTCCAGCTTCAAGGGGGAAGTTAAAAAGAAATAAAATTAAATATTATGAGCACATTATATGATACACCTTTAGAATTTAGGAAACTATATCATTCTTTAGAAAGATATATTTTCTTGCTTATTACACCAACCGTATCCCAATCACTATTCACTCAATCTTATATGTCAGCCAAGCAGGCAGACAGAGCATACACTAGATCATCTGCAATCACAGGCTAAGTGGCAAAGTAATTTTCATATATGCAAATTATTTTGCATCTTATTCATTATGTCTATAAAAAGGACCACATGTCCTCAAACAAAACAGGCCCCACTGGTGCGTCGGCCCACCGGGAATCTTCCCTGTAACCCCTATGGCCAATCCGCCTCTGCTCAGTTGAATGATGCTCACATTAGTGATCCAATGTTGCATTTTTGGATGCAGCAACGGATCACAGAAGCTGGTAGGAGGTAACTTTTTACACATGATGCCTCCTACAGCTTTAGCATAATTTAGCAGTAGTTACTGCTTTGCGTACAAGAAAGAATAAGGCCCATATTCGATCATTCTTCTGTTTTAAACCAAAGAAGGAGCTTTTGTCCCCCACATATACAATCTCCAGCTATGAGTACTACCTTGGTGATGGCAATCGCGTCGGAATTTGTTGAAACTAACTTATTCCCACATTGCACATCTGTACCAGTGCATTCCCCTCTTTATCCATCACAAAGTCCTAGAAGCACATTTCCAAAGGTTTTACTTCCATACTTACTACAGGGGCTGGCACAGGATGTGCCCTTTGCGCAGCGATGGTGCATCTTGATCATTAGCCACAGCATCTACTTGTACCTGATGGAGAATCAAAGTACATCTTGTGAAATAATTTCTAACCAGATTTGTAGCAAGGGGACATACCTTGTCCTCATGACAAAATGATTCCGAAACCCTTGGTTGGTTTTCGCAAGGGCCATGTGGCAAAGTTCTCCATCAACTCCTGGAGCGCATTTACAGTATGAATTTGGAAATAGAAACAAAGTAAACAAGCATTGCCAGGGGATACCGAGTGGTGGATGATAGGCTGTTAAAAGGGTGACAATTAATAGGTCAACCGGGTCAAAAGGTCAACAGGGTCAAAAGGTCGACAGTACAAAAAGTCAACAGGTACATTAAGTTCACCAGTTCGAAAGGCGACATGAAAAAGGTTGACAAACAGATGGTCGGCAAGTTTGTAGGGTTTTTCATGTTTTTACAACTTTTTATACATTTAATGTCCATGTCACAAACTATTACCTTTAAGTAACATTGTTTAAAAACACAAATAACACAAAAAAAGAAAAGGTCAACTTTTTTGTGTCCATCTTTTCCATGTCGACCTTTTGCCTCTGTAGACCTTTTATACCTGTCAACATTTTCTACTGTTGAACTTTTATATATTTTGACCCTGTCGACCTTTTGAATGTTGATACTAGGGTATCAACCTATTGACTATAGAGTATACCTTTTAACTGTATATCTATTAACCCACACCCAGTTGTCTGCAGATGACATGCCCCCATTAATATCTTCAAGTATCTTGAGGACATCATTCAGGGTATTTTTCTCTTCTTCTGGTCTAAAGGGGATGGTCTAACTTGCTTCCCTTTCCAACATACTCAAGACTAGCTGTAGCTTCAGTTCTGAAGGCACAATAAAACATATCCCTCAAGGGGTTTGGTGTGGCATCACAACGGTCGT
The DNA here is from genome assembly GCF_028390025.1 of Pseudophryne corroboree. NCBI lineage: Eukaryota > Metazoa > Chordata > Amphibia > Anura > Myobatrachidae > Pseudophryne > Pseudophryne corroboree. Next base: position 853,225,519 of record NC_086444.1, on the reverse strand, counting down.
GATGCTGGTGATCACATGACTGACAGTGGCATCCTGATATTGAAGATCCCGTCATCGGAGGGAGTAAGTATTTGTAGCCTCCCCCTTCCCTTACCCTAACCCTCCAGGGATGGCAGCTAGGGCTATCCCTCCTGAGGCGGCAGCTATGGCTAACCCTTGGGGGGGGTAGTGCCTAACCCTAACCCCCCTAGTCCCTAACCCCCCCAGGCCCTAACCCTAAAATTAACCCCAATACTTACTTTCGGTTTTTTGGCTGTCAGTGTTTCAGTGCTGGTCTCCTGAGTGGTGTTGGGTATGTCTGCATCATTCACATGACCGCCGGCATCCCGACAGCTGGGATGCTGAATGTATCTCCCTCAAGACACACTTTCCAGTCCACCATTCTCATTTTCAAGCCATCATACTAGGGAAAGCTTGTACTTGAACTTGAAACTGGACGGCCTTAAGTAAGTTTTGTTGAAGAACCAGATTCACAGGTACTCTGCTTAGTGCAGGCTGGGACTGGATGCTGTAGAACCAATGAAGCAGCAACTAGGCTTTTGGGTTGGTGCTGAATGCTATGAGAACAGTGGAACTACAGCTAAGCTCCAGACTGACACCAGTGATTCTGGATGCTGTGGTAGCAACGGAACGGCAGCTTGACACTGAGATGGAACTGGAGATTCTGGATGCTGTAGTGACAATGGGTCTACAGCTAAACCCTGAGTTGATACCAGTGGCAGTGGACACTGCGATGACAGCGAGACTGTGGCTGAACTGGACTGGATTTGGGCTCGGGCTTAAATGGACTGGATCTGGGCTTGGACTGGACTGTACTGGAGTAAATCCAGGCTAGGGCTGAACAAGACTGAACCTGGGTTTGGACTGAACCAGAGTAAATCCAGGCTTGGACTGAACTGGACTGGATCCGGTCTGGAGCTGAACTAGACTGGATCTGGGCTTGGAATGAACTGGACTGGATCCAGGCTTGAGCTAAATTAGATTGTATCCGGTCTTGAGTTCAACCTGACTGGATCCATATTTTAACTGCACCAGATTGAATCTGGAGATAGAAAACCTGAATGGAACTGACAGTGCAGCTTGAAAGTAACTGCACTGGTATGTACTAGATACTAAGTGTAGTGCTGTGGAGATCAGGTATTACAGAACACAGTAAGAACTTTGTTAGACTTCAATCTGACTGAGTATATCTGAGTCTGGATAGTGTGGAATGATTGCAGGATAGTGGTAGAAGGATTATATGCTGCTGGGCGCTGGTATAATGGCTAGAAGTAGAGGTAGAGTATTTGCGTAATCATATGTTAACTTGCTGTGGAATCAGGCATTAACAGCGTGCCAAGGTTCAGGATCTTTAAAGCAGAGTGAGTAATGTACTGCAGCAGCACTTGATAGAAGGTCTGTGATTAACACTGAAATCAGGATCCTGCAGGTTCGAGGCACAGATGGATTCTCTGATAGATAATTAGCCTGGAGTGAGGTTTATCAGTCAATACAGGCAGGTACAGTAGGTAAAAACGAAGTTCACCAAAGGAGGTCATATGTATCAGTTTATTAAAATACACTGTTATAAATACAATTTATCACACAACATGTAAAATTTCATGTTTTGCATATTAAAAACTCCAGCTCAAAAGATTATACTCAGCATCTAAAAAGTGCAATTGTCCTTTAAAAAGTCCCATTGTCTGTAATGAGGTATTTAAACTACCTCCATTTGCAATAAAGCTCCAATTAATGGGATGTAGCAAGTGCATCAATTTTGAATGGAGCCAGGGGTACCCCAGTCCAGTTAGTTAGATCTCTGAGCCTTAAGCAGCCTCCGTGGATGATAGTACAAAGTGAAGAGGGAGAATGGCAGACAACCTAGGTAGCTGTCATGGCACTATGCTCGACCTGGTGTTTACTATGATGTGCACTGGTGAGTAGCAATATGACAGGAGGGCTGATCAATTCCTCTTACCCTCTTTCTCGGCAGCAGCTAATCCTTAGTAGCAGTGGCAAAGATGGTCACAATTTGTATATAGAAATAGTGCTTGTCAATTGGATCAAATCAGGGCAGAGTAACAATGCTGGAGGTGATAGTCCTGATAGTCCTTATGCGTTTCTCTGCCAGGTGGCAGTTTTGTCTGTATAGTATTTCTTTTGGCAGAACAGTGGTGCCAAGTTAGGTGCTGCATTTGTTTAATCAGTTTGATTTAATTGGTATTCCTGGTCATATTTAAATAAAAATGTAAACTGTGCTAGGGACTATTTTAACTTGTAAGAACACAGGCATTTGCTAGGGCTGTAGACTAGAAACTAGTTAGCTCGGGTTTCTGTAGTCAGAGATCAAAGGCTGAAGTCTGTATACAATTACTGTAGCTGAATCTGAGTGGAACGCTGTTATCAGCTGGCTTCACAGAAGAGAAACTCAGCAAAGCAGGATTCTGTGGTAACCAGAAAACTATGTAACAAACTCTGGAGTCAGAAACAGCAGGATAGCTTGCTCCGAGCAGGAGCTTGGAAAGAAGAATAACTATCAGGGATGAGACTTGTTGCACTAGCGTTGGACTAATGGTCAGGGAGGCCTTACTTAGGAATTGTAGCTCTTTGATAGGTTCCTGGTGTCAGATAAGGTAAGGAGCACTCTAACTGAAGGATTTCAGTCAGCTGACATACTCAAAGATGTCCATGCATCCATTCACAAACAAGGACAAGCAGAAAACCTGACCTGTGTGACAGGTAGCAAAGGTAAGTCCCAAAGCAAATACTTATAACATGAGTAGTGGCAGTCAGGATCGTGACACTCTGCTTACTTATTGTCAGATGACATCCTGCTGACTACGCCAAAAGTGCTTACCTCAAGAAAGCTTTTAGGATGGATTCCACACCTGGTGATTGTTTAAAAGTGTGATGCCAGTCCTTACAAATGCCTGAGATATTTCTTCAAGAAATAATGGAAAGGAGAGTATGTTTACCTCCATTCCTCTCTGTTCACAGCCGGACACTTTAGCCTATAACAAGACCAGCCATTCTCAGGGTAGAGTGGAAAATTAGTTTTCTACTACAGCATAAACTAAAGACTTTAAGAAACATTATGATACAACACTTTACAGTATTTGGTATATTTCCTAAAAGACGATTTGGGTCAATGTTATCAATTTTTTGTCGATGCTGGGTAAATTTTTTATAAATTTTGTGTTTCAGAGTCTAAATCACATGCTTACTTTTATTTTTCAGTAGGTTGTGTCATTTATTAATGTAATAGTATGTTAAACCCTGTTACAAGTAAAACGACCATGGCTAAAGAGTTGTAAGGGAATTTAATGACAAGACTGGATTAATTTAGTTTTGTAAGGCCATTTATTTGAGTTGTGCATTTCAGACATAATAACAAGTTGTTTATTACATAACTATCTGTTTAACTTGTATGGAGATGTAGAGGGAAATTATTTCCTGAAAAATTAGGATCTGTGTATTTCCTTTTTTTAATATATGTAAGTTATACTAATGGTATAACTTTTTCAAATTGAGAAAATTTTCTGAAAAGCCTAACCAAAATTGAAACATTTGGGATTTAGTTAGCTGAAAAGAAAGTACACCACCCCAGAGAACCTGGTATGCCTAATAGAAAAATACTTACCCGTGTAAATAAATAAGAAATGAAATTAAGGAAACTCATAGCTTCTGTTGTGGGTAGAAGCAGGCCCACCATCAGGGGGGTGCTGCGGGCACAGATGTCCCAGGCCCGGCCTCTCTGACAGAGAGGAAAGGGCCCAGGCCGCTCATGCTGCCGCGATGCTCCACCCACTTTTCATTACCGAGTTCTGGCTGTCAAAGGAGGGGGAGAGGACGCTGAAAGCTTCTATTGTAAACGTCCCTCCAAAAATGGCCGCAGCCTCAGTGGAGATAGTTATTAAAGAAACTAGAGGAGGCTCCTCTAGTATCTTTAATAACTGTCTCCTCTGAGGCGGCGGCCATTTTGGTACACACTTTTCAATAGAAGCTTGCAGCTACTCTCCCCTCTCCTGTGACAGTGCCAGATCTAGGTCATGAGAAGGGAGCAGAGCTACATGAAATGGAGGGGGCGTAGCTACACGGGACCAGGCTGCAACATCTTCGTCCAGTCTGTGATAGGTAAGTTGAGGGAGAGTGAGTGGGAGAGAGAAAGTGTGTGTGTGTGTGTGTGTGTGTGTGTGTGTGTGTGTGTGTGTATATATTTATTTTGTATGGTTATCTATCTATCTATCTATCTATCTATCTATCTATCTATATATATATGTATATTATTTTTTTTTTTTATATATATTTATTTCTTAATCTATTTATTTAGGGGGGGCCTGCCTATTTTGCGAGTCCTGGGCCCCAGAATTTCTGATGGCGGCCCTGGGTAGAAGCTATAAAAAGATCAGAAGAGAAAGAGAAAAGATAAGAGAAGCAATACCCACATTCCACCACATTCTACCACATTCCAGTGAATCTAACCAGTAAGTATCCTCACAACCTCTAAGAAATAGTCGCTTGCCACACCTGCAACTCTAGATTTTGGGAAGTGCTGCAAAGGATCACTGCATGGGACAGCCTGGGATTACAAGGCCCAATTCACACTGTTCGGATCATGGAAACAAAGCCACTTGCCCTCAGTCCTTCCTTGCCGAGGGGTACACTTTATAGTTCAGGGCTTACTGCATATACCATGTGCAGAATGTGTGGCACCATACTGGGCCTCTGTTATGATATGTTTAGTTCCTCCAATAAATACTTAACACATGCCCCACTCACAGTATTTTGGTGCTTAATTTAATATTACTGCGGCTGAGAGACTCAACGTGAACTCATTGAGTATACATAAGTATTTGACTGAAATCAGCCTCCAGTACTGCAGAAACAAAATAGAGAGCTCATATGAGAGTTTGTATGTGCATCATCACACTCCTGAAGCACCTACTACTTGTGAGTACAAATACAAACATTTCTAGTTAAAATGTACAATAGATCTCATCTATCTGTTACCTACTGAAGGTACAGCACTGTGAAAAAGTTTTAGGTAGGTGTGGAACCAATGAGGCAAAGTAGGAATGCTTTAAAAAATAATAGTGTTAACAGTTTATTTTTTATCAATTATCACAGTGCAAAGTGAATGAACAGAAGAGAAATCTAAATAAGATCAATATTTGGTGTGACCACCCGTTGCATACAAAACAGCATCTAGGTACACTTGCACAGAGTTTTTTAAGGAACTCGGCAGGGAGGTTATTCCAAACATCTTGGAGAACTAACATCAGATTTTCTGTGGATGTAGGCTTGCTCAAATCCTTCTGTCTCATCATGCTATCCCAAACAGACTTATCCATCATGCAATACCATCAAGGAGGCATCTGATTGGCTCCAAAATTATTCTGCAGCAGGACAACAACACCAAACATATAACCAATGTCATACAAACTATCTTCCATGTAAAGAAGAACAAGGAGTCCTGAAAGTGATGATATGGCCCCCACAGAGCCCTGATCTCAACATCAGTCTGTCTGGGATTACATGAAGAAACAGGATTTGAGCAAGGCTACATCCACAGAAGATCTGTGGTTAGTTCTCCAAGATATTTGGAACACAATTCCTGCCAAGTTCCATCAACAACTGTGTGCAATGGTACCTAGAAGAATTGGTGCTATTTTGAAGTCAAAAGGTGGTCACACTAAATACTGATTTGATTTAGATTTCTCTTTGTTCATTCATTTTGCATTTTGTTAATTAATTAAAAAAAACTATTAACACTTCTATTTTTTTAAAAGCATTCTTACTCTGCAGCATTTTTTTCACACAGATCTAAAACTTTTGCATGGTACTGTACCTAGCTTTTTGCCCACTTTACTTAACTGTAAGACTCAACAAACTATGGGGTATATGCAATTAGCGGCGAATCGCGGCAAATTATCGCCGTTTTTTAATTCTACACAATTCGACCGTCCAATTTCGGCAAGTGGTTGCCGAAATTTACCATATTCAATGGAAAATGGATTCGACAGTCCCGTGGGCGAAAAACGGCCGATTTGCCAGATTTTGCGCCATTTAAAAAAACGAAGAAAAACCCGAAAAAAAATGGCGTGGGGTCCCCCCTCCAAAGCATAACCAGCCTCGGGCTCTTCGAGCTGGTCCTGGTTCTAAAAATGCGGGGAAAAAATTGACAGGGATCCCCCGTATTTTTAAAACCAGCACCGGGCTCTGCGCCTGGTGCTGGTGCAAAAAATACGGGGGACAAAAAGAGTAGGGGTCCCCCGTATTTTATACACCAGCATCGGGCTCCACTAGCTGGACAGATAATGCCACAGCCGGGGGTCACTTTTATACAGCACCCTGCGGCCGTGGCATTAAATATCCAACTAGTCACCCCTGGCCGGGGTACCCTGGGGGAGTGGGGACCCCTTCAATCAAGGGGTCGTCGTCCCCAGCCACCCAAGGGCCAGGGGTGAAGCCCGAGGCTGTCCCCCCCATCCAAGGGCTGCGGATGGGAGGCTGATAGCCTTGAGAAAATGTAAAGAATATTGTTTTTTCCTGTAGTACTACAAGTCCCAGCAAGCCTCCCCCGCAAGCTGGTACTTGGAGAACCACAAGTACCAGCATGCGGGTGAAAAACGGGCCCGCTGGTACCTGTAGTACTACTGGGGGGAAAATACCCAAATAAAAACAGGAGACACACACCGTGACAAGTACAACTTTATTACACACTGCCGACACGCACATACTTACCTATGTTGACCCGCCGACTGCCACAGTCTCCGACGATCCGGGGTACCTGTGAAAAAAATTAGACTCACCTCAATCCAGTGTCCGGGAGATAATCCACGTACTTGTTAAAAAAAGAAAACGAACACCCGTACCAGCGGACTGAAAGGGGTCCCATGTTTACACATCAGACCCCTTTCCCCAGACATCAGACCCCACGTGACTCCTGTTACTGAGGTCCCTTCAGCCAATCAGGAAGCGCTACTTCCGTGGCGCTCACCTGATTGGCTGTGCGCGTGTGACCTCAGACCGCATCGCACAGCTCCCTCCATTACTTTCAATGGTGGGAACTTTGCCGTCAGCGGCGGGGTTACCCGCGGTCAGCCGCTGACCGCGGGTGACCCCACCACTAACCGCAAAGTTCCCATCATTGAATATAATGGAGAGGCTTTGCGATGCGCTGTCTGAGGTCACACGCACACAGAGCCAATCAGCAGAGTGCAAGGACGTTGCACTCGCTGATTGGCTGAAGAGACACTTCTGTGACAGCTGTCACGGGGGTGTCTGCATTCGTGGAAAGGGGTCTCATGTGTCAACATGGGACCCCTTTCAGTCCGCTTGGACGGGTGTTCGTTTTGTTGTTTTGACAAGTACGTGGATTTATCTCTGGACCCTGGATCAGGTGAGTATAATTATCTTTTATTTTCAGGTACCCATGGATTCTACTTGGAGAAGAGGACCGACTGCTTCGTGTCAACATAGGTAAGTATGTGTGTGTCGGCAGTGTGTAATAAAGTTGTACTTGTCACGGTGTGTGTCTCCTGTTTTTATTTGGGTATTTTTTTCACAGTAGTACTACAGGTACCAGCGGGCCCGTTTTTCACCCGCATGCTGGTACTTGTGGTTCTCCAAGTACCAGCTTGCGGGGGAGGCTTGCTGGGACTTGTAGTACTACAGGAAAAAACAATATTCTTTACATTTTCTTAAGACTATCAGCCTCCCATCCGCAGCCCTTGGATGGGGGGAACAGCCTCGGGCTTCACCCATGGCCCTTGGGTGGCTGGGGGGGACCCCTTGATTGAAGGGGTCCCCATTCCCCCAGGGTATCCCGGCTAGGGGTGACTAATTGGATATTTAATGCCACGGCCGCAAGGCACTGTATAAAAGTGACCCCCGGCTGTGGCATTATCTGTCCAGCTAGTGGAGCCCGATGCTGGTGTATAAAATATGGGGGACCCCTACTCTTTTTGTCCCCCGTATTTTTTGCACCAGCACCAGGCGCAGAGCCCGGTGCTGGTTTTAAAAATACGGGGGATCCCCTGTCAATTTCCCCCCCGCATTTTTAGAACCAGGACCAGCTCGAAGAGCCCGAGGCTGGTTATGCTTTGGAGGGGGGACCCCACGCCATTTTTTTTCTGAATTTTACCATTCCATCTAGAAAATAAATAAATATTATTTTAAAAAATATATAAATAATACTTGTGCCTCCAAAAAAGACAAACCAAGTACCTAATCCCTTCTAATATAAATAGATATGCTATTATCAATAAAAAAAACACACAAAAAAACATGTTTTAAATTTTTTTTATTAGTTTCACCCACCAAAGTGTGGCGGATTGAAAATGTTGAATTTACTGTCTAAAAGCACTGTTGTCGAATTTCCAAACTTCAATTGAATATACTTTGGTCGAATTGCAGCACTTGTATCATTGCAGAAAAGTCGAATTTGACAAAAGTCGAATTTCAAAAAGTCGAATTTTGAAAGTCCGTTTTTTTGACGGAAAGTACTGAATTGCATTGACGATTTTTTTTTTTGGCGAAAAAGTCCCGAAATTCGACAATTTCGGGAATTCGACCGCAATTGCATATACCCCTTAATCTATTTCTACTATTTATTATAGTGCAATGGATGAACCCATTATCAGCCTTACCCAGTCTGCTCACATATATGCTGACAATCTTAGTTTGGTACTCCTTTCACCTTTAAATATTAATAATTGTCATAATTGACACTGACACTTACCAGGACACTTGTTAAATAATGGAGGTGAGCTTTGACTATTGGCCTCTCTTTTGAGCAATTACAGTTGGACATACCAACTATTATACATAAAACAGTGCCACAACTTCTATCAGATTACTATATCCCATACTGCTCTACATAACCTCTGCCATTATGCTTTCCCAATAACTGAAGGATATACCTAGCAATATGTTACAAGCAGCATAATTAATATCTACATTTTGTAACATTTCTGACATATAGATGACTAATATTTCAATGTATACAGTAAAAGAGGTTCTTCTTGAAAGGACATTGCAAGACAAGGGTATATCTTATTAATATATCTGAAAATATGGTGCAGTCCATCATTGACTGTTCAATTATTATCAATAACTTCTCTTACTTATTTTGGGGCTGATTCTGAGTTGAACGCAGATGGCCGATGTTATTAGTCTGCACAGCGCATGTGTCCTGATTGTTAGCACTCAGCTACACAGTATAAAAATGCATGTAGAGTCTATGAATTTTAGTGGGAATCCCTGGGAGGTAATAGGGGGTGGCTAAACTGACAGAGGAATCTTTCTAAAAGCAGCTGGGTCCAAAGACACTGAACTGATCACACAGGAGGCCATCATTAGACGGAGAAACTGCAACTGCCATAGTATTGGTGCAAGTTTCAATAGTGCTGCTGATGGTGCATCTAAGGACGCACAGAGATGGAAATGCACTTCCACACAGAGCTCAGTTTTGTGAAAATCGGCTGTGGCATTAGCATAAGATGCAGGCATGACTGTAGCAAAAGACACAGAAGCATCTGCATCTGATTCAGAATCAGCCCCTTTGTATCTTTACTTTTTCCAACTCTAAAAGATGTTCATAAACACCTTCATATATCTGAGCAGACAGAAGGACTAAGTGAAATAATGAAATATTTCCAGACTCTTTCTATAAAGCAACATATTATACCATTAGATCTGTAGTCTTACCTCACCTTACTGGAAGGAGGCAATGTATGACTTTACCATCTAACTGATCCTCTAGAACTTGCTAAAAAAATGCGCTACAGTCTTGATTATCTTGATAATCAGGTTTGCTGGAATAATCTCTGTGTACAAGGTGTCCCAGAAGATACCCCTGGGACCAAGATAATAGTTATGTTAACTATGATATTTAACGAGGTCCTGTCTGAGATTATCTATCAGAGGATCCACCGGGCCTACTGCCCTTGTGGTCTAGATGAAATGTCTAGTGACATGGGTTATAAATCAGAGATGTATGTAAACCAGATGTTTACATACATCTCCAATGTTTTTACATCTATGCATGGGCAGAAGCCGCACGTACAGATTTAGGGCTGCAATGTCACTCGCAGTGCTCCAAACACCGTTTGACATGTTGCTGCCATTTGTGAGTGGCGATGGAACAGAGACAGGCAGCTTTACATCTTTACATAAAAGGAGAGGGGAAGGGGGTCAACCCCCTGAATTACTGGCTGCTTCCTTGGATTTATGCTTGTTTATGATTTGAAGATAATACACTATTGTGTTGCTTTTCCTATTTTTCCTTTCATATTGATAAATTGTTTGCTTCATTGAAAAAATCCACAAAGGAAAATATTGTATCTATATTGTTTTTACCTATCATTTAGCAATTAGGGCACTTTACCACCTGCTATGTTTTATTGTTTAACTTTTGGGGTCTGGGATATCCTGTGTGTTGTACCTCAGGCAGCTTTGTGTGTGCTCCGTAGCCCTGCTCTTCTTCTTACTTTCTTCTAATGCATTGGTTATCAACTACCGGTCAGCACAAGATGATGTACATGGAACACTTTTAAGTGCCATGGCAACTGAGCAGAGTGGCAGGGTCATGCCATAGTGGCAGGAGGGAGGACCTATAGGTATGCCACTTGACCTATGGCTCCATGCAATGGGATTTGGTCAGAGTCAGTGTGTTCCTGTGAAGGCCAGAAGAGGAATGTGTGTTGTTCTTCCTCTGGTAATGGGTTGCGGTCTCAAAACTTAATGACAGGAATTATGATAAACATATATGAATTATAAGGGGTATGTGGCGAAGTCTGATGGCATACAAGGGACATGTGGAATTATCTTATGGCATACAAGGAACATGAGAAGGGATTTGATGACATGGAGGATTTTATATTTTATATAAGGGGCATGTAAAACAGATTGATGCATATAAGGAACATCTGGGTAGGTCTGAGTGCATATATGGGACAAGTTAAGGAGACTGATGCACATGAGGAGTATCTTGAATGGTGTGATGGCACGGAAAGGGCATGTGGAAGGGTGTGAGGGCATACTGGTGATTGTGGTGGGATCTCATGTCTCATGTCATATAATGGGCATGCGGAGAAGAATAATTGTATTTACAGGGCTTGTGGAGGAGTCTGACTACAAATTAGGGGCATGTGGATGGGTCCGATTGCATATAAGGGGCATATAGAGGGGTCTGATGGAATAAAAGGGTTATGTGGAGAACTCTGGTTGTGTATAAAGGGCATGTGGCAGATATTTGATTGAACATAAGAGGATCTGATCTTGTCATGTGGAGGGATCTGGTGGCATACAAGGGACATGCAAAGGTATATGTTACTGTAAACATTCGGCACACTGATAGCAAAAGTGTATACCCTTGCTCTAATTGTTCTCTCAAAGACATTAGGAAAGTGAAACATATCTTTCATTAATATCTGGCTCATTCTTGGCACCTAATATACACAGGGGAGTATGATTATACTGTACGTATTGTTCTTACTGTCATTCCGTTTACTTGAGATTAAACTACAGTACTTATTTCTGAGCCATAAGTACCTTCATCTCATTATAGAAGTCAACATCGACTGGTCTGGCCATGCCCCAGTTTAGTGTCATTGTCATGGTTATACAATACTTACTGAAGAATCCAATATGACTATTTTCCAACATTATACCAACTATTCTAAATTGGTTGCTATTAATGTTACAATGTCCCCCAAAATGTTAAATCATTTGTTAGACTAAGAAAACACTATCATCACTTCAAGGCTAGAAATATTAGGTAGACTAGTAGAAAAAAAAGTTTGTGAAACAGGAGCGGATTAAGATGGAAAATGAGGCCAGTAAACCTCCGTAGGCAGTCCTAAATGGAGGTGGCAAATGCCAAGGGGGACCCTCAATGCATCCCCAGCTGAAGCTGCAACTCCACTTCAATACTGCCACAAAGCCCCTCTCTATGTATAGTGCATCCAAACGTTTAAGTCCACAGATGTTCAGATCAACTGCCTGAGCCTGGCTTCCAATGTGAGCAACCCAGAATCTCTGCATGCAACCACGCCCAGCAACATGCCCATGTCAACAAACACACTGCCTGTTCCCCCCCACTCCCTACACACACACACACACACACACACACACCCTTTTCCCCCGAGTCACTATACACGCACCCACACATACCTTGTTACCCACAATCTCTACGGTATCCGGACTCTGGGTCGACACCACTTAGGTCAACACCCATTAGGTCGACACCCTTTGGTTGACAGTTAATAGGTCGACACTAGAATTAGGTCAACACAACCAGTAGGTCAGCATGAACAAAGTCAACACACAAAAAGGTCGACATGAGTTTTTCACATTTTTTTTTCTTTTTTTAACTTTTTCATACTTTACGATCCACATGGACTATGATTGGGAACGGTAACCTTGCCCGAAGCATGGCGAGCGAAGCGGTGCACTAATTGGGGTTCCCGGTCACTTTACAAAGAAAATGACACCAAAAAACATGAAAAACTCATGTCGACCTTGACCTTGTTCAAGTCGACCTAATGGCCATGTCAACCTATTTATAGTGTCGACCTAGCCACTGTCAACCACTAGGTTTTGACCTAATGGATGTTGACCTAGATACAGTCGACCCTGAGTCCCATACCCATCTCTACACATACACACACACACACAGCCTGTTCCCCCAGTCTACCACCTAAACATACACACAGCCTATCCCCTCCTGTTATTAGACCTGTCCCTTGCCGTCCTTACACACACACACACACACACACACACACACACACACACACACACACACAATCTGTTCCCCCAGTCCCTATATACACACACACACTTACCATAAGCACTAGCAGCCAGTATGTCTGGCAGCAGCAAGTTAGAAGCTGCACCTTCAGTTTCACTTTCTCCTGTGAGGCTCCATGCAAGCTGAGAAGCAGCTTCATGTAGGGAGGCTAAAATCTCTCCCACCCTCTCTGTCCGCATCTCCGTCTTGTTACCCGACCAGTGCTGGTGGGCGCAAGGGGGCTGACCCAGCGGCAAATCATCCCGGTGCCCTGGCGGGCCAACCCGCTCAATCTTTAAATATTTCCATGCCCATACACCCTAGTGAGAGTCTTAAGATGGCATACTCTTTTAAGTGGCACCATTCCAAACTCTGTTACCCCTGGGTCACCCTGATGAATAATAATGATAAATTGTTTAACTTTCATTTTCTACTTTTGTTGGCCAAATTTAGAACCAATTTTCACAAGTGATCATCGTTGGGGCTGTCCTTGCTATGAGAGACTTAACAATGTCAAAATGAACATCCATCAAAGGTTTCAGATCTCTTTCAGGCCCTTCTGCTCCTATCTCTTTTTTATGGGAACTACAGGAGATGGTCAGTAAATTTGTTTGGGACAATAAGAGGCTGAGGCTGCAGCAGGAGCTCCATATTAAACGTGAGTCCGAAAGGCTCTCCAGTTATCACACTTACTCAGTTATTACCACTCGGTACATTTCTTGAGAGTGGTTCAGATGTCCTGTGTACCTTCACTTAAACAATAGCCTATCATTGAGCAACAGTCCAATAGTATTCTTTCCCACACGTTACCATGGTTGCTCAAGATCCCTAGTCTCCGAGATCCATGCAATGCTGAAAGAAATGTAAACATTTTTTTTATTTTCAATTTTCCCTGACTTACCTACAGGGATTCCCAAATTGCACTTTTCATCCTGTACCCCAGCTAAGCCAACTGGTAGATTCTAATGGAGTCTATTCATTTATTGCTCTCCATCGCTCAACCTTCCTCTGCAATACTTCTGGGTTTATCTCCAGTTGAGACACTTTTTTATTGCCTTACCCCCTTTTTACTCACTTCATAGGACTCTTTCACTTTTGTAGTCCCTATTTATGTTGATGATGGTATGTTACAGATATTCTTTCTTAATATACACAGATTGCATTAAAAAAATGTGTGCACATTTGTTTTTCTGTCGAGAAAATATCCTTTTCTATTTGTATGTTAAGATTCTGGGTTTAGCAATATTTATGATTTACATTAGTACAGTGACGTTTAGCAGTGCTTGAAAGATTTTGGAAAGTTTATGTAATAGCTGGGTGGAATATCCAGGCGATAATTTAAGAAACAGTGTCCTAGGGATCTGTAGCTCTGTGCATCACAGTAGTATCCTGATAACAAAATGAAAAAGTCTATCCCTATATAAGAAAGCACACAGTACAGTATATGAACTATAGCTTTATTTTCAATTTTAAGTTTTTTTGTAAAATTGTAATATCTGAGAAATGTATATGTACAATTCATCCTATTATCATGTACAATTATTGCTTTTATATTTAGCCTAAAAATGTTATCTAATAGCAATTATATTCATTACAAATGTATTGCGTTACAAATGTTAGGCAAACAAATAATAGAAATGTTTGTCAGAGGTACCCAGGCAGAAAAAGAGTGAGAACCACCAACTTGCACGACTCATATGGATATGTTGAATTTGGAAAAACAATTTCTACCCCTATTTATCTGTTTATCTATCTATCTATCTATCTATCTATCTATCTATCTATCTATGGGCCTAATTCAGACTTGATCGCAGCAGTAACATTTTTCTCTAATGGGTAAAACTATGTGCACTGCAGCGGGGGTAGATGTAACATGTGCAGAGAGAGTTAGATTTGGCCACCCAATTCTGAAAAATATAGTATCTGAATTGTACTATGGTATTCAACCTGGTTATAATCTCCTGAAACGTGGGGCCTGATTCAGAGATGAATGCTATTGCAATTGCTGATGCTGTTGATATAAGCAAGTGAAGAGACCACTGAGAAATGAAAAGAGATGCCTATCAGAGCTATCACAACTCATTCGCAATTACGTAAACATTCGCAGGCTATATACATGGAACATGGGGCTTAAGGATCGCCCTTATTAATACACAGACCGGACAAGGCAGTAGCAACACAGGAGCCATGTTTTGTACTTAAGAGCTTGCAGCTTATGGCCGTTACCTCCTAACTGGACTCGGGGTGTAGCTTTGGGGAAAAGGGGTTTGGCTGCGTGGGAATGCCACGATTGTGAGCCATGCCACCATTATCATCACAATGGGGGCATGCTCTGCACTCTGTGAGCTGATGGTCATGCCTTCAGCCCCTCTCTCATGGTGAATAGACGCTGTGCACAGCTGCTATTTACCGCTGCTCAGCAAGTGAGAGAGGGTCTCCAAACTGCCCCCCAACTGCGACACACTGCGGCCTGTGGGTGGGACAGTGCTTGAAAAAATGGGTCTGTCCGGCGAAAATTAGGACATTTGGGAGGCATGCCCAAATGGTCACTTCCTTTCAATTACTGTGTGTCTAAAACCTCACTTCTAGTGCAATTGCAAAAATACCTTGACACATGCACAGTTGATAATCGTTCTGTCACGTGGAACATCGGCTTTGAGTCCATCTCTTAATCAGGCCTTCAGTTATTAGAAGCTAGGCCAGTAGCCAGGATTATCAAATCTTTCCACTGAAACTTTTATCAGGTGATCTTGAATAAATAAATATTCTGGGCATGCCGAATCTTAATTCCATAATGTATTAAACTACAAATACCAATTGTTTGCTGTAATTGTTTACTGTTTCAGCAGACCTCTAGTGAAATATATTGACTTAAACACTTACAGTACATTTATCACCCCTGCATTCATGGTGCCTTCGTCATGTTTCCAGTGATTTCTGCGGTGCAGATCTCTGGAAATATGGTATTTGCATTATGTTCTCTGTGATATCTGCGGTGCCAATGGAGAGGTATTTTGAATTGGTGTGTGGTGCGGCACCTCCAGGGGCCCATGTGCACCACACACCCTGCACCCATTATAGATATGCCAATTATATCTTTGGAGGGAATTCAATTGTTCTTGATAATTAAAAATGGGACTTCACTACAATTTTTTTTTAACACAATTTTTTTCGGCAGGTGAAACCCCTGATAATGCCAACTATCAGGACATTTGAATTACCCCTTAGGATCATTTAGCCATGGTAATTTACCACAGCTAATTGAATTCCATCCTATATATTCATAATGGTGTGCATTTTAACCATTCATGTTTTTTTGTAAATGCTTATATTTTTCAACACATTCCCTATTTACTAATAGCATGTGCAATGGATTGCAAAAGCATCTACTAACGTCCACCTAGATTTGATGACCATGATTAAATGTTGCATGTGTCATGTTAAATAGCCCGGACTCGCTACCATTAGTTTGAAACATATTAGTGGGAAAAATATTAAAGGAAAAACTGTTCACTCCATTTGCCAGGGAGTGTAACAAGGGCATATTAAGAAAGTACCTAACCTAATGCACATGAACTGATCTCTGGGAACATTGAGCCTTCACCATTTTCCCAGTGTTAGCTCTACTGCACATGTGCGGATCTCTGGTAAGTATCATACATGAGTGCAGGCTGTGTGGTGGATCCAGGGGTCTTTGTGCAGTGCACACCCTGCACCATAATAGAAATGCTAATTGAATAAAATCATTTGCAGACCAGGATGACATTGTATACAGCTGCACAAAACAATTCCATCTTCAGATGCGTAACTCCCAACTGTCCAATTTTGGTGGCACAATCCCAATTCATGGGCACAAAATGGGCCTTGTTTTGCTCCAGAACAGTATCAGAAATGGGCTTTGTTTTCCTGGATTGAGTAAATTAGGGTTGTGTTTTACATTGTACTGATTTTGTGTGTGTTGGGCCATATGCTGGGTGGAGCTATTCAGCTCTAGATTAATCCCATCTAATACAAAAATAGATTTCATTTTGTGACACCAAGATTATATATAAATGAGGTGAAGGGATGGAGAAAGTGCATTTGGTGAAAGAAGGCATTA